>NC_139217.1:352864465-353319465 GCF_055691185.1 Crinia signifera
CACTGTATTTCCCCCAGCCTGCCCCCATTCACTGTATGTCCCCCATTCACTGTATGTTCCCCACTCTGCACCCATTCACTCTGTCCCACAGCCTGCCCCCCTTCTCTTAATGTGCATCAGTGCCTCCATTCCTTGTATGTCCCCAAGCCTGACCCTCCTTCACTGTATGATTCACATTCACTGTATGACCCCCCATTCACTATGTACCCCACTCTGCCCCCATTCACCATATGTCCCCCAGCCTGCCCCTGCTCCCCCTTCTCTGAATGGCCATCACTGCCTCTATTAACTGTATGTCCCCCAGCCTGACCCTCCTTCACTGTATGTCCCCCACTCTGCCCCCTCCCTTCTCTGTATGTTTCCCAGCCCCTTGTGTGAGCCAGAGGAAGGAGAGGCAAAGCAGGCACTGCAAGGACAGGAGATGCTTGGGCTGCCACCCTCCTCCACTCTGCATGCTACAGGAGCAAGCATCCCCCTTGCTGCCCCCCTCCCCAAACACTGCGGTCACTGTGAGTGTGGAGTAGGGTGATATACGATTGCAGCAGCAGGGGTAGGACGCACAACACATCTGACTGTGGCGGCCGGCACCTCCTCACTGCAGCAGACAGCAAGGTAAAGGCGCGCTCGCCTGGGCCCCACCTTTAGTGTCCTGTACTGTGCTTCCCACATCTGATACTCATAGGTGTGCGCAGCCCATTTTTTTAGGGGGTGCACCATTGTAGTGGCATCACCGCCTACTGGGCTTGTCCATCACCACCTATTGGGCATAAATGCAAACTTATTCCTCAACCCCAAATTACAAACAGGGACAGTGCCCGAGGAAGGCACGCTGCAGAAATGTAAACTGTAATGCCCATTACACATAATGCCACACACTGTAATGCCCATTACACAAAATGCCACAAACAGTATTGCCCATTACACATCATGCCATACACAGCATTGCCCATTACACATAATGCCACACACCGTAATGCCCATCACACATAATGTTACACACAGTAATGCCACACACCATAATGCCAGGGCTTGACACATTTTTGTAATATACGGACAATAGGGACAGTGCGCGCCGAAGGTATGCACCAAAAATGTACACCGTAATGCCTAGTACACATCACACAGCCATTGCATAGTGTACCACATGCTCTAATGCCCATTACACATTATACCACAAACCGTAATGCCCATTACACGTTGCACCTCGCACTGTGATGCCTATTACACCTCACACTGTAATGCCAAATACATATTAGGCCACATACCGTAATGCCAATTACCCATTATGCCCCACACTGTAATTCCAATTACCTTTTACGCCACACACCCTAACGCCAATTACATATTATGGCCCACACTGAATTGATTATTACACATTATGACACACGCTGGAATGTTCATTACACATTTTGCAACACACCAAAGTACCCATTACACATTATACCACACGTATATAGTGTATACATTATATATTATACCACACACCATATTGCTCATTACACATTATGCCACACACCATAATGGTCATTACATATTATGCCATAAAAGTGTGGTTACCTACATGCTCGTTGTCAGGAATTACATGTTCGATGCCAGGGGGTTACATGCTCCTAGACACAGGGAGTTGAGTGCTCATTGCCACAGGGAATACATGCTTGTTGCCGGTGGTAGTTACATGCTCATTGCCAGGAGGGATTACATGCTTGTTGTCCAGGGGTTACATGCTCGTTGCCCAGGGGATTACATGCTCATTGTCTGGGGGGATACATGCTCGTTGCCCACATATAAGGCCCCCCATAGTTCTACATACATATTGCTCCCCATGGTGCCACACGCATAATGACCCCCATAGTGTTACATGCATAATGACACCCATAGTACCGCACGCATAATGCCCCCCGAAGTGCCACACACATAATGTTCCCCATAGTGCCACACACATAATGCTGACCCTTTAGTGCCACACACAATGCCCCAATAGTGCCACATACATACTGCCCCCCCATAGTGCCACACAAATAATGCCCCTGTAGTGCCATTTGCATAATGCCCCCTTTAGTGCCACACACATAATGCCCCGTATTGGCACACATATAATGCCCCCATAAAGCTATTTAGACAGGAGCTGCCTGGAGCCTGTGGAAGGAGGGGAGAGCTACTGTAGCAGCCACTGCCTCAGGGTGTTGTGACAGAGCTGCCGCTCACAGGCAGTGGAGAGAAGGAGGCATTGGGCAGAGGGGGATGTAAGTGTCAGGCCGAGGGGGACGGAGCTCCCGCTGCCAGACAGAGGTTGGAGGGGAAGCTGCCGGGCGGAGGGAGATGTAGGTGCCGGACGAAGGGGCGGGGAGATGCTGCTGCCAGGCGGAGGGAGGATGGAGGTGCCGGGCGGAGGAGCTCATGGCCATGCTGCTAGGCAGCCGCAGATGAGGGACAAATTTGTAGCTGCCAGGCAGGCAGCATCCGGCCAGCGGGCAGCGGCACAAAGGGGAAGGAGGCGGCGGTGTCATTAGGAGGTGCCTGTGCACCCCTGGCACCCCCTGTGCGCACGCCTATGCTGATACTCTGCCCGCTTCCAGCTGGAGTCTGTGGGACACTTGAAATTACAACACGGGCCGCAATTGGCCCCCGGGCCTGACTTTGGGCATGCCTGCATTAGACTGTTTACACTGTTACTTGTAATACTTATCGTAACAGTTACTGTTTTTCAATAACAGACTGCAACAGTTATTTCTTATTTTTGTACACTGGATTGTCTATTTTTATAAGCAAAGAGAGCAGCATAAATCCAATTACCTCCTCACTGGGATGGAATTAGCAAGATCTCACAAGCAGACACTGTTACCGATAAGACAAAACATACCGCACTCACAGTGCTCCAAAAAATGTTAAATAGTATGTTTTTATTTTAATTTATAGATACTAAAAAGGTGCAGATTTTTTTATACTTGACTGGCAATACTATCACAAAACATTAAGGTTGCGAAAAATATAATCAGCTTTACTCCATATGTGCTATTGTCCTGTAATTTAGAAGGTTAGTAGGACATTACTAGTGAAAAGGTAATGAGGCTTTTCTGTGAACTGTTGTATCACTGCCTTTTGGTCATTTTTTCAGACCTGATCGTAGTACAAATTTGTTCTCAAAATGGGCAAAACCATGCTGCACTGCAGGTGGGGCAGATGTAACATGTGCAGAGAGAGTTAATCTCATCTGGATCGCATGCAGATCGCACAGGTTTTAACCCTTGCGATCCCGATGTGATCCCGATGCGCGCTCCCGTATCGCAGCCGTCCCTGTGATTACACAACTACCAAGCATACAACATTCCTGCTATGAAAATGGTTTTGCATGTTTCTTATTCAGGTCAAGTCACAACTTTTCCACACTAGCCGCTTTTGAATATCTCAATTTCAAATTTTTCACTCCGCCCTACTGGTCGCTGCTCTGCTAGTTAGCAGAGCCCTGCAATCAGATAGTCACTGCCCTATGCAAGGCTACTAATGGCTTGTGAAACTGATGCAGTTTGGTGAACAGCTGCAAACCCATTCACACACATCAAATGATATTTCCAGTGCACTGCAGTCCACTCTGCCCGTGCGATAGAAACAGGCTGATCGAGACGAGAGTGGCCGTTACATACCCTCCCTGAAAATGCCTTGGCATGCCTGCGTTTTCCCTGACACTCCCAGAAAACGTCCAGTTACCACCCACAAATGGCAGCTTCCTGTAAGTCAACTTCTGAACAGTTAGTGGACAGAAAATATGCTGTATTTTGTTGCTGAATGGTCTTGCGCATTTGCGCTAAGATCCGTATGCATGCACAGTCCATCGATAGTCTGCCATCTTGTGAAATCGCAGTGCTGCGATCAAGTCTGAATAACCTCCTTAATCCCTACATCTCTAATATATTGCCAACATTCTTGCTCTAACAACCTTTTCTCAAAACCCTTTTATAAGTCAGTGCAAGAGATGTTATCAAAAGCTTTCCCTGCATCCACACTCAATAGCATATCAGATGTAAAGTTCTTATGATTAGCAGCTACTATTGTTGCTATGGCAGTCCTAACTCCCTTCACAGAATGTCTGCATACTGTAATTGATGAGAAGAGAATCTTATTTAGAGTTCTGTAAATAGGTTTGCATAATAAGACTGAGGTTTTTTTGGCATATCTCAGGTAGATAAATATTTCTAATTTTGTATTTATTATTTACAAAGCTGTTATGGGGCCTACACATTTTTTGCTAGATTGCTCAGCACACAGCGCTGCTCGGCAATGTGTCAGCAATGTGTGCTGAGCGATCTGTCAGAGCCAGCTATCGCTATGGCCGCTACACCCGGAGCGATGTAGGGGCATTTTCTAAGCGTTCTAGTCAAATTAAATCAGATTGCTTAGAAAATGCCTGGATATCGCCCCATGTGTAGGTCCCATTACTGACCAATTTAGCACCCATGGTATTATTTTAGCTGATGCTCCTTAAATTGCAGCCAGTGCCCTAACCAATCATTATGTTGATATGCTCAAACAGAATCTACTACATTCTGTAACTTTAAGGAGGGGAATTCAATTGGGAGCGATGGTTTAGAAGGATAATAAATACTTGCGTACCTTGCTCCCAATTTTGTATGTTTCTGATACCTGCTGTATCCAAAATTTAATAAAATAAAATGCTTGAGCTGCACATGAAAGAGATACTTCATGGGTCTCCTCTGACATGGGTCTCCTCTGACATGGGTCTCCTCTGACAGGGAAGGGGGCTCCTGGGAATCCTGGCAGTAGCGCACGCAGGGGGGGTTTCTGAGTATCCAGAAACCCCCCAGGAGTCTAAGGACACTAGGCTGAAAACTGAGGGTCCCCTCTTTCCATGGGTACAAGAATTAAAAAAATCGGCCCTTGGGAACCGGAGATATCTGACTTCAAAATAGTGGTCCCCATCCAAGCCCTTCCCAGTCAGATATTTCAGGTTCTGTCTGACTTAAAGTTTGTCTGAGAACCAGAGATATCAGCCTTCCAGCAGTTGGTTACTACTCCTGCTCCACACACCTGGTATTTAGTTTGATATTCTCGTTGGCAGATTGCTCTGCCTCCTGAAATCTGATCCCCTAGTCCTCAGTACCATTTGGTAGGTGGGATTCTCTAGTTTTTAATTCCATTAAAATCTAAGAAATCTATTTCCGGGAACTGGAGATATCTGCACTCAAGCAAGCTGTCCTCCCACCAGAAAATTATGAATAATAAGCCCACTCCATTATACACCCCTCCTCTGTGTATCAAATATCCTCTACCACCCTGGAAGTTATGTATCAGGGCCCCTACATTCAGCCCAATGACCCTTCTCCCATCCAATCTCCAACCATCTGTGCAGTAAAAGGGTAATTAGTGGAAATTACTGATCCAGGCCCTACATGCTGAGCAGTTGATATAATACCCCCTACCACCAGCGGGACATCAAAGCTTCCCACACCCCTAACGCTGGAGGATCGGTAGTAGCCCCAATACATTGCTATGCCCAGGGGTCTACACTGCTGTTACATATATATATGTGTGTGTGTGTATGTATATATATATATATATAATTATTATTTATATACATTTGGTCTATCTATAATACTTTAACTGACCCAGCATATACTGGGTCACCTAAGTGTCCATCTCCGTGCTTTGCTCCGCCCCTCTGGAAACCCCCTTCTGAAAATCCTGAGTTTGCCACTGCCTGGGGCTACTGGAAGAATAAGTTCTTCCAGCAGCAGGATCCAGGAGAGGTGACACTACAAAGAAGAGGTTGGCCAGGTGAGGGCTCTCACACACACACATGTCATTCATGTGCACATACCCACCCAGACACTTCATACCCACTTCATTTACTCTCCACTTTTGCAGAAGACCCAGCTCCTGCCGCTGGATGTGGAAGACACCCCTTCAGACTTGCTCTGGAGGTGCATGAAAAAAGATGTGGGGATTTCTATAGCAATTTAAGTCCTGCAATTGAAAAGAAAAACCCGGTGGCTGCACAAAAATCACGTCACAAGTTTTAAAATTCGCCACCAGCAATTGAATTCACCCCTTTTTCTTTGATGTGTTTATTTTTATTTTTTGTTATAAAGAGCTCTCAAACCGCCCAAATCACAGAACTATAAAAGGTACTACAAATTATTAAGCAAAACATTACTACTCAAGTTCTGTGCCACAAATTAATGCACCACACAAATTATCTTAGTATGCCACATGGTGATGCCCCACATTACTATCCTATTTCACATTGGTGATGCCCCTTGCTTCTCCATTCGGGATGCGGTCAAAATCCAGGCGGTCGGAATCCCGACCGCCGCAATGCCGGCACTTTGTCCCTACGCTCGGCACCGGGCTCGCTGCATGGTGAGTGCAGCGAGCCCGCAATGGGGGGCGATCCACGGCCCCCCTTGGTCGGCATTGCGGCGGTCGGGATTCCGGTGTCGGTATTTCGACCGTCGGGATTTCATTCTGATCCCCTCCGTTCATCTCTTCATTGCCACTGAGATGGTAAAGAAATGCATGGAGTAGCCACCGTAGATATGACCTCTTGAAATGCAGATACTGTAGCACTGTCGTCATGTGTTATGTATATAAGATCATAGTCACACAGGTTTGCCCCAAAATGGCCACAATATGCCTGGGTCTTTTGCAGACACCTCATTACCACCCCTAACTGGCATTCCTGTTAATCCCTAACTGGCATTCCTGTCAATCACTCCGCAACTGATTCCTCACTGTCAGTTGCTTCACAAAAAAGTACCATGGCTCTTGCGCACTATTGCTGCGACACATACAACCGCATCTGAATTAGACCCAATCTGTATTGGATGATGTAGAATAAGCCACCATGCTCACTGGTCTCCACCCTTGTCAAAAAAAAGCACTCGCTTGAGCCTTCACTATGTGCATGTAGCAAAGAGTTAATATAAAAAATATAAAACACCTGGGCAATATGTAATATCCTACGAGGTGCAGGATGTTGGGGAAGTGTTGTGAGTCTGACCATATTTTTAAAGTGGCAGTCATTTAAACTAGGTATTACATATCGCCCCAGGGGTTCTATTTTTCTGTATTTACTCTTTGCTACATGCATATAACCCAATTTTGTTATCTAAGAAACATAATACCAACATTACATGTTAATAGGCAAAATGAACCCAATAAGAATCACAAATCTTATTAATTGTCTTTTTTTTTTTAATAAAAAAATACAATGCTTAAAGCCTTAAAAGAATATATAAAAAAATTGTATACAATAAATTACATACAAAGATAGTCTTAGGCAAATAATTTACTTAAGAATTTTATGAATTTTGACCGCTTACATATATTTATGTAAGTCCTCAGACTGATCCATACATTAGGGGAAAGGTTATCATTTTTATGAATAGCTAGGTATATTGACTGTTGGGATGGACACAAGAATGTAGACTGGAATTCTTTTACGGTCCACGGATTCTAGCAAATAATTGATTTAAGATCTAAGACAATCAGTTTAAGAAAATGTCCTGTGATTTCATGAGTGGAATGTATAAATCCTGTCTACAGAAAACTGCCATGGACTAGAGAGATCATTTTGGTTTATTAATAAATATCCTCATATCAAAAGAAAATTCATTTTGAGAATGGGTATAATTTATCAGCCAGGGTATATGGTACACTTTGTCAAAGAACCTATAGGTACTGCAAGTCCACTGGGAGCATGTATTATATCTCTTATATAATAGCCCAGAACTGTTAATCTGTGAGTGTGTGTATAACGCTGGGCGGAGTCATAGTATGAACTCCGCCCCCCTGCCTGGCGTTCTACACACACAGATCAACACACACAGATCTGGCTTATTATATAGAAAGAGACTAAGTACCACTAGCAGGCAACAACACAATACAACACAATAACTCTGTGTTACTCACCACAGGGTCGACACACATGATTGGCCGCCCACTCACTGCCCTTCCCTTCCCATGACATCCCCCCCCCTCGGAGCGGCCAGACTTTTCTTCTAGGGGGGCAGTGGAGCCAGTGGGGGTACAGCAGGGAGGGGGTGAGGCCACCAAAAGAATATGACTGCCTCCCACCACAATCTCTTTATATGGGCTGCTGCTGAGCTGCAGGGGATTGTAGTCCTGAATTTTCCCCTACTTCTCCTGCAGACTTCAAGTCCCAGCATCCATCGCAGCGCAGGCCATTACTCAGACTCTGATGCAGGAAAGTTTTACCCTCTGCTGATTGGCTGTCGGGTGGTCGACATCAACAGTTCTAGCAATCTCATAGGCTATTGCCTATGTCTTCCCCCACTAAGTTGGTGTAGGTGTCTCTATCTGCGGCTCTCCTCCGTCTTTTGTAGTGCAGATGGGGTTAACACTTAGACGGGTTCGTTTGCAGTGTTGTAATCTTCTGCTCGTGTGACTGTTTGCAGAGCCGCAGTATTCACACAGCCGGCGCAGTATCCACACAGACGGTGCTTCTCCGTCTCTGCGTCCAGCCGCCCGGCGTGTGCCTGTTGATGGCGTCACCTGGACTCCAGAGTTGTACACGTAGCTCTTTTCCCGGTGGTGCTAGCTTCAGATCTTCTCTCTATGCTGTCGGGAGTGATCTGGTTAGTGTAGTGTGATGCTCTACGCATTACGCGTTTCGGCCTCTTACAGCCTTTTTCTTGAGTCGTGAACCAGAGCACACCTCCAGAAGGTGACAATTGCCTCCTGATCTATTCCAGACTCAGTATTGAATATACCAATTTATATTCCAAGTAAGAGACAGAGAGAGTGACTGGAAATATTTCCTTGGTTCTTAGAAGAACCACACATCGGGTCTACAGAGACCAAATGAAGCTACCAGTGCTACTCTAAGACAAGGGGCACCTCAATTTTGTAAAAGGCCCTCTTACTTTATTGTGAATACACTCCTCCTGTGAAAGGTATCCGAAATAATTCCCATTCTGTTGCAAAACCCTTGATGAAGTCCCACGAGGGGACGAAATGCGTTGGGTTCTCACATTTGCTATTTTAAAGTACCTGAAATCAACAGAGTACAACTTGTAATATTCTGGAACAACTGCTACCACTGTGTGGAACAAGAGATTTTTTAATAAATATTTGAAAATTCATGGACTTTATTTTATATGGTTTAGGAAATTATCATAAGGCTATGTTGGTCTAATAACAAAGATCAACACAAGGGACACCATCTTACGACTGTATCATATATATATATATATATATATATATATATATATATATATATATATATTCTTTCTAGATAGATATCCATGCATTTAGGAAGCCAGCATCATCTTAGTGAAAATTTTAAAAAATGTATTATAATAGAAAAAATAGCATAAGTGCAATCAAACAGGGTTTAAAAACACGAAGGGGCATATACTTAGTATGTAGAAAACTTCAAGAAGCAGTATGATGCTGATAAAGCCAGTACCCCTCCGGGCAAGCATACATGGCGCCAAGAGCAGTTTCGGTGCCTATGACTAAGGTACGGGACACGCACCGAAACAGCCTATGACGAAGGTGTGGGAAATGCACAGCTGTCGGAGCCATGTATGCTTGCCCGGAGGGGTACTGGCTTTATCAGCATCATACTGCTTCTTGAAGTTTTCTACATGCTAAGTATACTGTACGCCCATTCGTGTTTTTAAACCCTGTTTGATTGCACCTATGCTATTTCTTCTATTATAATACATTTTTGACATTTTTTCACTAAGATGTTGCTGGTTTCCTAAATGCATTACTACATATATGAGCCATAGCACTCTGCATTTATTTTAGTAAGTGTGTGCAGTTCTGGCCTCATGGTAAAAAAAAAAAAAAAAAATTATATATATATATTACATACATACATACATACATACATACATACATACATACATACACACACACACACACACATACACACACACATATATATATAATAAATATACACACAATTTTGAAGTATATTCAAGAATTTATAACCACTGCTCTTTGTACACCCCCAAACTTCTCCCCCGACTGCAACACATTGCATACTGTGGGTGGGACTGTTAGGCAGTCAGAAAAGCAGAACAGTTGTCAGTGTGGCTATTTGTGCTGAATTAATTTTTTAAGAACAACTTGACATTTAAAAAATATATATTGAACGGCCAATTCATCAACCACTACCCAGCAAAAGTCATGCAAATAGACAACTGAGATTTAATATAATATACTGTATTTACAAATCTAATGAATAGAAACATAGAAACATAGAATTTGACGGCAGATAAGAACCACTTGGCCCATCTAGTCTGCCCCTTTTTTTAAACATGTTACCTCAAACCATATTTACATAGTTACATAGTAGGTAAGGCTGAAAAAAGACTTGCGTCCATCTAGTTCAACCTGGTATAGATATCCATTGCTGATTTGGTTGGTTCTGGTATTTTACAGACAAATTATATTTCTTATTTGTACCCATGGATGTTTTTCTCCAGTAAATGTTTGTCCAACTTTGCCTTGAACGCATTTAATGAGCCAGCCGTTACCACCTCTCTGGGAAGAGAGTTCCAGAGTTTGACTGTTCTGACCGTAAAGAAATTCTTTCTACTAGCTGAATGAAATCTTTTTTCTTCTAATCTATACTCATGCCCTCGCGTCCTAGATTCCTTTCTAGTAGAAAATAGGGTGTGTGACAGTTCCTTATATTGGCCCTTGATATACTTGTACATGTTGAGCATGTCCCCCCTTAAACGTCTCTTTTCTAATGTAAATAGTCCCAAATTGCTTAATCTCTCCCCGTAGCTTAAATTCTCCATTCCCCTAATAAGCTTTGTTGCTCGCCTTTGGACTTTTTCTAATTCTATGATGTCCTTTTTATAGTGTGGGGCCCAGAACTGTACTCCGTACTCCAGGTGAGGTCTCACCAATGCCTTATATAGTGGCATAATTACCCTTGAGTCCCTAGTTTCCATTCCCCTCTTAATACATGCCAGAATTTTGTTGGCCTTTTTTGTAGCTACATTACAATGGGCACTACATCCTAGATTGCTGTCTATTTGGACTCCTAGATCCTTTTCAAGTATGGAATTACCCAGTTCCTCTCCGCTAAGGTTGTAACTTGCACACTGGTTGTGTCTCCCAAGGTGCATAACCTTACATTTATCTACATTGAACCTCATCTTCCATTTTTTTGCCCACTCATCTAGAATTGCAAGATCATTTTGAAGCATGGTGACATCTTCTGGTGATTTGATGACTTTGCTAAGTTTTGTATCGTCCGCAAAGATGGATACATTGCTGTGTAACCCTATCCCAATATCATTAATAAAAATGTTAAACAAAATGGGCCCCAAAACCGAACCCTGGGGCACTCCACTTAGTACCGGTATCATATCTGATACGGCACCATTCACAACCACTCTTTGTTCTCTATTACATAGCCAATTCCCTACCCATCTGCAGATATTTTCACCCAATCCTAGGTTCTCCATTTTATTAATCAATCTCTTGTGTGGGACAGTATCAAATGCTTTAGCAAAATCTAGGAAAATCACATCTACAGCATTTCCATTATCGAGGTTTTTGCTAACCTCTTTATAGAACCCTAGTAGATTAGTTTGGCATGAACGATTTTTCACGAACCCATGTTGGTTAGTACTGAGTAGAAGGTGATGATCTAAATATTCCTGGATACCATCCCTTAAAAATCCTTCAAATAGTTTACCCACAATTGATGTTAAACTAACGGGTCTGTAATTAGCTGGATCTTCCTTTTTTCCTTTTTTGAATATTGGCACTACCTCTGCTATTCTCCAATCTTTTGGTACTATACCTGACGATAGTGACTTGCTAAAGATATAATGTAGGGGGGTAGCTAGTTCATCCCTTAATTCCATTAATACCCTCGGATGAATCCCATCTGGCCCTGGTGACTTATTTGTTTTGAGTTTGCTTAGCCTCAGTATTATTTCTTTCGGCGTGAAATCCACAATGAGATCTGGCTTATTTGTCCCGTTTGTGGTAAATGTTCGTTCCACAGTCTGCTCTCCCTTAGTAAATACTGATGAGAAGAACTCATTTAACAGTTTTGCTTTTCCCTTGTCCTCAGTAACACTTTTTCCACTAGTATCAGTTAGTGGGCCTATGTTTTCCTTAATTAAACGTTTACTATTTATGTATTTAAAAAATTTCTTTGGGTTGTTTTTGCTTTCAGTGGCTATGCACTCTTCATATAATATTTTAGCTGCTTTGATTACCCCTTTACAAGTTTTGTTTGATTCTTTGTATTTTGCGAATGCCTCCTCATTCAAGTTATTTTTATAGAATTTAAAGGCTCTGGTTTTATTGTTGATAGCTGACCTTACTTCTTTGTCCAACCATGGTGGCTTTTTTTTGTTGAATTTACCTTTAGTTACTTTAGGAATGTATTCAATAGTTAGTGAATCAAGCACCTTTTTTAGAGTATCCCACATTTCCTCTGCATTTTTTCCCTCCATAACCGTTTCCCACCCAATTCCTGTTAGGACTTCCCGGAATAATTCAAAGTTCGCTTTTCTGAAGTTTAGTATTTTTGCAGATCCTTTTTGATGTAATTTACTGAAGTTGATTTCCAGTGAAACCATATTGTGATCACTATTCCCTAATTGTTCAATTACTTTTGTGTTTGAAACTAAGTCTGTGTTATTTGTTAATACTAAGTCCAAGAGCGCCTCATCACGAGTTGGAGTTTCTACCGTTTGTGTAATAAACTGGTCTTTAAGTAAGCTTAAGAACCCATTGCTTCTTGCTGATTTACCTGTTTCGTTTTCCCAATCAATGTCGGGTAAATTAAAATCCCCCATAATTAATACCTGACCCTGATTTGATGCTTGTTTGATTTGGTTTAAAAGAAGAGACTCTTCCCTTTCATTTATATTTGGTGGTCTATAGCATACCCCTATTATAAATTTGTTTTTTGGTTTCTTATTATTGTCGGTTATCTCTGCCCACACTGTCTCCGAGTTGTCGTCTTCCAGGTCTGTGCTCATATTTTTCTCACATGATGTTAAGTTATTATTTACATATAGGCACACACCCCCGCCCCTTCTATTTTCCCTGTCTTTCCTGTAGAGTGTATATCCCTCCATGTTTAATGCCCAGTCATGCGACTCATTACACCATGTTTCTGTAATACCAATGATGTCGTAGTCATCCCTACTGATCACCGTTTCAAGCTCCCCGATTTTACTCACTAAGCTTCTTGCATTAGCCAGTAAGCATTTTAATTTATGTTTATTTTTAGATATGGCTCTAATATTGTGATTAGTT
Source organism: Crinia signifera (assembly GCF_055691185.1). Classification (NCBI taxonomy): domain Eukaryota; kingdom Metazoa; phylum Chordata; class Amphibia; order Anura; family Myobatrachidae; genus Crinia; species Crinia signifera. Next base: position 352,877,753 of record NC_139217.1, read on the forward strand.
TCACCCCAGGACCCATTTGAATTCTTTACTAGCTTCCTCTTTCCTCTCTCCCCTTCAATAGACTCTCTACAGGCCTCCCCACCATGCACACTGCCTGCCCTCTCCATAGTTCCGGGAATTCTTCCTCTGTCATTCCCTCCTTCCCGTATACTAAGATCATCTGTACCTAAGAACTGTAATGGGGTAACGTGACTGTTACAACATAACATTTTATTACATGACATTCCTGATGCACCCTGAGAGTTACCCCCGATTATACCCTTGTTATGTCCCAGGACTTTGTCTATGTCTCCGTCCCCCCCCCCCATCTCCTTCCCCCATATGATTCCTGATCCCAGTCCGGCTTCTCTCCCTGATGGTCCCATAATGTCTTGCTGCCCCCACCCCCCCGTCGCCTAGTTTAAAATCTCCTCCAACCCTCTAACCATCCTTCCCCCCAGCACCGCAGCCCCCTCCTCGTTCAGGTGCAATCCATCACGGCAAAAAAGATGGCGCCTGACCGAGAAGTCCGCCCAGTGTTCCATGAACACGAATCCCTCTTTCCTACACCAATCCTTAAGCCACACATTTACCTCCCTGATCTCCCTCTGCCTCCCTGAGCTAGCGCGTGGCACTGGTAATATTTCCGAGAAAATTACCCTAGATGTCCTCGCCTTTAATTTCTTACCTAATTCCCTATACTCTTTCTTGAGGACATCCCACCTACCATTGACTTTGTCGTTGGTGCCGATGTGCACCAAGACCGCCGGGTTGCTCCCAGCCCCTCCCAACAATCTGTCGACTCGGTCCGCGATGTGCCGTACCCGAGCACCCGGGAGGCAACAGACCGTGCGGCGATCGCGGTCCCGATAGCAGATTGCCCTGTCTGTTCTCCTAATGATGGAATCCCCTACCACCACTATCTGCCTTGGTACCTCACTAACTGTCATCCCGTTTGAGCTAGAGGGACCTCTCCTCTGGTTGCTAGAGGGAGCCGTCTCCTCCAGCTCCGTCATTTCGTCTCTATCCTCCCCCGAAACTTCGTCCAACCGGGCAAATTTGTTCGGGTGTGATAGATCCGAGATGTCGTTCCTGTCCCTCCTGTCCCTCTTGCTTCCCCTTCTAACCGTGACCCAGCTGGCTACCTGATCCTCCTCCTCTACCAGTGACCCCATCTGCAACTCCTCCTATTTGATCCTTATTTTTTTTGTAAGGATATCAATATGCCTATCCCAAGCATGTTTAAATTGTACTACTGTATTTGCCTCTACCACCTTTGATGGGAGGCTATTCCACTTATCTACTACTCTTTCTGTGAAGTAATTCTTCCTTAAATTTCCCCTGAATCTTCCTCCTTCTAGTTCCAGTGCATGTCCTCGTGTTTCAGTGCATGTCCTCGTGAATGATTGACGAGCTGGGCTTACTGGATATTAACGTTTTTGGGCCAGGTACAGCTCAGGAGAGGGATTTAATTTCAAAAGTTTCTTCACCTCCCAGATATATATTATATTTTTCCCCAGTAGATTATGTTGGACCAATGCAGGGTCAGGTATGTGCAGGGTGAAGCTTTTGATTTTTCTGTTACTGGTAACCCAAGGAATTATTTATGTGCATATTAGCAATAAAATGATTGTGTTCCATATTGTTATTCACATTTTTATGAATTTTCTTTAGGATCAAAGGCTACATTTCTACAACTCATTTTTTGCATTACAAGTAATAGTGTGCACACGTGAATGCGGATTCTTATGTTTCTGTGAGTGCTACTGTGCAATAATACTCATGGGCCACAGTGACTGAACTATTACATACAATATTATTTAATAGATATATGGATAATAACTTGTGCAGACGTTCAGTTGCATCCCTGCCTAATGATCATAGATAATTTTTCCCTCAAGGGTTTGCCATTTAGAGAATTCTAAAAATTGTTATGAAGGAGTAGAAAAAGAATATGTTTGTGAATTTTATAATAGTCGCCTGGTATAATTGAGTATATACCGACCGTCACTAGCAACCTGCCCATGCATCACACAAGTACATATTGCCTCAGTTTGGGGGGTATGTGTAAGGGCACCTTCAGTCCAGGGGGTCCCCCTTCCGGTGTTCTGCAGTGATGTGAGTGTTAGGTTCCGTCTGGGGTCACGCAGTGTTGGGAGCATGTAGCTGGTCCCCCGCCAGCCAGGTCAGGTGTGGCCTGGCCCCAGGGCTTTTTCCTGTCAGCATGTGGTGATGGCCTCAACATGCCGGTCACAGGCTCCTGTAGGCATTTCCCGGTGTTTGTATACACACATGTGTGTGTTTGTAACACACATACCTCCTTATATAAAGATATGTATGCATGTGTGTATGTATGTTATCTATAGTATGTTTAAAATAAAGAGTAAGCCACAGAAATTATATCAATAGCTTTCAATTAATGGATTTAAAATTGGGGAGAAGAGGTGCCCCATTGGGAGCAGGAGCCCGGTGGCAGATGACCCCATTGCCTCCCAGAGTTACGCCTCTGCATCAAGTCAGGTGTGGCCAACCAGTCAGAGGTAAAGAGCTAAAAAATATCTGTAGTCAAGCTAAAGAGCCAACAACATGCACGCGCCATAAAAGGGGCGTGGTCTATTTTGAAGTAGACCAAGCCCGATTTTTGTGTCTAATGCCAAGCCAGATCCACACAAAAAAACACTGAAACAAGCCAGATCCACATAAAATACACTGAAACAAGCCAAAGCCACACAAAATACACTGAAACAAGCCAGATCCACATAAAATACACTGAGACAAGCCAGATCCACATAAAATACAGTCCACCCATTATGGGTGCAACCATCTTTGATTCATCCACATGTTACTCCTCAGCCAATCCTGCAGGTGCAATTCTGACATCTTCCTGCAGTATCCAATTACCACCATCCTGATACATTAGGTATGCTGGGAAAAACACTGTCTAGCCATCAGTGCAATGATGTCCACAGAGTAACTGTGTCCTTTGGGCTCTCCTGCACTCCGTTTTGACACAGTGCAAAATCTCTATCCTGCTGCATAGCCTGACTCCTTTCAGTACCCGTACTGGGAATCCTCTTTGGCTCCAACCTAAGCCTTACTCCTATTGTATCTGCTATCATATGGTCATCATCGCATTATCATTGCTCACCATCGTTTACTGCTTATTTCCATCTGCTACCAGTTCATCCACCCAGTACCACCCATATCTATCAGTAACCATTCAGAGAGTTAACCTCGATATTAGTCACCATCGGTGTGCCAACATCGGTAACTGTCATAATCAGTGGATATCTCTCATACCCGTGATAGTGGTATCAGCCTGAGCCATTCATACTTACGTGCAGTGCTCCCTCATGGTCTCAGACAATGATGGTCAGCATCGGTGAGACTTTCTGACCACATCTCCTCGGTTCCAGCTGACTCCTGTTCTCCAGATACTCCAGCGTTGTTTCTCCTGCTCCAGTTGTCTCCAGTGCCCTCTGGTTCCAGTCCAGTACTTCAGGTTCCAGCTGATTCTTTAATTCTGTGCTCCACATCGATTTTGCAGTCACGCCTTCAGGCTCTGAACTCTCTCTATATTGGGAGGGTTCCTCTTTATGGGTGGGATGTACTAAGCTAAAAATGCGGTAAAACTCCCATTTTCTGGGATTTTACCGCATTTTCAAATGTATGAATGTCCGGCCGCCGCATCACCGCATAGCAGGGTATCGCCACCTTTGGTTGGCGATACCCTATAGAAACTTGGGGGCAACCTGCGCACTGTGCCTTTGTTCGGTGCTAGCAGCGGCACCAGCCGTTTGACCTGGCACGGCTAATTTTGATACGTAGAGAAAAGGGTATTGGTACCGCGCTCTGCCCCTATGGTTCTTTTGCTGGTGTGGTGTATAGGAAATAACGATGTTAGCTGGAAACTGTGGTTGGATTTGAATAATTTGTAACTTTACTTATGAACAAAAGTACACAGTGTATACATTCCAAATGCTTTCTCAGATAGGTTGATACAATGTCTGTATTCACGTGTATTGCTACAGATCAAAACAAAACAAAACATAACAGTGAAGTGGGGATTAATGATAGAGCATACATATTTAAACATACAAATGCAGATGTACTGATCTATAATGCTGTGGTGTAGGGGTGCACAGGGGGTGGGCAGGGAGATGGATGGGGGGGCGTCTTAGACTGGGGGTCGGTTGCCTGGCTGGGATGTTGTAGCTCTCTCTGTTGGTTCTGGGCTCAGGGGGTGTTGGTGTTCCCTGGGCTGCTTGGGTCGATCGGCTTCCAGGCGTCACGTCTACGGGAGATGCCGGTGCACTGGGGGGTTGGCGGCGGTTGTTCTGGAGGAACCTTGTGCTGTTCCTCTTCAGGGTGACAGGTCAGCGCCGTTCGCCGTCCGGGCTACTGCGCTGTCCGTCACTCCTGTTTAGTACAGCGTGGTTCTTCTGGCAGGGAGCCGGGAAGCGGTTGGCGCTGATTAGCCGCCTGCCGCTGGAGAAGCATTTGAAATGTATACACTGTAACTTTACTTATGAACAAAAGTACACAAATTATTCAAATCCAACCACAGTTTCCAGCTAACATCGTTATTTCCTATACACCACACCAGCAAAAGAACCATAGGGGCAGAGCGCAGTACCAATACCCTTTTCTCTAGATACCCTATAGAAGCCTATGGGCTTCTTATAGCTGCCCGCCACCTCTGCCGCAAACCCGCCGCCTCCACCAACCCTCCTCTTCCCCTCCCTCTGGCTTACCTTGATGCAGGTCCTCCTGGGCCTGGAAGTTAAACCCCTCCTCCCCTAGCAACGCAGCCAGACGTCCTTCCGGCTGCAGGCGGGAGGAGGAGGTGCAGTGGACAGCCTGCTTAGCTGTCCCGGCATGAGGGGAGGAGGTGCCGTGGACAGCCTGCTTAGCTGTCCCGGCATAAGGGGAGGAGGAGGGGCTCAGGGGGGTGACAGAGAACCCCTGCACACCACATTACAGGTATCTCGGGGGGCCTCTATCACCACAGTGTTAGGCTAGCTACATATGTTAATACATATGCGCTAGCATCGCGGTGGTCGGGCGGTGAGGGGTGGAGATGTGAACTAGGTTTATTAAAGAACCAAGCTTCCGCTTCTTTCCAGCCCCAGACCAGAGTCATCCTTTAGCGTGATAGTGGTGGGGACGGTGTATAGCAAAGCATTTTACAGGGCTTAGGGTGCCTGTGGGGAACCTGAATGTAGCAATAACTTAATTTGTAATGTTATCAGCAAGGTGTAACCTACACAAGTTTAGGTCAATAGTAATGTTAAAAAAAAAAAAACCTGCTGGCTATCTACTGAAAAATGCATAACAATTCTTCCAGTGGTTTGTGAGAATATAGGTGAAAACAAAGGGCTGTGGTGAGGAGCGCAAACAACTGCACTGTGTATATTATGTGTATTAGGTACACTATCACTGTAGATATTATGGGGGAAATTTACTAAAGCCCCGTACACACGGGGGAGATATATTGCTCAGCAATATATTGCTGAGCAATATATTGCCCAGTGTCTCCATTGCATCAGCGACCAGAGATGGGTCGCTGATTAAAAGGAACCTCTGCTCGGGGAGCCGCAGAGGTAATTAGCTTGTCGCAGGAGCAAGCTCCTGCAACCAGCGATTACAATGGGGCAGAAAACGGGAGCGCGTACCCGGCGATTTATCTCTGGTGCGCACTCCAATCACTGGCAATATGGTGGCCTGCGACCATATTCCCAGCGATTATAGCCCCTATCGCCCCCATGTGTACACAGCATTAGATGTGTATTCTACTTCACATGTGATGTTGCTATGGGTAACCAATCAGATCCTGTCTACTATCTTCTATAGGGTGCTAAACAAATAAGAAGTAGATTCTGATTGGTTGCCCATAGCAACATCACATGTGAAGTAGAATACACATCTTAATAAATTCCCCCCTATGTGTATAAGGGTAGTACTGTGGGCATTATATGTAAGGAGCAATACTACTGTGGATATTAAGTGAATAATTGGCACTACTGCTGTGGCCATTATGTGTAAGGGGCACTACTACTGTTGTCATTGTTTATAAGGGGCACTACTGTGAACATTGTGTATTATGTGGTGTCAATTGCATAAGTAGTACTAGTCTGTAGTGGAACATGAATAAGGGACAGTACTATGTGGTGTAATATGAATCAGGAGGCTATGTGGTGTAATGTGAATAAGATTGTCCCTCTGTCTGGCCCAATTGGAATGGTGTACTAGTGTGTGGCCACATCCTTTCTGTCACAGGCATTTGGTCTGTTAGGGTTACTTACCCTATCCGGGGTCGCTGGTGGATTGGGCAATGGTGGCAGGGTCCTGTGCAGACATCCAGGTAGCTGTTTGTTGAGACTCTGTAAGGCAGTGAGGCCTCCTGCAGCACTGGAGTCGCAGTCAGTGGTAAGACTGGGTGTTTGGCTGTCAGCATCTCCCTCTGGGCGACAGAGTCGCATGAGCAGCAGTGACTGACGCATGTCCTCCTAGGATGCATTTAAGGATTCTGTATGCATAAGCATCAATGACACACGAGCATCAATAACGCGTCCAGATGAATAAAAGGCACTTCCTGGTGAGCTGATTGTGATACTTCTGATTACCTGAGATTGACCTCAACTTTCTTTCCTGATTATTCTCCTGCCTCATCCCAGTGTACTGCAAACCGTACTTCCTTGTGACTCAGGCTGACCTTGGACTTATTGTATCCTTCGATACCTGCTTTGCCCATTTGATCTCGACCCGGCTAGATGACCACAAGCTCTTTTTTCCTGCCAGCTCTAAAGGGGAACCTGACCAATAGACCATGACCGGCATGTCAGATGCAGCAAAAGCCCAAATCTTGCTTGGAGGGGACACTGGCAGAAACCCCCTGACACGGTAAAACTCTACGCCAGGCTTTCCCAACCACGGTCCTCAAGGCACACCAACAGTGCAGGTTTTACTGATATCCAGGCTTCAGCACAGATGGTTTAATCAGAATCACTCAGGTACTAATTAAGTCACCTGTGCTCAAGCCTGAATATCTAGAAAACCTGCACTGTTGGTGTGCCTTGAGGACCGTGGTTGGGAATGCCTGCTCTACGCCCTTGCATCAGGTCACGCCAATTACTAAGCCGGTAAGCTTCAGCTACTCATGGTTCATGACAAGATACTCTGGCCCTAACTGGAATATGGATCCTGCCAGTGGGCCATCTCCTAAAGAGCTGTTGGAGCATCTGCTTGTTTAGGTAAACAATCAAGAGTAGGACCTGGCTCAAATTATGCAGTAAAGAAGACCAATAGCAAAAAGTGTATCAAGGTTTTCACAGCGCACTGGTCAGGATGCTGCTAGACAAAAAGTGCAGTGGGTGTCATTCAAATCACGCACAAATAAGACATAGAATAAAAACAAGAGCACAACGTCCAGCGCTTCTAGTGTTCCCAAGAGTGGAAGTATCACCCTATGTGCAGGGAGATATGAATAGTAAATAATATCACCAAATATCAGTCCAACAGTCCTTGGATGAAATGGTTTTGAGGATGGTGTTACAGTCCGTCAGATGTTTTATGTGGAGAAAGTAAACATAAAAAACCAATAGTGCATAACATTAAAACAATGACAGTTTAATAACGATTTGCACTTACAAATAATTAGAATAAAAAAAACATGTAGTAAACCAAGTACAAGCAGGCAGGCAGTCCACAAGGGGTTCCAATGGTACACAGATTCCAGCTCCGGAACTGAGAGTCCGAGTCCACAGGTATGCCGACCTGAATGGTCTCCTTGGCGGTATGGAAAAGCAAGACGCGCTAAACGTGTTTCAGATACAATCATCCTTCATCAGTAGCGGGATGTCCCAGGCTCCCATGCAAAAATAAGGAACTTATTTAATTTTTCCTGCTTCCGTCAGCCTAGAGCCCTATCATTGTATGGTTACCTTGGCTCCGATTACACTCACCAACTCTGGGCTGGAAGAGGTCACAGGTTCTGTCCTGGGGCAGATATCTTTCTGAAATTAAATGGCCTACTCTTATAGTTTCCTCGGCAAGTCTGTCTCCTAGCTCCTCGTTGCCAGCACCCTGTCTAGCCTACTCTGATGTGTTCAGCAGGAAAGAAACTAAGAAGCTACCAGCCCATAGAGAACAGGACTGTGCTATCAACTTGGTGCTAGGGAAATTACCTCCTCGTGGTAGGGTATGTCCATTATCTTAAGCGAGTCCCAGGCCATTTCTGATTATATCAGAGACAACACGAAAAGGGGCTTCAACAGAAAGTCTAAGTCGCCAGCTGGTGCAGGCCTGTTCTTTTTTAAGAAGGTGGATGGGGGTCCTAGGCTCTGTATACATTACAGGGGCCTATATGCTGTCACTATTAATGTCTGGTTTCATCTTCCACTGATCTCTGAGTTGTTTGATAGGATCAGGGGAGCAAACATTTTTACAAAATTGGATTTACATGGAGCGTATAATCTAATCATATTAGATCAGGCAATGAATGGAAAACTGCTGGTTATACTCAGGATGGGCATTCTGCGATTCTCCTCTCCCCCCCCTAAAGTGCGCTGTTAGCCTCCTAGCGGGCAATCACGAGCCAAGTTATGGAAAACTCGGCTCATGATTGGCTGCATTGCGCACTTTTGGGGGGGGGGGGGTGTAGAATGTAAACAAACACATTATGCCCTTATTCCAGTTCATGATGGCATTGTGTTCTGGCGGTTTTTGTTTTGCCACACACTTACATGGACCCAAGAGGACACAATCTTTACCGGAGGAGGTGGTAGGTATAAATTCCTTTTGAAGGTACCTAGTCATGGATTTTACTGGACAAGGGGGCAGATGCTTTGGGTCAAGGTAGGTATGCGGGGGAGGCTTATTGGGACATAGTTCCACAGAAGAACACAATAGTTAATTCTAATTTTACACAAATGCCATCAGCCCGGTGCCCATCACCCTGAGGCAACAGGGACAGCCCCAGGCTTCGGCTTCCCCTAGGGTCCCTGCCTGGGCTGACCGATAAATGAGGTAAATGCGTCAACCTTGGTACCTTATATAATAAGTGTCCCCTGGCTGTTGCATTACCCTGCTGGCTGGTTGGGCGCTGTGCTGGTTCACAAAATACGGGGGACCCCTATTAATTTTGAGCTGGTGCTAGTTTTAAAAATTATGCAAATCTCCTGTCGTTTGCCCCAGGAATTTTTAAAACCATGACCGGCTCTTTGAGGCTGGGGCTGGGTATGGCTAATTGACTATATTTTTACACTGCAGCCTGCACGGATCTGACTGATATGTGCAGGCTGCCGACTCAAATTTGGATTTAGCGAATGTAGTTTATATATAGCTGCCAAAAACAAATATGGCGCCTACACCATCATTCTAATACGAATCCAGAAATACGCAGATTAGTAAATCTGCCCTATTTACAAATTGTACAGTATTTTTCAGAAAATACGACCAATGCCGATCTTATGAATTTGTACCCAGCATCAGTGGTACTTCAGGATGTTAGTAAATTTCCCCCATCGTCTCTATGTCTGTGAAGTATTATCATGGCTTCGAAAGCATCAGCTTTATTGTAACTTCTAAAAATGTTGCTTCAGAGTGAAATACCATTCTTAGGGGATATTGTCACAGGAATTGAGTTGCGCATAGACCCAGGAAAACTCTCGGCCATAACCAACTGACCCCAGCTAGTAGGTTTCAAGCCTATCCAGTGGTTTTTAGGGTTCTGCAAATTCTACAGACAATTCATCAAGAATTATTCTTCAGTGGTGGCTTCTATAACAAAGGTCACCCGGAAAGGGGAGGATACAAAAAACTGGTCCTGAAGCTAAGGAAGCTTTTTCTCTTCTTAAATAACTTTTAATTTCTGAGACGTCCTGATCCTGACCAACCATTTTTTCTGGAGGTAGACTCATCCTTTGTTGGAGTTGGGGCAGTCCTACAAAAAAATGGTACTCGTGTGTTTTTTTTCCCAAAAAAGTTCTAACCACCTGAGCAGAATTAGGCATTTATTAAAAGGAGCTAAATTCCCAGGGACCTTCTATAATGATCACAGAAATGTACTGTATTTAAAGACAGCCCATTGTTTAAATTATCGACAAGCAAGGTGGTCATTAATTTTTTATAATTTTAACCAGATTCTGACTTATCGTCCAGCAAATAAGAATATCAAAGATGATGCACTCTCCCGAGTGTTTAATGTATCTTCTTCTGAGGAATTGGATGAACAAAAACCCATCTTAAAATAATCATGTTTTGTATCTTCCACTAAGAAGATTAAGATTCAGTTTAGGAAAAAATTTGTGGCTCCAAAGTTACAAACCAAACTAAGGAACTGGGTCCATTTGTCCTTGTTCCCTGGGCATGCTGGGTTTAAAAAGACCTTGGAATTAATTATTCGGTACTTATGTAGTATCTGGGCTGCCGATTTTGTGATTGTATGCCTTACCTTAAGGCATACAATCAGATGCGATGCGATGCGATTCGATGCGATTTTGCATAGGATTCAATATTAAGAAGATCCTGTTCATTTCCCCACTATCCAAGTGGGCATAGAGTTGATTTTATATAGCGTGGCGAGCGCAGCGAGCCACCGCGCCCGAAGCGTGGCGAGCGAAGCGAGCCCCGCGAGGGGACGCATATTTCTTAAAAAGTATTCTGTGTCCCCTCGCGGGGCGCGCTACGCTCGCCACGCTTCGGGCTCGGTGGCTCGCTACGCTCGCCACAGGTTTATATCCAACTCCATGCCCACTTGGATAGTGGGGAAAGGAAAAGGACCCCTTTTTCCCATTGAATTCTATGTTAAAATGGACTCAGACCATTTTAACATTGAATCCTATGGAAAAATCTTGACCATCGCATCGCATACGATTTGGTCGCATGCGATGTGATGCAATGCGATCCGATTTCTAAATCGGACGCCCAGATACTACATAAGTACCAATTATTCATGTATATTGGTGGCCTTCAGTTAGAAAGGACATTCAAAATATTGTGGCAGCCTGTGAGATTTATGCTCAACATAAAGTTGCACCTCAAGCCCTAGTAGATTTAATGCAACTTTTTCCAATTCCAAGTCGTCCATGGACTGACATTTCTGCGGATTTGATAACAGAACTACCTGTCAGGTTTGGGTGTAACACTATATGGGTGTTTCCAAAACAGCCCACTTTATCCCTTTAAAATGGTCTTCCTTCATCTCCTAAATTAGCCAAAATTTTTATCAAAGAAATCTTCAGACTCCATGTATTTCTGCAAAACATTGTCTTAGACCAAGGAGTTCAGTTTAATTCTAGATTTTGGTAAGCTATGTTAAACTTAATTTTTCTTCAGCTTATCACCCACAGATTAATGACCAGACCGAGAGGGTCAATAAGATATTTGGGTTGCTTTATTGCCTTGGGTAGAATTTGCTCATAATACCCGGTTTCATCAATCTTCTGGTAATTCTTCCTTTTATTATTCAAAATGGGTTTCATCCAACCCTTCACGAGTCTATCTCCTGTAGGTCCATGTCTCTGCTGCAGTTCAACACATAGTTAAGCATCTCCTGAGTATCTGGCACAGGTTTCTTCTTGACCGGAAAGGTTACTATCCCGAAGAACATGTTAGGCGAAAGCATCAAATGTCCATGCTCATCTACTTCAGGAGTTTCATAGTAAATTTCTTCTTAAACCATTTTTTTAGGTGTTCAGTGCCCACCCTTAGAGGAGGGGGTAATGTCCCAGGCCTTCTGTCTGTTAGAGTAACTTACCCTTTCCGGGATTGCTGGTGGACTGGACGATGGTGGCAGGGTCCTGAGTGGACATTCAGATCGCTGTTGGTTGGGTCTCAGTGCGGCAGTGAGGCCTCCTGCAGCATCGGAGTCACAGTCAACAGAAAGACCAGATGTTTGGCTGTCAGCATTCCTTTGAGCATTGTACCCACACGATCGGCAGTGATGGGCACTTGCGCCGCACTAGAGACACATTTACAGATTCTGTATGCACGAGAATCAATGATGCATCCAAAACCAATAAAAGGCACTTCCTGTCAGGCAATCCCCACCAGAGTATAGGTTCACTAACCTGCTCCCATGTCCCTTGTTATTTTTGTGATACTTCTGACTACCTGTGATTGACCTTGGTTTGCTTTCCTGATTATTCTCCTGCCTCATCCTAGTGTACTGCAAACCATGCTTCCTTTGCGTATGACCCGGCCTGACCTCGGACTTCCTATTGCCTTATCCTTTGGTACCTGCTTTGCCTGTTCGATCACAACCTGGCTAGATTACCACAAACTCAATATATCCTGTTTTCCCCAGTATACACCAGCTCCCAAGGGACCGTGACCTGCGTGCCTCGCGCAGCAAAAGCCCAAATCCCACTTGGAGGGGTCACTGGGTTTTCCATTTCTTGTTTGGGTACCAAGCTTCCTCAGTCAAACAAACAGCATGTTTTCCAGTTCCTTGATCAGTTTGTGTGATATATTATATCACATGGCCATGACCAAAAAGTAGAACATGTTCTGCTCTATTTTATTATAGTGTACAACTTTTGGCTCTGAGAGGTCGGAGTAACAGGTCCAAAGGACTACCGAGGGGAAAAGGGTCTTTAGGTCCCTCCATGCCAAAGCTTAGGGGGGCCCTATCCCCAACTCCCAGAGCCAAAAGGCCCCTTAGAGGGCAAGGGTCTTCAGGCTTACCTCTGCCTCATGGATTGGGGTTGCCCTTTCCCCTCAGGATTTCCCAGAGCGTCCCCCTGGGGAATGAAGACTGCATAAAGAGAGCCTCAGCGATGAGGGGAGAAGGCAGCCCATAAGGGTCACTTCCCCAAAAATAACCCTAAAAATGTGAACATGTGAAAAACACAAAAAGGTGTGCAGTGCAAAAAAATAAAAAAAAAAATGCAGGTATACATGTAAAAAAAAGCACATGAATAAATAATTAAGCGCCGTAGTGTAAAAATTATCGTCACCCTAGCCAAAAGGCCAGGGCTATAGAAAATAAAGGTGTACTCTGAAAGTGAAGTGTACAGTGCAAGGTGCCCTACTTGTGCATAGGTGAGCCTTACTCACCAGTGAATTTTTAGGCATCCCTGGCTCAGGAGGCACTTCACAGCCAGACTAAGGACGTGATTCAGACCTGTTCGCTAGGCTGCGTGTAATCGATCAGTCTCTGCTGTAGCGCTTCCATTAGTGTTCAGAGTTGCACCGCATCGGATCATCTGCAACATTATGAAGCCAGCCGCCGCATATGCAACACAGAGGTCAGGAGATTCTGGCCCCTTCCCCCAAACAATTGCGGAGGCAGTCGCCATCTTCGAATGGCATCAGACTGTCAATCAATGAAAATTCATTGAAATGGAAAAAATTGTGTTTACCTGTTCGCTAGGCTGCGATTACACGCAGCCTAGCGAACAGGTCTGAATCAGGCCCTTAGTCTGGCTGTAAAGGCTGGCAGCATGAAGACCAAGCTGCAAGTAGGGCACCTTGCACTGTACACTTCACCTTTCAGAGCACACCTTTATTTTCTTTAGTTTGATGGATCCATATCTGAATAAGGCTCTAGAACAACTTATTGAGGACTTTGCTTATAGCAGACTACTTTTGCTTTAAGCAGAGCATGCTATGATACTCTGGTAAGGTGACGCTCTGCAGCTGTCCTGGGGAGGAGGGGGGGAGCTTAATGACGAGGGTGGGGCTTAATGATGGCAAGTCCCGCCCTGGGTGGTACTACTGGTTCTGATTTTTTTCATTTCACACACACACACACATCCCAGCAGAAGGAAGAGGTGCGGGGGCTTATGTAGGAGAACAATTTTAAACATTCAGGGGAAAAAATATCAAGTTCAGAGAAAAGAAAGAAGTAAAAAAACAAACATGATAAGCGGAGTCATTAACTACTAGATCACAGGAGCACAGGTCACTACACCAGTCCAGGAACTGTCACCCAGCATTATTGAATTGTCATGCTCACTATATAAAACTGCCAGGATCAATAGGCATCTAACTCTCCCAGCACTGATAAAGTAGCAGAGAGGGGGTTAGGGATAAGAGTAGTAGTTCTCCAGATATCCGACACTATAGCCAAAACTAAATATTATCATTGCAATATCCTGGTGTCTTGAAAAGCAAAGGCTTCTATATTACTTCTAACAAGTGTGCTTGATAAAATCTCAAATTTCTTATTTATTTTTAGACTGAACTGCAACGAGCACAGCAGAAGTAATAAAAATATTGAATACTTTAATTACCATTCAATAAAACGATTTATGTGTCAAACTCTGAACAGAAGGCTGAAAATATGCACTATTATTGCAGGTTACCTAATTCACTAGTTGTCAATGGTCTTATAGACTCTATCATTATTACTTTATAACATCCAATAAAACCATTTGTCTGATTAGCGCGCTTCATGTTTACTGTGAACTTTCTTTCAGTTATGATAAATATTTCCATAATTTAGTGGGAACATAGGAATGCACCACACCCCAGGAAGAGACTAGCATTGCTCTGTAAACATTGCAAAAGCTGCCTTTTTCCCATCTTGTAAAAGTTGAAGAAAATCAAACATAACATTGCATATAGGAATAACTATAAAACTTCTTTACCTTTTCATTTTTATTTTTTTTTAATAACTATTTTATTAGTTTCCAAATATAAGACATGTGGAGATATAACATATACAATGATATCCGTACCGGGAAAAATACTATAAAGCGATGAGACCAGAGGCGTAACTAGAACTCTTTGGGCCCCATAGCAAAATTTTGCTATGGGGCCCCCTCCCCCCCGTCGTGCGCGCCGAGAGACAAAAGTGATGCTGGGGAAAGATGTGAGATAGGGGTGGTCAGGAAAAGAGAAGGAATGTGAGGAGAAACAGGGAGAGGAGCAAGCAAGAAAGGGAGAGGAGCAAGAGAGAAAGGGAGAGGTATGAGCAGGAGAGAGAATGTCTGGGAGAGAGGGAGAGGGTCTGGTAGAGACAGTGTCAGGTAGAGCAAGTGAATGGGGGGAGAGAGTGAGCGGAAACAGTAATCGGCCCTGGGGAACTGGAGATATCTGACTTCAAAGCAGTGGTCCCCATCCAAGTCTGTTAATTGCTCTTCCCAGTCAGATATTTCAGGTTCTGTCTGATTTAGAGTTTTTTCTGAGGGTATATTCCAAAAGCCGGGACTCTCCCCCTTTGATGGACACTAGTAGCTTGTCTCTACTCTTCCCAGAACCAGAGATATCAGCCTTCCAGCTGCTGGTTACTGCTCCAGCTCCACACACCTGGTATGTAGTTTTATATTCTCATTGGCAGATTGCACTGCCTCCTGAACTCTGATCACCTAGTCCCTAATACCATTTGGTAGGTGGGATTCTCTAGCTTTTAATTACATTAAAATCTCTGAAATCTATTTCTGGGAACTGGAGATATCTGCAGTCAAGCAAGCTGTCCTCCCACCAGAAAATTATGAATAATAAGCCCACTCCACTATACACCCCTCCTCTGCATATTAAACATCCTCTACCACCCTGGAAGTTATGTATCAGGGCCCCTTCTTCAGCCCAATGCCCCCTTCCCCCACCCCATCTCCCACCATCTCTGCAGTAAAGAGGAAATAAGTGGAAATTAGTGATCCAGACCCTACATGCTGAGCGGTTGATATAATACCCCCTACCACCCGCGGGACATCAAAGCTTCCCCCACCCCTACCACTGGAGGATCGGTAGGGGCCCCAATACATTGCTATGCCCAGGGGTCTACACTGCTGCTGACAACCCTGTATGTATATATATATATATATATATATATATATATATATATATGTGTGTGTGTGTGTGTGTATATATATATATATATATATATATATATATGTTTCATTCCCACAAAAAGTAGAAAAGTGGTCTGCACACCGGTTTAGTAAAGATGAAAAACAGCTTTTATAAGCATAAAAAATCAATAGCACATGGCAACATACTGAGAATAACAGCATTGCGTTATGACCCCACGTCCATGTACTCGAAGGAATTGGACAGTATATTGTCAATGGGGTTGACTAATGGTTGGATAAATGATGCTACCTGTGAGTTTTTGACTCAGCCATATCCAGTCACCCCATTGATATATGTACTGCCCAAAATCCATAAGAGCCTCCATAGACCACCAGGGAGGCCAATTATATCTTCAAAAAACTCACTATGCCAGAATCTGTCCCAGTTTGTCGACTTCTTTCTTCAAGCTGTGGTATTAGAAGTCGACATCATTTTGAAGGATACTACAGACTTTTTGACCCGCATTGATAAAATCAGTTCAGTACCGCCTAACAGCCTGTTAGTCACTTGTGACATCACAAGTTTATACACGAATAGAAGTCATGTATCTGGGATAGATGCCATTAAACGCATCATCACACAGAGTCCAGCCTACAAGGGTCCTCCGGTCGATTATTTTATGTTATTGATTGATTTTATATTGCATAAAAATTATTTTTTGTTCGATAATTCTTTCTTTCTGCAACTACAGGGCACGGCCATGGGCTCCAACATGGCCCCGGCCTATGCCAACCTTTATATGCATGATTATGAGACATCTTACGTTTTAAATAATGGTATTTTTTCAAGATTCATAACATCTTATGTTAGGTTTATTGACGACATTTTCTTTTTTTGTGGACCGGGGGCCCCGATAGGCTGGAGCTCTTTATTCAGCACCTTAATGAATTACCAGGTACCATTCGGTTCTCTCATGTGAGTAGTCCCACCAAAATAATTTTTTTAGACGTGGAAGTGAGTATTGAGGGCAATAAGTTGGGCACTTCGATCTACAAGAAAGCCACGGACACAAATTCTGTCCTTCGAGCAGAAAGTTTTCATCCTCCCTCGCTTAAAAGAGGGATGCCGTATTCTCAGCTTTTACGTGTTGTTAGAATCACCTCCGATGCAGTAGACCTGCCCAAAGCCTTACAAGCCATGGGCAAAGACTTTATTGACAGAGGCTACGATAAAAATGAAGTAGAAGAAGCCATCCAGAGATGTCTACAACTGGATAGGAATACTCTACTCTCCCAACCCGCACGTGACAAAAAAGTACAGCGTATGATTTTTCCAACCACTTTTTCTATATCTTCGGCTAAATTGAGAGAAGTAATTCTCGAGCACTGGCACATACTTGAGTCAGACCCTACTATGGGCCCTTTTTGCATGGAGAAGCCGTTATTTGCTTATAAGCGGAGTAGTAATTTTAAAGATCAAATTACCTCCTCAGATGTGGGATCGGCAGCCAACAGAAGCACCTGGTTGGGTGGCAAAAATGGGGCCTTCAAATGTAGCGGATGTATCAACTGCCAATTTATGATCACTGGCGACACATTTCACAATAGAAGAAATGGAACTGACTTCAGGCTCAAACATCGCATGAACTGCGACAGCAAGTTTATTGTATACGCCGTTGTTTGCCCATGTCATTACATTTACGTGGGCAAAACGATTCGAATGCTCAAAGAGCGGATTGCGATGCATCGCTCTTCAATTAAAAAAGCGATGCTGGTGCGCGATAATACCACCCCACCGGTGGCGAGACATTACTTTGAGGCTGGACATACGTTGCGGGACTTTAAATTTATGCCTCTGTTTCAGATTAAGCCTCCCAAAAGAGGGGGTGATAGGCATCTTTCACTTCTACGCAAGGAGTGTGAAATCATTTATAACTTTAACTCCTTAGCCCCAAATGGATTGAATGAGGAGTTGAATTTGAATGTCTTTTTATAACGGGACTACTCACATGCTAATTACATTGTATCTGTGTATATTCATATGTACTCCCCCGTGTTTTATAGCGGGGTTATGACTTGGATTAATGTTTTATTGACTTATATATATGACATTTGGTGTCACTTGGTGTTTATCACATACACCTTTCTTATTTATTTACTTATGGCATGTATTTGTTGTCCGAGCCGGGTAGGACATACATGCTATTACATGCGGTGGATAAATTCACATGGTGTTGGTCCCTTCCTAGGGGTAGTATTGTGGCGGCCATCATCCTTTATAGACAGTAAATCCTCACTGTAACTTACACCTATTGTATAGTTGGGATACATCTTTAACGATTCACTAATACGTTATGGCTGTGTGTTTCGCAGCCGCTGCTTATGTGCCAGCAAAGGAGAGGTTAATTACAGCAGTGGTGCCAGAGCAATGGCTGTGCGTTCCATAGCCTTGCTCTGTGCGTTCCACTTCACAGGAAGTAACGCTGCGCTCGCCGATCTGCCCGCTTGTTGGTGAGAGGCATACCGATGGTGTGCCGAACACCATATAGCGGTAGTAGGTGATGCAAGCAGCACGACCCTGTTGCGATGTTTATACCTTACTCCGGGCATTGTGCAGTTATATTTATCTTGTCGTGGTGATTTGTGTGACAGAAACCGGAAGCGGATATGCGTTTCACAGCATGCTTCCTGCGTTCCAGCACCTTGGTAACGCGTCCCCACACAGGTGTTTGAATGAACAGGTGAGGTTTGTTTGTATGATTTTGGCGCCACTACCTGCCCTATTTAATGGCAACTGTCTTAGTATGCTTTGTACCCTTGAAGAAGGTGGTAGCACCACCGAAACAGGCTGTCGGGTATCCTGCTTGGAAGTGGTGATGGGTGTCCTATAGAAATATGCTGTACACTGACGCATTGGACCGATGATAAGTAACCCTCCCACTTGTTTTAAAACCTGTTATTCTCAGTATGTTGCCATGTGCTATTGATTTTTTATGCTTATAAAAGCTGTTTTTCATCTTTACTAAACCGGTGTGCAGACCACTTTTCTACTTTTTGTGGGAATGAAACATATGCTATTGAATACGTGATCTGGCACCCACCATTGGAATTTAGATTCTTTGTGTGCGGTTCTTCTACCTGTATATATATATATATATATATTTATATACATTTGGTCTATCAATAATACTTTAACTGACCCGGCATATACTGGGTCACCTAAGTGTCCATCTCCATGCTTTGCTCCGCCCCTCTAGAAACCCCCTTCTGAAAATCCTGCGTTTGCCCCTGGGAAAGGCAGGAAAGAGATAGCTGGGGAGGAGAAAGAGAATAGGGGCAGATTGATGGAGGGGGAGTAAGAGGGTTGAGAGAAAAACATGTGAATGGGGAAAGAGAACAGTGGAGAGAAAGAAACAAGAGAGTGAGTGGGTCAGGGGGAAAGAGTGAGAGAAGAGACAAGGGGAGGATGAGTGAGGGGGGAGACAAGGGGGGTTGAGGGGGGGAAATGAGAGAGAGAGGGGGGGTGAGACGGGAAAGGAGAGGGAAGAAAACAGGAGAGAGAGGTGGCTGGGGACGGAGAGAGTCCAAGACAGAGGGAAAAAAGAGAGGAAAGAGAAGGAAGATCTTATTCCACCCACCCCACCTGACCGGGCATCCTGTGCCCCCTGCCTCCCATAGAGGGAGAATAGAACCTGTGGCGAGCGTAGAGAACCACCAGGCCTGTCCCCTGCTGGATCACTGGTAGTCGGGATCCCGGCGTTGGGATCCCCCCTGTTGGAGCACTGGCAGTAGGGATCCCCACTGTTGGAGCGTCATCAGGCACCCCCTGGCTCCTGCATAATCTCACATTTCAACAATGTGAAATCTACAGCATAAAAGAAGGGTGTGGTATAACACACCGACAGTCGGGATTCCGACAGTCATTAGCCCGATGTCGGAATCCCGACTGCACAGCGGGGGGAGCGCAATGAAGCCCCTTGCGGGCACGGTGACGAGCTGCGCTCGCCACCTATTTTATTCTCCCTCTATGGGGGTCGTCCGGCACCCTAAAAGAATCTCCTCTAAAGTGCACACCTCCCTTAAAATTCACTTCTTCTTCAAGTCTGTCATCTGTCACCTGCTAACCTTTATGTAAGCTATTTGGAGCTGAGTCATCTTGACTCTTGCACTTTCCATTCCCTTGCTTATAATATAATTGACTCCATTCTCCCTATAACGGCACTTAAACCTTGGCTTCTGCTGCTCATTTGAATGTTATGACCGCTAATGCAGCAATGTTTATAAAACATGTACTAGTTTTGCATTGTCTTCTATTGTAAAGGCCTATACAAATGGGAAAATGTGTGCTTAGTGATGGATGCTAAGCGATTTACGCTATGCAATTTCCCTTGAACTTCCCGGGTTGTAGATTGCCCACACACACATGCTGGTGTGTGCTAAGCCATTTGTGCTAAGCTAAGAAAAAAACAAACCCTGCTAGTCGATCTATCTAGATTTTGACTCCGTGCACTAAATATCTGAATCGGTGATGGCGTCGCACAGCCATCGCTATGGGGTGTATACACAGAGTGATTTGTGCCTAATGTCAAAGCAATCTAGACAGATCGCTTAGAAAATAGGCTAAAATTGCCACATGTGTATGCCTCTTATGTCACTTTGTTCTTGTTCTGCTCACTTGTTTATGTACTTTGTTAAGCACTGCGGGACCCTTGTGGCACCAATTAAATATACTGTAGGATGATAATAATAATTATAAAAAGACTGGATTGATGTGCCCATAAACGCTGTGACATTCTTAGCACAATAGCCAATTATACAGCTTATAAGCAGGAAATCACAGGGCCTGATAAACATCTGATAAGTATATATCATACTGTAGTTTGGTTATGACCTATGGCCAGCGACAGGGGGGGTCAAGGGGGACATGTGTGACGGGCCCCGGCGATCTGAAGGGCCCCAGAGCCAGGCCGGGGCCCGTCTGTGTGTCACCCCTGTTTGGCTCAGCTTAATACTTTATACTTGTGCCGCTGTGCGCGCCGCTGCGCCGGGTCTCTCCGTCGGCTGCCCCTGCCTGCGCAGCGGTGATTGACACTTACTATACAGTGTCCGCCGCGTAATCCTAGTGTCCAGATAGCAGCGCGCAGCGCCCTTGATCCGTCCCCAAGTCTCATCCTGTCAGCTGCTTTTGGAGTCTGCTGCTGGCTTGCCGCCTGCCGCCTGCTGTGCCTAGTGCCTGCTGTGGTCCTTCGTTCCACTGACTCAACTACACAGTTGGAACTTGGGGAAGATGAAGTTTGTGCAGAAGAGGTTTGTGTCAGTATTGGGATTACATGGGGGGGGGGGAGGTGGGGGCGGGTCAGAGGGCCCCAGAGATATCGGTGTACAGGGCCCCAAGATTTCTGTAGCCGGCCTGCCTATGGCAAATGGGCAAATGACTCCATCTGAATAAGTTTTTAGTAATTATCTGTCGGAGGTACTGATTTTTCAGCAGAGGGATTAGCCATACCACTGCTCTGAACACTGGAGCCATAAGCAACCAGGAGACAGCCAGACAGGTCGCTTAGGCTGCGTCTACATAGTGCATTTTAGCAGGATGAAGTTGAGCAGGATCCTGTTTATCAGAATTCAGCTTCTTGTGTTTACACACTGCATTTTACAGGATGCAGGAGGCTTGTGTATGTATATGTATATCCTCCTATTCAACTGCATCCTGCTAAAATGCAATGTGTAGACGCAGACTTAGGGAAGCCACTACTAGGCTGAATCTGTTATCTGCCCCCTTCCCCACAGGGCCATAAATTGCAGCAAAATGGAGGTAGGGCCTATTGGCATTGTAAGCAGAGTTACAATCTTGGGCCACTTCCAGAAAAAAATAATTTGGTCCATCAGGGGGTCCTGGGCCCTCAGAAACCCCTGCTGGCTGCATGCGCCACAGAGTGAAATCCCTGGTTGTCATCTACACTTGCAAACATTTTTGTTTAGAAGTTAGAACCAGTATGCAGAACATGGCTGTGGTACGTTGGCTGCGTACATGTAACATAGTGGGTGTGACCACTCACCTACTCAGTGCTTTTAGTTAAAAAATTATTTTTACCATGACATCTCTAATAAAGTTTATATGAACAACAATTCTTTATACATATTATTGCTGCCCGCTGCCTTCTCTTTTGAGGTCCTAAAAAACTGGAGTGATAAAATGTGTGGTTACTGGCACTTTGAGGATCATGTTCTAGTACAGGCCTGGCCAACCTGTGGCTCTCCAGATGTTGTGAAGTTACAAATCCCAACATGCCTTGCCACAGTTTTAACACTACCTTATAGCAAAACTCTGGCAAGGCATGATGGGATTTGTAGTTTCACCACATCTGAAGAGCCACAGGTTGGCCAGGCCTGTTCTAGTACATGAAAGGAGTTTTCCTTGGAAAAGATTCTGCAATGCAGTCTCAGAAAGTTCTAAACATAAATACACTTCTAGAGATAACATATCATTAACCATGCTACGAAAGCATAGGACTTTAACCCAAAACAGAAATCACTGAAGGTGTACAGCTGCTGAATCACTAAATCATAAAATAACATTTAACTTGAATGCAAGGAGCACTGCGTCCTCTCACACTAATGAGGATTAAAGTCCATATCGCCAGCAATTAATGCTAACTATGATAATAAACATACCTGAACTTAAAGTCCCTAAAATACCAGAATATATTACTCAATCTGCAGTATTCAGACAGACAAGGAGGTACATTTCAAAACAGCAGGGATATACTGTATTACCTGGAAGTCCCTTGAGTTTTACCAAGGGGTGGCATACATTTACCAACTCTGTAAATTACATGGGTGAAAAAGGGATGTAGATAGCCTTGGACTTTAACACCTGGGCTATTCAATTTTATTCCCAAATTCCGGATAGCACCAGGAAATGAATTAGCTTGTGGTAATCTACTACAATGATGGAATTCCCCCATATAAAAAAAATGTTTATCTACAACCATTAAGTTCAAATGGTGGCCTGAGGCCACATGAAAGTTCCTATGTAATATACCATACTGTCAGACAGTGAAGGAGATAGTGGGCCTTATTCTGATCGGTGCGGCCGGATCCGAATATGCGGCCAGGACCGTGCGTGCGAAACCCCGCCTTCCATACGGATCGCCAACTCCGTCCGTACGCGGTAAGAAGCTGGCCGAACGGACCGCATGTGTATTTTTCATGGAATACGCCTCCTCCATCTCAGGGAACTTCCCCCATCATTCGATGGTCGCAGACCATCGAATGCAGGACCGAGTGGTCCACCAGCTCCTGCAACCTCAGACCACACGGACATTTTTCCGTGCAAAAGCAGGGATCTGGGCGGGCAGCTGACATCCGGCGATGTCATATATCCGCCCCCTACACGTGCGTCACGGCCGCATTACCATACGTACGCCCAGCGTTTGCATGGGAACGCCCATGAAACGCGGGGCGTATGCATATGGTAATGAGCCCAAATAGCCCTTCACGCCCCTCTCCACCCCCTGTTCGGAGTGTTCACATTTCATGCGGGATTTTGCGTTACGCCCCGCTCGCACATGCGCAGAGACGCCTCTGCACATGCGCAGACACAAAACATCGGCGGCACGAACGCACGCGGATATTACCGCACCAACCAGAATAAGGGCCATAGTCACTAATGTTACACCTGTCCACAGAAATGGAAATATAGGGGCCGATTAAGTTCCATTAGGTCGGGTCCAATTCTACCCAGTTTTCGATGGCGGGTGGGGTCTGCGCATGCGCGATTATGTGCATTTGCACCCCCCTGTGCATCACACTCGCAGAGGTCTTCGCACTGTGAGGGATTGCCAGGGGACGGCAGCAGGGAAACGGACAGCATTTTATGCGCGTCCCGATAAAAACACTGGGCGTTTCCCTGGGAATGCAGGTGTGTTGATGCCTACATGGGGCGGGTGGCATGATACATTTTCAATGCGAAGGATGAAGGAATAATTTGATCCTCCTTTCGGCCACATGCGAGGTGATGTGTTCGCGTATACATCCCTTTGCCTACTAGCAACATGATTCGTGGGCCTAGGTGGCGGACATTCGGCCGGGCAGCATTTACACGCAGCCTAACAAACAGGTCTGAATCAGGCCTATCATGTCAGATAGTGCTTTGGAAATATGAGGCATGCTAATTTAATTGTAGTCGATTCCGATTGGTTGCCCATAACAACTTCCCATCTGAAATAGACCTCCAAATCTTAGTAAATTTCCTCCTTTGTTTTAAGTCTCATTATTTAAATATTATCCTTATTTGTAATTGCTGTCAGTGACATGACTATGGTCCCGCAGAGCCCGCAACAGCATGGGGGAGCCATTGCCCCGGGAGAAGACACATCACTGGTGCAGCACGAGACTCCCTCTGCTTTCTGCCTTCCAAACTCTATCTCCCTCTGCCGTTCCATCACTGGTCAGCACAAGTCTCTTTCCTCTCTCCTCCACCCTAACTTCCTCTGCCATCTGCAGCCGCCCTACCACTGCTGCAGCGCAAGTCTCCCTTCTCCCTCCATTGTCCACACCCCCTCCTCATCCTCCCTACATCTGCCAGGCCCATACTCCATCCCAGTGGCGTAGCTAAGTTTTGGGCGCCCCCCCCGCCGCCACCCCGCCAAGCACCCGCCGCCCATGCAAACCCCCCCAATCCCCCGCAGCCTTACCTATCGCGCTGGTCCCGGCGGCTCCGTTCTTCTGCTGAGGACCACCACAAAATGGCTGCCCCCATACAGCAGACAGTTTCAGAGAACTGTGTGCTATATGGGGGCGGCCATTTTGGAGCTGAGAGCTGTCTGGAAAGTGATTTCCTTGGCGGGAGACAGGTTACTGAACCTCCCTTTGAGGATTCAGACCGACAATGCCACAGCTGTGGCGTATCTGAATCACCAGGGAGGTACACGCAGCAAATTGGCCATGTGGGAGGTGTCCAGAATCTTCCTATGGGCGGAACAGAATGTTCCAGCTGTATCGGCTATATTCATTCCAGGAGTAGAGAATATAGAATATATATATATAAAAAGGGATTTTTGTAAGAACTTACCGTTCGAATCCCTTTCTCTGATATGGTCCTGGTGACACAGCGATCCCTCCCTTATGCTCAGTAAGTATGCCAGAAGTTTCATGATGTTCATGTTAAAATGGTTAAAAGTTAACAGTTACTGTTATAAAATGTGCATATAATATGTGCAGGCGTTTGTACTGAGTTAATGTATTCTAGTGGCTTTGAAAGATTGAACTGAAGAGTCCGGGATGCAGTAGGGGAGGAGTCTACCCTCTAAAGCTTTAGGATAGGTGCCTGGCTCCTTCGGACCCTCCTACATCCCAGTGTTGAGCTGTGTCACCAGGACCATATCAGAGAAAGGGATTCGAACGGTAAGTTCTTACAAAAATCCCTTTTTATATATATATATATATATATATATATATATATATATATATATATATATAGATATAGATTGCGATGGGGACTGCACACACCGGTCTTTATCTCAGGAAATAAATGACGCCGACCACAGGGGTCTCTTGGCTGAGAGACCCCTGTGGTCGGCGTCATTTATTTCCTGAGATAAAGACCGGTGTGTGCAGTCCCCATCGCAATCTATATGAATTTCTTTGGACGGGCACCCCGGCAATTGAATTTGATTGATGTGTGCGCTGTGCATCGGACATATATATATATATATATATATATATATATATGGAGCAGACCCTTGTTTTGCGCAAGTTTTCTTATTAATTATTAAATCTCGGCTGCCGGACTTTCAAGAACCCCTGTTGGACGGGGGAGAGGAGAATGTGGATAGCAGTTGTAAGTAGGCGCCTTGCTTAAACCTTTAGTGATTGGTTCTATAATAGCCTTTAGTTAAATTAAAAAGTAAATCAAAGTAAAGTCCAAAATTTATAAACATTTATTAAAAAGTCTCTTGTTTCATTCAATAGAGGTGGTTATTCCAGACCATAAAAACTTCAATAGTGTATTTCAGATATTTTCAGATTAGCAAACAAACGTTTGTTTGCTAATCTGAAAATATCTGAAATACACAAAAATATCTGAAAACACAAAACATTTGGTTTGGGGGAGCAAAATTTATAGCAGTAATTGCTAAATAAACTATAACCAATTATCTCAATACTGTACGTCTAAAGTCTAAAGTTTATGATTATTAGATTTTAGAATGACTTGCATTACAAATAAAGCTTATATTTTAACATTTACCATTAATTGATACTATTATTTTCACCTAATTTAAGTTGTTCTTGCAAAACCAAGGTCAATCCCCTGACAAAAAGAACCAGTTTCATTTTCTGGTACTTGTTTCCTAGCACAGCTCCCCCGATATTACATTGTATGCCATCTCATCGCATCACATGCGGGCATATGGCATGCGATGCGATAAAAAATTGTATAAGCCCCTATATGATTTTAAATTGTATAAGCACCCTAATGGGTGATTTGAAATACAACCCCACGCCACCCCCAATATCAACGCCAACCTGAAGCGCGGCGAGCGCAGCGAGCCCGCGAGGGGCGGCGGTACGCGTCCTCCGACCTTTTCATACCCCCACTATCCACGTCGGCGTGGAGCTGATTTTATATAGTGTGGCGAGCGCAGCGAGCCCCGCAGAATACATGTGAAGTAATACGCATGTGCTCGCCACGCTTCGGGCTCACCACACTTATTAAATCAACTCCATGCCGACGTGGATAGTGAGGGTATGAAAAGGTCAGAGGACGCGTACTGCCGCTGCTCGCCACGCTTCGGGTTCGCGTTGATAGTGGGGGTGTCGTGGGGGGTGCTTTTAACATTGTAAGCAACCATTATGGTGCTTATACAATTATTAATCTTATAGGGGGGCCAATTAACATTGAAAGATGAAAGACAATTTTAAATTGTATACCATCGCATTGTATGGCATTGTATGCCATATACAATGGTATACAATTTTAACATTGTATGACATCGGGGGCCATCGTATCGCATCGCATTGCATACCATTGCATGCCTTATGGTATGCGATGCGATGGGCGCCGTGCTAGGAAACAAGTACCCATTTTCTTTTCAGTTTTGAAATGTAACATTTATTAAATTTAACTAAGAAGGAAATCTTGTTATAGGCCAGTGATTCCCAAACTGCATAGCTAGCAGAGCTGGCCCTAGGCATGGGCAAACTAGGCAAATGCCTTGGGCATTTAGAATGCCTAGGGACATTAATTTTAAGACTAGGTCCGGCAGATTCAGTTTGAAACAATGGGCATTGGTGAGATGTGCAGATGGCATCGCCAGCTCTGCATTTGCTGCCATACTGGCTTGGCTGTGAGCTCTGATCGCTGACCCGGCAGCAGCAGGAGCATTTGGGTGTGGGTAAGTTTCCATAGGCATTGGGTCAGAAGTAGTACCAGCACCAATGCTAGATGGCACCAGCAAAAATCTTGCCTGTTATCAAATTGGTTAGGGCTGGCTCTGCTGCCACAAGACCCTCCAGGGGTGCCTCGGGTTTGTGGTACAGGACCAAATCAAAGACTTTATGGTAAATATCATAGGCAAAATACCTACACTGAGCCTAAGGATGACAGGTAGGCACAAGTTACTTATTGACCCTTTGAGTGCCAAGTGAATTTGTCAAAAAAGAAAACACTTTTATTCATCATAATGACCTGTAATGGTTTCCTTATTTAGGAAATATAATCTTTTTTACACAGGATTTTTTAATTTGAATTTATATAATAAATGTGAGCAATGCTGCTAGAGATGTTAGCACTCAAATGGTTAAGATTGTTTTTTTTTTAAATAC
The DNA here is from genome assembly GCF_055691185.1 of Crinia signifera. Taxonomy (NCBI): domain Eukaryota; kingdom Metazoa; phylum Chordata; class Amphibia; order Anura; family Myobatrachidae; genus Crinia; species Crinia signifera. The sequence goes on from NC_139217.1 coordinate 352,905,301, forward strand.
ATTAAAAAAAAAATGTTGATGCTGTTGCTCCTGTCCGGTGTTCCTTAAAGGTACCAGTACCGCAGTATTCAGTGTTCAAGTATTCCAGAATGCTAAAGTATTCACAGTGAGTGTTCAAGTTATCCACAGTCATGCTTAAAGTGCCACAGCTATCCTACGTCTTTCTAGAGTGCTAAAGTTATCCGCTTTGTATTCAAGTACAAAGTCATCACAGTACCAAGTGCTAAAGTATCCCCAGTGTGCCACAGTATCCCCAGTGTGCCACAGTATCCCCAGTGTGTTCCAGTATACCAGAGTGCTAAAGTATCCACAGTTGTCCAAGCGCCTCGGTTGTTCAAGCTCCTCAGCTATCCTTAGCTGCTTCCAAGAGCACCAAGTCTTCACAGCACCAAGTATTCACAGCACCAAGTATATATATATATTACCATTCATTTTCTTCGTTACCTGTTTTGTGCTGCCATTCCTATTGACTGTACCACAAGACCTTATTATCAATAAACTTTCTAAACTCTGCTTAACCTCTCTTCCATTCATCTGGCACTTAGTATTTGAGGAAACATCATATCCTTCCACTCACTTCCTCAGCTGCCCCTTTCCTGCTAGTCCCACCAATACCACAAAGTGTGACAAAAAGCAACTTGTACAAACAGGCAGCAAAGAGGTTCTACGCCAGCTATACATCAATCAATAAGCATAAGCAGTTCTAAGGGGTATATTTAATAAAGCTTTTAAGCCAGACAAGTGGTTATGTTGACCAGTCAACCAATCAGATTGGATCTATCTTTATCTATAATGCAATAAAGAAACCATAGCTAAAATCGGATTGATTATATACATAGCTGCCTACCCTAGCAGCAGGATAGCAAAAGCAGTGCCTCTCCAGCCTGGCGCCTCCCTGCTTTGCATACTCTGCTGAGTGTGTAGCGCCGGCCCTGACTGCCTCCCACTCTCCCTCATTAGTCTAGCAATCTCCCCCAATTCACCTAGCCCACATTACATTGTTACATTTTTGTGGAAAAAAGGGAATGAGAGATAGATACATTTACATTGAATCATCAGCACCATTTCCCAGCACTTAAGCAAGTATAGTAGCTCTTACTAACTGCTCTGGGGCTCATCTACATTTGTATATAAGTCATTTTAAAAGATTCCTCTCAGATGTAGCAGTGCTTACCAACGCTTCTAGGTGCCACGTTCACAATCTCTTTTCACAATCTCTCCATATATGGAACTAGACACGCCCTTTGGGTGGAGCATGACACGCTCCCTCAGTGGGGTGCTGTGCAAAATTCTACTACCAACTATAATATTCCGGAAACTAGTTTTCAAAAGTAGGCAAGTATGGTTATATAGGCACCACAACCTCTTGTCTGTTTTAGAAGCTTTAGTAAATCCTAAGTATAGGAGCCTAGTGGTGTCGCCAATTATTCTCCTACACTGACTCCCTGTTGGCGCACATGGAACACTTGGCTGAGTGGCATCAGTAGGAATAGTGTATGTTGACTGGCTCCTGAGAATATTGTGAAATCCTCATAAAGCGTGTTGGAGCAGAGTGATAATATATGTCCATCCTGCCTCATTCCTGCAAATGCTTGTCTGTTGCTATACCTGACAATACCTTATATGACTCCTAATGTAATGTCTGCTTTATCTCTACAACTATCATGTTTATAAACCCCTGTGGCATATTCAGAAGTCCCGAAGGCAACAGTTAGAATCAGAATCAGCTTTACTGGCCAGGTATACTAGGGATTTGTTTTCGGTTTGCTGTGCAGCAGCCAGGAGGGTAACAAGTGCAACAAGGGGGAACATGAGGCACGGGCCTAGGGGCAGGACCAATTAGGGGCAGCACAGTAGGCTGACAGTCTGTCATAGTCACCATCCCCACCAGGGACCTATCCAGGGAACAGCATGGCGGAGCCTAGCGGTCAGAGGCGAGTGACAGCGGCACCGCCATAAGCATTATGTCGGTGGTAGCGCCGCTCATCATACACCACTGCCTGCTCACTTCACCATTTACATTACATTGCCACCGGACATCGGCCCCACAGAGCTTTCCGGAAGACTGCTGCCCAGCTCCCATTTGCTATTCTATGCACACAGCCTATTGGCTGCTGTGTATGCAGTGGGCGGGACAGCAGCTGAGCCAAGCAGTGCACCCATAACTGGCAGTGTGCTGTGTTAATCCTCCATCTCCCGGCCTCCCTCTGGTTCTGAACAGTGGGCAGCCCAGACTGCTTAGAAGCAAATGTTGAAGTGGGCTTAACTATAATCTTACTGAAATATATAGGGGGGGGGGGGGCGCAACTAGACAGTGAGATGTTCAGGAGTTCACGTGTCAGCAGGTGAACCGCTTCCGGGAAGAAACATCTTAGGCTTCTGGTGGACCTGGTGGGAATGACCCTGTAGCGTCTGCCTGATGGCAGCAGGTTAAACAAGCCATGGCCAGAATATAGTTGGTCCTTGACTATCTCTGTTGTGCACTTTTTTGCTCTGGAAAGGTACAGGTTTGGCACAGAGGGAAAGTCCACCCTGATGATCCTTTCACATCGCTGCCATTATAAAGAGGACAACCCATGTTTAACCCTTCTTATAAAGCGGTTCGAATTGTTGCTGACTTCTTATGGTGGTGGAGCGATGGTGCATCATCGGGATAGAGGAGAATGCAGCTTATTTTATCCTGGGTTAGAAAACCGGGTTGCTGGACCCGGGAAATTGAAAAGACCCTTTCATATTGCAGATTGACCCGGGTCGACATCGGAACAACCGGGGTTATTTTTGCAATGTGAAAGGGGTATTATAAACTGTAGTGCTTTCACACAGCATCTCGACCGGGGTCCACACGTCACCAACCCGTCAATAACCCGAGTCCAAGTGAAAGGCGTTTAAATGGCAGAAATGTCTACTTACATTAACCACTGAAATTTTTTTCAAAACATGTTCACAAAACTAACAATTTTATTTATTAGCAAAGTATGTCAATAAGAGCTATTTAAACCTCATTCCGTATAATTTGAAATAAAAAAGCTAGCACTTTTATAATGTTATACTTCAATAAATCTACAATTTCATAGAAATGTTATTAAAAATAAAATCTTCTCTGTTAGCTGTGTGTAAGGTAGGGGGGGCAGGATAGAGCAGCAGGTGCGGTCAGACAGAATGGAGGACTCTGTGGGGGTGATTTGGGGCCACAAATTGAGGTGACCCAATTTATGCCTGTTTTAAGGTACTAGAGTTGCAGCTGATGGTAGCATCTAAAATGCTCCTATCTGTATTTCAGAGTATAGAGATGCTGAAAGTGTGCATCATGATCATCTCAGTACATTCGGGAGCACAGATGTACACAAGGAAGGGGGCTTTGTGTCAGCATTTGAATGAAGTTTCTTTAAAAGAAAGCATTATTATAGATCAGGTTTGCTCACTCTTGTGTTTGAAAAGTAAAATAAAAAATCCATGCTCTTCAGTCTGGAGATGTTAGGACGCATATGTTTAACTTTTGCATTTTTATCCACTGAGAGGAGACTCCCAGTGTTTATTTTGTTTATTCTCTGTACTGATACTCAAAAGTCAAGTTTACAAAATACTTTCTAAACTGTTAAGGTGCGTACACACGGGGCAATATGATCGCTGGCAATATATTGCTCAGCAATCATATTGCCCCGTGTCCCGTTTTCATCTGCGACCAGAGATGGTCGCAGATGAAAATTTAAACACTGCTGGGTGAAGAGGCAGGGGATGTCGCTGGTCGGAGGAGCATGTTCCTCCGACCAGCGACCATTCAGGGGCTGAAAACGGGAGCGCGCACCCGGCGATTTATCGCTGGTGCACACTCCAATCACTGGCAATATGGTCGCTCAGCGACCATATTCCCAGTGATTTCAGCCCCTATCGCCCCCGTGTGTACACAGCATTAAAAAAGCTGCACTGCAAGGGGCTGGAGGGAGAAGAATAGACACAATCAGGAAGTGACTAAACAATACAGATTGGGTCATTTGCATTGCAGATTTGTTTGACCTTTTTTAATGGCAATCAGATTTATACCGTATGTGCACACAATATGGCCGAAATTGAAATCCCTATTCTACACAATTTTTCCCCCCAATATCCCCTCAATTATGTAGTATGCATAATGTGGGGTTGTGCTAATCATGGGGATACCCAGGGTAATTTACCAGGCAATTGGTATTTCTCACAACACAATTTTCTAATATCATTGTAACATAAATTATGGAAAAAACAACAACAATGTAATAATTGATTAAACTAAATATTCCTCAAAAGAAAGGAATGAGGAAAATTGATAGCAGGTGTGGTTACGTGAATTATAATCCTGTGGTTTTCGAAAGCATACACCTGTGTGCAGTGTGCTCAAGCTGTGCTGCAGTTATAGAATGTGTGGTGTACTGTGTGAACTTGTACTATAGAGCAGTTCCACTAGGGTGGATTATGGGCCACTAGTTTGTACATAGTAACTTTCTCGTGTCTGCCTGTAGGGTATGATGAACTTCAGCACCTGTAATTATCCAGCAGCCATGTGCTATGACTTTGGTACCTGGCTGCTTTGTGTGGAATGGGGAGAGGTTACTGCACTTCCCAGCCCTGTCTCCTCCTCCAGCCCCTGCAACACTCTGCAGTGAGGAGCGTGTGTCACACTCACCTTATCTATCTCAGGAGGAGCAGATTACTAGCGGCAGGACCACACTGAAGGGTGAGTGTCTGATACCTACTGTATGCACATGTGAGGGGAGCGGAATTTAGGGTACTCGGGGAAGTGACATTACTAATGCCGATTTACACTTTAGAACAGATGTTAGTTTTTCATTTCTTTAGTCTCGGTTTTAAACATGCAAAAAAAGATCCGCTGTGCTTGGCACAAGTTTGTTGCTAGGTTGTGCTGCAATGTGCTGGCGCCTGCCCAGTGACTGTCCCTCTGCCAGCGCAGCGCTTCCAACTTGACGGTCGGGCTGGCAGCTCACATTCACCTGCTGCTATGGATGGCCAATGCACGTACGTGTGTGTGTGTGTGTGCTCACAGTACTCTGGTTCACTATGTATGACACGACTAATGTCATGTGATGCATGTACGATTGCCTGCTTTATTATTTTCTTATTTTTTGAATTTGTGTGTGTATGTGTATTAAAATTCTGCTTTAGTAGCTTATGATGGGAAGTGTAGGGTGGCAGCTGAACTTGCACACATTGGGGTGCATGAAATAATGCTTAGTACCTCAGACCTTCGATTGACCCCTTCCATCAGGCACAAGATGTGCCTCTGGACTTCCCTCTTAATACTTTTCCTATCAATTAATTAGTTAAACAGGTGACTGCAATAATAAATTACCAGGCAAGTCCAGGAGCAAAGCATTTCTTACCCTATCCGACAGAAGGGGTCGTGGCCATGGGGTGTAATTCAGACCTCATTGCACGGCTGAGAATTTGCAGGTTGGGTGATAAAAGATGCACATGTGTACAGATCGTAGCACGCATGCGCGAGGCCATCCTGCAATAAAATCCTGCTCATTTTGTTATTGCTGGCTGTATGCAAGCTGATTGACAGAAAGTCGGCAATTGGGAGGTGGTAACCGGCTGTTTTCTGGGAATGTCAGGGAAAACACAGGTGTGCCCAGGTGCTCGAGGGGAAGTCGTGTGACCTCAGCTCTGGCCCCTGTCCGCCGCCTTCAGCTGCCTGGACTACGCACAGGCTGCACACACTGATTTCACTCTAGCTGGGCAGCGTACACCTGATCGCCGGGTTCCGCAATTTAGCAGACTAGCGATCAGGCCTGAATAACCCCTCAAGCTTGAGGGTCTGATAGTTAGAGGGGTATCTAATTACTCAGTAATTTCGGTACTTGTTTCCTAGCATGGCGCCCACGATTTTAATCTTGTTACATAGTTTTGATCGCATCGCATGCGACCAGATCGCATGCGATGCGATCAAAACGATGATTTCATTGTACAATCACTCCATGACGATGTGGATAGTGGGGGTATGAAAAGGGGTATAGTGTGGCGAGTGCAGCGAGCCACCGAGCCCGAAGTGTGGCGAGCGGACGTGGATAACTTCACATGTATTACACGTCCTCTTGCACCTGCGACCAGCTGATTACCTCTGCGGCTCCCCCGGCAGAGTTTTTTTTTCATCAGGGACCATCTCTGGTCGCCGATGTAAAGGGGGCATGGAGCGATATATCGCCGGGCGATATATCACCCCGTGTGTACGCACCTTGAGGACTATCCTATTGTGCAGAAACAAAATCACCACACAAATTATTACAGGCATCCTAATAGAAATGTCAAAATAAAACGCAAAGCTTCTATTTCACCCCTGTCTCATTAATGACCCAGGGACACACGTTGTTTGTCATTTGGAGCATACACATTGATAAATAATATCGCTCAGAAGGACCAAAATGAGCAATATCATTTATTACATCGCCCAGTGTATAAACACCTTTAGATATCGCTAAAGCTGCATTCTTCTGACCTACAAAGAGTACATAAATGGTATACAACAGCACAGACTCAAAATGAATAAAACATTTCTCTCCCCATGTCATATAACAATCAGACATTTCTGTGGTAAGTAGGAGGTGTACCCAGGAATAAAATGAAGTACAGAGGCCATATTTCAGCAGTGCACGCTATAAAACTTTAGGCGCAAGTGTCTGGTGCTTTATTCTGCGCATGTGTCCCGTGAAACATACTGCTTTTGCATTACAATGATTACTGCCAATAGATGCATATCAGAATTGCATGGACAGTGACTGGTGCCTGGGGATGTTGCAGTCAGTTGGCATGTCGGGGGCATGTCAGTGTTGTAAAACGTAGTCCCACTGAAATTGGCGGCCATGTACTGTTGAATATTCTGAGCAGCAATAGGATTGCTTTATACCCAATGGTGCAGCTGATATCTAATTGATGTTGCAACTTTTTCAATGGATTAAACCTCAGCCGAAGGACATTCTGTATCAGCAGACAGTCCATTGGATGCGTCATTAGCATAAATTAGCAGTATCAGCTTCAGCAAATGTCTCACAAGAGTTAACTAGTACTGTACCACAATAGGTAGATAAGAGATACAGTTGATACTGTTGTGATGTGATTTACATGATTTGCACACTCTCCTACTGGATATTGTATCTACAGTCAAACAAAATACCTTAAAGGTGCCCACACACTAGAAAGATCTGCAATCATAAGATGTAAAAAATTAACCTTCAAATCTTTTGTCTTTCCTGAACAAAAGATTTCAGGCAAGCGCACATCTTTACCAAAGATTTTTCTTAAGATCCCTTGTGCGTTCCTATGGATCTTTTGTTAAATCTTCTGATCTTTCATGCAGCATGTAACCTGGACTGGATCTTCCACATTACTTTCATGTGAAAAGATGCTGTCCATGCCATGAAAGGTATGCATTCATTCAGTCGACAGTGTCTAGGTCGAGATTCAAAAGGTCTACAGGCAAAAAAGGTTGAAATGCATTAGGTCGACATGGGCAAAACTTAAGCAGAAGGTCAACATGGAAAAAGGTCGACATGTTTTTCATAATTTAAAAAGCAAACAACTTGTTCATACTTTACCATCCCAGTGGGCATAGAGCGAGAATATAATAGTGTGCCAAGCGCAGCGAGCCAGGTGAGGGGAGGTGGTACACTATCACGGTGTTCATGTCGGCCTATGCTGACAGAGACAAAAATCATGAAAAACGCATGTCTGCCTCTTCCCATATCGACATTTGCGGGTGTTGACATATTGACCATGTTGACCTAATGCATGTTCACCTTTTTCATGTGTGGATCGTCTGCCTGTCAACAATAGTGGTCATCAGGGGCGTAACTATAGCACCGCAGCCCCCGCGACCGCGGGGGGGGGGGGGGGGGGGCGCTGTGCGGGTGCCGGGGGCTGCAGTGCTATAGTTACACCCAGCCGCCCCGCCGCCATCCCCCACAGTCTTTACCTGTCAGTCTTCAGTATGCGCTGGTCCCGGCTCCCTTCTTCTGCTATGAGGACCACAACAAAATGTCTGCCCCCATGTAGCAGAAAGTTCTCTGAAACTGTCTGTTGCATGGGGGCAGACATTTTGTGGTGGTCCTCATAGCAGAAGAAGGGAGCCGGGACCAGTGCGTACTGAGCGTAGGTAAGACTGCGGGGGATGGGGGGGATTGCATGGGCGGCGAGGCGGGGGTTGGTGAGGCGGGGCGGGCGGGGGCTGGTGCGGCGGGGTGCGTGGGTGTGTGGTGCGGCGGGGTGCGTGGGTGGGCGCCCTCCCTTTAACGGGGGGGGGGCGCCCAAAAGCTATATACGCCACTGGTGGTCATCCTTTTGACTGTCGACCCTAATGATCCACACCCCTTACAAAACAGGTGCAGTTCCTCTTTCCCGCCTGGGGTGTCACTGTCTGGTGCTTCTAGTACAGTATGGTCTGTATTGAGATACAGGCCACAATGTGATAGAGATTCCACAGCAGAGAGCGACACCCCAGGCAGAAAAGAGGAACTGTATGGGTTTTGAAAGCTGCAGGGTGCTATAATGAACACTAGTTTATATGGGGTTATTCTGGTTCACTCCTTCTGGCAAATTCCTTCTTAGATGGACAAAACCATGTGCACTGCAGGTGGTGTAGATGTAAAATGTGCAGAAAGAATTAGATTTGGGTGAGTTATTTTGTTTCTGTGCAGGTAAAATACTGACTGCTTTATTTTTACACTGCAATATAGATCTCACTTTGAAGTAAAACCCCACCCAAATCTAATTCTCTCTTCACAAGTAACATCTACCCCACCTGCAGTGCATATGGTTTTGTCCATCTAAAAAGGAATTTGCCAGAAGGAGTAAACCAGAATAAGGCCCATCCCCATGAGCATGCCCATAAAACGCTGGGTGTTTCCATGGGTGATCCCCATCTGCCCCGGCCCACCCCGATCTTTGCGAAGGGCTCAGCAATTATGCAAGTCTTCAAAGCCATTTGCAAACATAATATACCATGCGCTGTCCCACAAATATCGGGATGGGGCCAAACTCACAGGAATGAGCCCCTAAGTCTCCTTCACATGTCACATTCATTATATCCTATATGACAGTTGTAGTGTTCATTCTAGCACCCGCCATATTTGAAAACCCATGCAGCTCCTCTTCCCTGCCTGGGGTGTCGCTGTCGGCTCTGGTGTTTCTAGCACAGGTCTGTTTTGCATATCAGTGCTGATATACAGACCACACTGTGCTAGAAGCACTACAGCAGACAGCGACACCCCAGGCAGGGAAGAGGAACTGCATGGGATTTCAAATATGGCGGGTGCTAGAATGAACACTACAGTTGTTTAATCCTCAGTACATGCACATGGGCAGTATGACTGGCGAGTCCCTGAGCGTCCATACACGTGTGTTTAGCAGAATTACAAGGGAAGCTACATGTGCATCGACCGAGGGAACCTGGAACCTTTAATCAGGCCCTGGTTGGCAGTCAATTAATGAATTCTGTCCCTCCTGGATAAAGTAATTTTGTGATGTATGAGGGAGTGAGGTGCAAGGGTGGAAGATGGAGGGAGTGAGGTGCAATGGGAGTATATGGAATGAGGGAATGAAATGAAGGACAGAGCTGGAAGGATGGAGTTAAAAGTGATGGGCTAAAGGAGGATGGAGAATATGAAAGGTGTTGGGGGTAAGTAAAGAAAGTAAGTAATACGCCTTTCACACCAGCCTGAATTCCCGGGAATTCAACCCTGCTAGATAGCAGGGTTGCTCCCGGTACCAACCCGGGAAACAGGCCTGTGTGAAAGGTACTCACCCGGCATCCCGGCTTGCTTCCACCTGGACAGCAGGTTCCTGGGTCCAGGCAGCAGGGTCCAAGGATCCGGGCGGTGAGGTCCAGGTGGCGGGGTTCTGGGTCCGGGCAGCGAGGTCCAGTGAGAGGGTGGATCGTGGGGGTCCGCAAATCGCGGGATGGGGGGTCGCGGGGGTGGGGGTCCACGAAATGTGGGAGTAGGGGTCACGGGGGCATGAATCGTGAGCGGGGAGGCATCAGCAGGTACGCTGGGGGGGGGGCACACAATGCCTATAGGCGGGCCTGTTACTTAAATCCCTGGCTGCCCCCTCACACCAGAAAATTCAAGGACTAGCCCGGTGTGAAAGGGGCCAACCCGGGAATGTCCCTGCATCATCAAGGGACATTATTCCCAGGTAAGTCCCTGCATTTTCTGGTGTGAAAGGGGTATGAGACATTTTAATGAAAGTTGAAATAAATAATAAGATAAACGGATGATGGACACATGAGATGTTAGGAACACAGGTTGGCTAACATTATATGATTTAATATAGTTTTTTTCAATAATATATATATATATTTGTTGGAAAAAAAAGCGCTAAAATATATATATAAAATATAATATTGATTTTACATTATCAAAATCCCAAAGTTACTGGGTTTCTAGGTGTAACCCAGATCTTTGGCCATTCTATTAACATAATGGACTTAACGGTGAAATGATATTACACCTAGACATGTTTTGTATTTTTTTATATTATTGCCTTTTTAAATCCATGGTCGACATGGACATCATGTACCGCGCCCCCTTGCATGACTCACTGCACTCCACATAACAAAAAAAAGCCAAGAAAATAGTTATTTACAGTACAAATGCAAATTAGGACAAATACTTGGTAAATAAAAGACAGTTGCAGCAGCAGACACTGGGGGTTATTCTGGTTACTAGCAAAGCCACAATCACTCTCTAATTGACAAATCCATATGCACTGTAGGTGGGCTGATGTAACGGGTGCAGAGAGAGTTAGATTTTGGTGAGTTATTTTGTTTCTGTGCAGGGTAAACACTGGTTGCTTTATTTTTACACTGCAATTTATGGTGTGTACACACTTGTACAATCTGCATGAGATCCAGATGAGATTTTGACTATATAGTCAAAATCTCATCTGGATCTCATGCAGAAAGTCTTGGCTGCATAGACTATACATAAGGCCGCCATACACTATGCGATTTGGCCCCGATTTCACCCGATCCATATGGATCGGGCAGTGAAATCGGACCAAATCGCAGGTTTTGACACCCGGTCCGACCCGATGTGCGGTCCCGTGTGCACCGGGTCAGAGTTGGGACGTCGGACCGGCTGCACATAAGATAAATCTTATGTGCAGCCATGGGGACTCTGAGGACGCCGGCGAGGGAGGGGGGCGGCAGGGGGAGCCGGAGCAGGGAGCTGTCATGCTCCGTCCGGGTAGGGGGGGGGGGGGACACGCCGCTCGTAGTGCGGACGCTGTGGGGGACACAGGCGGCAGTGACATAGAGCCGGGCGGGGGGAGCCGGGAGCTGTCAGCACTGAAAAAAAAAAGCCCATACAATGAATGGGCAGCCTGTGATTGGCTGAGTGCTCTCTCAGCCTGTCAGCAATTGGCTGAGAGAGCGCTCAGCCAATCACAGGCTGCCTATTCATTGTATGGTTTTTTTTTTTTTTTTTTCCAGTACTGACAGCTCCCGGCTCTATGTTACTGCCGCCTGTGTCCCCCATCACAGGCTGCCTATTCATTGTATGGTTTTTTTTTTTTTTTTTTCCAGTACTGACAGCTCCCGGCTCTATGTTACTGCCGCCTGTGTCCCCCGCAGCGTCCGCACGATGTACCATTTACAAAACTTGGCACATCAAGTGCCAAATCGTGTGTCCCCCTCCCGGGGAGCTGCAGGGGGAAATCAGGTCCGACTTGTCCTTAGGACAAGTTGGACTAATGTATGGGGGCCTATAGACTACAGTATATAGTGCAGATCTGCACTATATAGTCTAAATGTACGCAGATAGTCTAAATTGTATACATAGTCAAAATCTCATCTGGATCTCATGCAGATTGTACAAGTGTGTACACAGCATTAGATATCAGTTTGAAGTACAAACCCTGCCCAAATCTAACTCTCTCTGCACATGTAACATCAGCCCCACCTGCAGTGCATATGGTTTTGTCCATTAGAATGCGATTGTGCCTTTACGAGTGAACTAGAAAAACCCCACTGACACAATTATAAAAGTGACATTCTAAATGATAGATTTATTCATTTGATTACTATTGTAAATATTTTATCCACAACTCATTCCTTTATCAGATATCACCTTGTTTTTAGGGAAGTAGTCATGTGGAATTCTTATCATTTCCATGTTTTCTGTCTGTTTCGTATGGTTGTAACTGCACCACTACATCAAATGGATACAGTTTTCTTGGTCCACTATGTCTAGATTAGGGCAAACATAGTTAAATGCACTCAGGTTTTTATAGGCGTTAAGGCCAGGAGAAATATTTTACAGATACTATACTTGACCTGGGGGTTATTCAGACCTGATAATTGCTCTGTGAAATCAGAGAGCCCTGCAATCAGATTTTTTGTAACGTTTTGTTCATTGTTAGCTAATGATATTTTACGCAGTCCTGTTTTGCTTATTACTAGGCACAACTAGTAGAAAAAACAGCTGTAATGGTGCCTCTTTTTCCCTGGGAACCGTGACAGCATGTTCTAGCCTTTCATCTAGATCTCTTCCAGTATCGTAATCTGCACTTGAAACAATCCAGGTGTCACAGTTCCTGTTAATGAGTGAATTACAGGACACATCATAGTTAGGGTCTGCAAACAAAATCCCTGTACTTTGGCCTTGCTTTAACAGAGTGTGTTCATTAACATATCCCTGAAATGAATCAGGCCCCTGAAACATGGGGCCTGATTCATTAGTGGTCGGTCCCCGGCGTAGTCGCTCCGGGGACCGATGGTGCGGATCTGCGCATGCGTATAAGCGAATATTTACACATGTGCAGGGTCACTGTACAAATGCCTTCAGAAACTATCACAGTCGCCGAAGCATTCGCACAAAGGGGCAGGCAGGGGGACCACAGGGGGCCGGTGCATGGGGACTCCAAGTGTTTCCTGGGCGTGCCCACTAAAATGGTGGGTGCGCCCAGAAAAATGCTGGACACCCCCATGCGAACGCAGATGGGTCAAAGCCTGCATGGGACGGGCGGCTGATGTCACATGATGTCAGCACCCGCCCCATTCTCGAACATTTCCGAGCCAAATAACAGTCGTTTAGACTGACTTATATTTGCAAATGGGGGAAAAAACATTTGATGATCGGCGAACACATCCATTCACATGCTTCCGGGGAGGATTGGCGGGAGGCGGGTGTTCATTCGCCCAGCGGGCGGCGTTAAGCTGCTCTCCAAGCACCGAACGACCGCGGATTAGCGAGCGGTACTGAATCAGGCCCATGGTGTACTGGTAAATTAGTGAACAAACCTAAATGGGACCATGCATTAGATTTTAAGCAGGCTCTGTAGGGATTTGCAGACTGGGGCAAAGTTCAGTCTTGCAGCAATCCTTAGGATAATCTGGTGACATTATAAGAGGAGGTTGTCATTTGGGAAGGTTTGATGGTATGTACCTCTAGGGGGCATGTGGTGAGTGTTAATACGCAGCTTTCCCCTACGTTGGACAATTGGCCTGTGTTTGGGGCGGCACCCAGTAGTTTTAGCAGGGTGCCTTCATAAGGGCAGGTGTGTGACACCCTTGTGAAACAGCCTACCTTGGGAAAGTTCTCTGGAAAGGCAATATCATTGCACAGTCCCATTGCATTGCTGATGAGTAGAGACAGGATTATATGCAACAAAAAAAGATTGTAATATGCATAAAAAATGCTTAAAATATGCATGAAAAGTGTTAAAATATGCTACATTAAATAATAAAAAAAGTAATTTTTAACTTATTTATTTAATAATCAGCATACAATTAGTTGCAAATAAACCTCAAAAATAAGCCCACAGCATCGGCAGATGTCAAGTCTGCTGGCTGCTACAGCATACTGCAGCGTCCAAAAATCTTCATGCATCAACTGCACGGACCCAGAGCCAGATTAAGGTCTAAACGGGCCTGGAGCTGAAAATTATCATGGGCCTATTATGCGCAATAATAGTGGTTGTGGCCAGCACCTAATAATGTGGGGGGCGTGACCAGTGTTCTGTTTGAGTGGTCTGCTCATGGGTGTGTCTCTATTTGTGTAAATACTTTCAACTAATTACATATGCCTGGAAAAGGCAGGGGGCTGGCATAAGAAAAATCCAGGGAGATATTTTGGCGGGTGCCCTAAAAAGGTGCACCCGCAGGATGCCGATGTCCTAAGATACTTGCGGGGTGAGACGGCACTCCAGTCATAAAAAATACTGAAATCAGAAACTTGGTAGACAACATTTCAGCACCTTTTATGTGGTCAAGTTTACCACACCATATACCCCTTATACAAATGATGCAACACAATAGTAACCCCCTTATACTGTACTTGCCTCTTACACATTATGCCACATGGAATGAGACAAAATTCACACCGATTGAGCCAAAATTCAAACTATGGTACACAGAATGAGTCAAAATTCACATTATGCCACACAGATTAAGGCACATTTTGCCACATGGATTGAGCTCAAATACACACTATACCAGGCATGTCCACACAGTGGCCCTCCAGCTGTTGTAAAACTACACATCCCAGCATGCCTTAGCGGGTCCCATGTTATTTTATGGGGAAAACGTTCCAGGTTTGCCTAGCGGTATCTCCGGTTCCCGGGGGTCTAGCGACACTTGGCTGGGCTCGTTGAAAAGCCCTGGCCCTCAGCTATAAAATGGGCCTATTTGGAGAGTAGGCCTGGAGCTGTAGCTCCATCAGGCCCATTGTTAATCCGGCCCTGCACGGACCCTCATCTCCAGTGCCGATGGATCAAATGTCAGCATAGCGTGTGAGGGCGGCGCAGTGGAAGGTTTCCTCCCTGTGCCGCATACTCACTGTGACACGGCATTTCCTCCGCGCCGCGTGATGTCACAACCCTTCCGCCCGCCTCCTCTGCTGCAAAAGTCTGTCTCTTGGTGTAAAGTCCCAGGCCAGAGGCAGGCAAAGGTTCAGGAGCTACGTAATGGCATCTGCCCTGACTGACTTTTATCAACATGGATTGGCAGCCTAGAGAAGTGTCAGACATAGCGTACATCCAAGGTTCCTCACACTGCGCACATATTGCACCAGCCTGCACACTCTACCACTACCTGGCCAGCAGCAGCAGGGCTAAGCAGTGCTGTGACTCGCGGGTGGGAAGAGGGCTGGGCCTAAAATATGCACCATCACTAGATTTTAGGTAAAATATGCAATAACCAGTGAGAATGGGCAAAATATGCAAATGCATATGCAAATGCATACAATCCTGTCTCTACTGATGAGGGAGATAGTTATACCCCTTTCAAAAATACCACCCGAGTTTTTAAACCCGGTACAATCCCGGGTTTTTAAAAATCCCGGGTCAATTGCAGGTGCACAGGAATCGGGATTTTAGACAGCTAAATTATGGGGAAAATCATGGGATTTTTGCGTATGTCTGAAAGAGGTATTGGAGAGATGTATGAGATGAAGGATTCCCGCACCAGGGTAATTTTTCCAGATAGTAGTAATAAGGAGAGAGGAATGTTTTCTACTTGTGTTTTGATAAAAAAAAATATCAATGACAATAGGTGCTGTTCAATGGTTTCAAAAGCATGAATTTAATTAAAAGAAAACCAAGGGAAACCAATTCAAAGGGGACACACTCTTCCCTCCACAGAAAAAAAGCTTTTTTTTTTTTTGTCATATTTTTTTTTTTTTTATTGCTTGGAAGTCTGAAGGGACCCGGATCCCGTTCACTGCTATGGAGGAGACAGTAGAGTCAGTACTGCCTCCTCCCCCACACGATTCGCCGCTGCTCTACCCCGCCCCCTGACAGAAACACCCAGAAATATGCCGAGGGTGACCTGGCATTTGCAATGTGAAAGAGGAAATAATAAAGATTTAAACCAATCCATGTGTTTATTGTATCCATTAATATGTAAACTGTATTTGATTTGTAGATTTTTGTATATCAGATCATGCAAATCTTATTGTAATATAATTTGTACCTTTATATGCTGTATAATATAAATATCAGCAGACTGTCAGTTGTTCAAGTATTGAAGTATTTATCACACAAACTCTTCATTAATAGTTTCTCACACGGGTATGGATCATTGGATAGACAGACATTAGGGCTACAAGAATTAGGTCGACCACTGAAGGACGACATGACTGAAAGTTGACATGACTGCAGGTCAACATGGGTTAGGTCAACGTATGGAAGGTCGACAGTCAAAATGTCGACATGGGTTTTTTCTTCGTTTTTCCGAATGTCGACACAGTCGACATGGACACTAAAAAAGTGCACCGCATCCCCTCGCATGGCTCGATGCACTCGCCATGATTCGGGCACGGTGCCTCGCTACACTCAGTACACTATTTTATTCACCCACCACGCCCTAGTGGATGGTAGGGCATGAAACACCGCCTGTCGGCACATGTCAGCTAAAAAAATATAAAGTGAAAAACCCCATGTCGATCTTTTGACTGTCAACCTAACCCATGTTGACCTAATGCTTGTGTCCACCTTCAGTGCTCGACGTAATGCTTGTTGACCTAATGCTTATCCACCTAGTGACCGTATCCCTCTCGCAAAACCAAGGTATATTCATTCTGGTTTATTTTATTTTTATAAACACATCACATGCTAGCAAGCTATGGTAATTTTGTGATGCCAGTCGTTGAATATTATTTGAATAGATGCAATAGGTAGTGTTATTTCACTACTACTGGTTACTTAAGTTGTGATTTATAAATTATAGGGCGGTATTCAATGCGAGCCGGTGAGGGGGGGGGGGGGGTTACGTCAAACCCCCTTGCCATATTCAATGAAAGGGAGAGATCCTTACCGTGAGAGGATGGCGAGAATCCCCTTAAACCAGTGGTTCCCAAACTGTGTGCCTAGGCACTCTGGGGTGCCTCAGGACACTTACAGGGGTGCCTTGTCTTGGTGGACCAGGATCAACATGTATAAATATATTAGGGGCCAATATAAGGAACTGTCAAACACCCTTTTTTCTACTAGAAAGGAATCTAGGACGTGAGGGCACGAGTTTAGATTAGAAGAAAACATTTTTTGTTCATCTATAAGAAAAAATTTCTTTAGTCAGAGCAGTCAAACTTTGGAACTCTCTTCCTGGAGAAGTGGTGTCGGCAGACACTATAAATATGTTTAAAATAAGGTTGGATAAACATTTATTGGTTAAAAACATCCATGGGTACGAATAACTAACAAAATCTGTCTTTAAAATATCAGAACATACAATACAACAAGGGATAAGCTACTATAAACATAGGTTGAACTAGATGGACGCAAGTCTTTATTCAGCCTCACCTACTATGTAACTATGTAATTCATATTAGTTATGTGCAATGTAATAGGCAAAAGCAGTGCTAGTGGCTGCCAATCATAACATATGTGGACAACCAGATAACTGTGACATATAAACACAATGTACTTACTTTTATATCTTTAACTGAATTTCTCAATAAGAAATATTTGACCTAGAGGTGCCTTGAAAACATTTTGATGCTCTAGGGTGCCGTGATTCAAAAAAGTTTGGGAACCCCTGCCTTAAACCATAGTTGCCTACCCTCCTTTTTTTATATAAATCTAGGAACCAGACCAGGATGAAAGTGTAGGAGCCAGACAAACTAAAAACAGGACTGTGCACGTGGAAGACACCCACCAAAAATGTACAATATAATGCCTATTCCACATATTGCACACCCAATATATATATGATACCACATGCCATAATGCTCGTTATGCCACACATATAATACCTATTACATATTATACCACACACACACACAGTAACACCCATTCCATATAATACCACATGCCGTAATGCCTATTATGCCACATAAATTCTGCTTACCTACATGCTCGTCGCTACGGGTTTCTTGCTTGAAGTCAGGGGTTTCATGCTTAATGCCAGGGTGTTTTTGCGAATCTGGGTAACTTGAAACACCAGTGCTTCTGCCAGATGGAGGCCCCCATGCATCAGAGATGTACTGGGGGCAATGGGCCAATGCTGACGCTAGCTAGAAAGTGAAATGACAGGAGCACTATCTGCTTTGAGAACACACAGAGGGGGCAACCTGACTGGCAGAATCTTGTCATTAGGCACTTGGGCACAGCAGCTAGACCAGCAGCATCCGGGGCCTGTCAGTGCCCACAGAGGACAATAGAATGTCTGGATTGAACTTGATCACTAGGGAGCTGCCCCCACCCTGCCTGCCGCTGCCTGAGTGCTATAGCATAATGCATGTAGCCGCGGACCTGCTCTGATACAGGCGGGATCTGGAGGGTTGTGCACTGCTTTGCCTCCACTGTGCCTGGAGCAATCTGCCTCATGGCAAATATGGTCCCCAGGGAGCAGAATCTGTGTGTGTGTGTGTGTGTGTGTGTGTGTGTGTGTGTGTGTGTGTGTGTGTGTATATATGTATGTATATGAGATGGGAGCTGCAGTTATGCACAGAGAGCCATCAGCCGGGGTCACCTTCTGGCAGGCCCGAGCTCCCAATACAAGGGCGGCATCAGAAGATTGCAGTGACTGAAATCTACTGCTGCAAGCCGCCGCTGCAGCAGGTGCACCCTTTCAAGTGAAGGACCCGGGATTCCGAAGGGAAGAGGGGAGGAGAGAGGGCGGAGGGAGCCAAAGTGACCTGACATACAGTAAAGGAGCCGCAGAGCGCTTCAGGATCCCGGTGCTGCTGACTGTTTTATACTGGAGACTGTCAGGCACAACGCCAGCTGGCAGCAGCAGGATAGCAAAAGCAGGGAGAGTGCCTCTCCAGCAGTGGCGTAACTACCACTCCGCAGCGCAAGGGGGGGAGCAGGCGCCGCTGGGGCGCAGGACCACGGTGCTAGGCTTCCAGACAGCGTGCCAGAAGAAGTCCAGAGTGAGAGAAGTCTGCAGCAGCTGCCAATAAAACACGCAGACTTCTCTATCTGGCTATCTGCGTGAGGACGCTCAGTGACTCGCCCCATGAACTGCCCATGGGGCGGGTCACTGAGAGTCCTCTCGTGTCCAGACAGCCAGAGAGCTCCCCTGCCACCTTGCCTGCCGCTCCCCCTTTACCGTTGCCGGCCGCCGCTCCTCGGCTCCTTTCTCACTGCTCATTGTAGAGAGCAGGATGCTCTCCTTCTGGATGCATAAAAGCAGCGCAGGTACTGTTTATTGTGTACCTGCGCTGTCCGTGTGTGAGGTTTTGGCTGCTGTGCGCGTCTGAGTATACTATGCCCTTCAGTGGGTGCGCTGCTGCTGCAGGTGCCGTGCTACCTCCTGCACTGGGTGTTCCTTCTCAGTGCGCTACTGCTGTGGGTGTTGTGCTGCCCCCTGTACCTGTTCCCTCTCGGTGCGCTGCTTCTGCGGGGGTGTTTGTTTCCTCTCTGTGCACTGCTGCTGCGGGTGCCACGCTGGCCCGTGTACTGGGTGTTTGTTCCCTCTCGGTGGGTGCGCTGCTGCTGTGGGTGCCGCGCTGCCTTGCTGATTTAAGGAATATTTTTTTTTTGCTTAATGGGGGGGGGGGACCTGACATTTTTTTGCAGGGGGGGGGGGAGAAAAAATTGGTCCTGAGGAAGTGTTCACTGCGAAGCGTACGCTGACCGTCTTGACACACTCAGTGTGTTTAAAACCCCCTCTTCCCCTCCCCACTTGCAATGTTGAAATTTACCTGTATTGCTGCGCACAAACTGTGAGCGGTCCTGCCCGACGACTGACACGCTAGTCTGGCGCCAGACTTAGCGCGGTCAGGACGAGCTGATTGAACGAGGCAAGTGCATCCCTGCACACCTCCAATTTGGTTCACCAGCCGGCAGCACTTGTTAGCGGTAACGGTTACCTGGGCTGAGGGCAGCACTATTAGAGGATTGTCCTCAATAGGTGCGTGCCTCACCCCCACTTATTACTTCCTAACTGCATGAGATTGCATGAGATAGTATCTGTATCATGTCAAATTGATTTACAGAGACCTTTGTCATTACGCCGTATACAGGAGAATATCTACTCCTCCATTACTTACCTGTGTAAAAGGCTAATCTGTGATTACACACCTTTAGGATTGGGTTCACCAGCCCTTCAAACACCTGTGAAACATTAGTGGACATTTAGGTTGAGGGCAGCACTACTTGAGGACTGTCCTCAATAGGTGCGTGCCTCACCCTCATTCCACCTACTATCTCCCTATAAGTAGGCTGATATTTTTGACCAACATAACCGCTATCATAGGAGAATACCCACTCCTTTATTATTATCATTAGTACCTATCAAAACATTGGGGTTGTGGTGATCAGGGGGTCACACTGAGTAAGGGGAATGTCCTCCCCTTTTTATTTTTTGTGATTGTTGTATGTTTTGGTTTTATATTTCGCAGAAATTTTATATATGGATCTATTAAAAGTTATGTATTATGAGTCCAATCGTTCTTAGGTGCACCAACAAAAGGCATTCTTCCTGTCTTCTTTTCCTGTAAAATTCCATGCCTTAGGTAGCACACCCTCAATACTTACCTGTAATAGTTGCAGAATTACACTCATTACAAGGAGGGTCCATTTGGTTAACACACTGTTCATATCATTAACCAGTGCGACTGACTTTCTCTCTCTCTTTTTTGAGAAAAAATTCTAGTTACGCCACTGCTCTCCAGGCTGGCGCCTCCCTCCTTTGCATCCTCTGCTGAGCGGGTAGCGCCAGCCCTGACTCCCTGAAATAACAGCAATATCCCTCTCTCCCTCATTAGTCTAGAAATCTCCCTCATTTCACCTAGCCCACATTACACTGTTACATTTTTTTGGGGAAAAATAAATGAGAGATAAATAGATTTACATTGAATCATCCGCACCATTTCTCAGCACATTAGCAAGTATAGTAGGCTTTTTCTAACTGCGTTGGGGCTCATCTACATTTGTATATAAGTCATTTTAAAAGATTCCTCTCAGATGTAGCAGTGCACACCCACGCTTCTAGGTGCCACGTTCATGATCTCTTTTCACAATCTCTCCATATATATGAAGACACACCCTTTGGGTGGAGAATGACACACCCCCTCAAAAGGGCACTGTGCAAAATTCTATCAACAACTATAATCTCCCTGAAACCAGTTTTCAAAAGTAGGCAAGTATGCCTTAAACGGCGAGGTTCGCGGCAAATGCAGCACGTCCACTGCATTTTGTCATGAGCCCTGCCGTTTTGATGGCCTTACTCGCCATTTCCACCTCGCCGAATGGGAACAGCGAGGTGGAAACGTTCAATACTCTGATGTCACTGCTCGCTGTCAGGGCATTGAATACCCCTTATAGTGTCTCTATAGTAATTGTCTCCTGCAGCTCACATTCCAGTTAGTATGTATTTTGCAATAATGAATGCTGCTACGCTCTCATATACCGTGATTTTTTATGTGAATGTGCACGATCAAATATTAGTTAAGTTTACCAGTGATGAGTTATATTATTATCTTGTTTTCTTTTTTTTTTTTTTTTAACATTAGATTTTTATTTCAAAGTTTTTAACCAAATAATAAGGGGGTACAGAAGGAAGAGAAAGGAAAGGGGGAACAAATATTGCACACTGCACATGGTAAAATGACAATTATCTCACAATTCACTATTGGATCAATCAATGTATCACTATGTCGGTCTTGAACTACACATAACTATGGAATTGGTGAACAACGGAAGAGGAACATACTCATTGAGAATTGAGTATCGTTAAATCCGGAGGACTGCTGAAAATGTTAGAGTAACCCATCTTCTCAATATAAAGAGACCAGCCAAACCATTTCATGACTACTGAGTTTGGGGATGGGGAATAAACGGCACCTGAGGTCTCATATATGAAATGGCTATGGATTTTATTACGTATGAATCCTATGGGAGGGATTGTGTTCGATTTCCATAATTTGGCAATAGCTGCCTTAGTGGCAACAAGGACCTGTCCTACAATATAGCTATCTGCTACCGAGAAACATGGTGGGAAAATATGAAGTAAAGCTATGGCTGGGTCAGGGAAAATGGGGTGGTTTAAGATTAAGCACAGCATTTGAAACACCTCCCTCCAGAGAGGCCGCAAGAGTGGACATGCCCAGAAGACATGAAAAATATCTCCGATGGTTCCACAGTTTCTCCAGCATAAATTAGACGTCGCTGGCCAAATCCTATGCAACTTGTCTGGGGTGAAGTAGGCCCTATGTATGAGCTTGAAAAACATCTCTGAGTGGTTTATGCAGCGGGAGATCCTGAAACAGGACTTAAATATCCTGTCCCAGTCTCCCTCATCAAGGGTTCTATTCAGGTCTCTCTCCCATAGCACTTGGGAATTCAATTTAGGTCTATTATTGGTTAAAAGTAAATGTGTGTACCACCATGAAATGCCCCCTTTATGAGAGGAGGCGCTCACCTTGGATTTAAGAAATGCAGGGAAGGACGGTTTTTTAATGGACACAGGGAAATGTGCTTGGATCCAACTCTGTAACTGTAGATAGATAAAAATCCCGCCTTGGGATATTGTGATTAGTTTGGATAAGTTCGAAGGACATCAAAGATTCTCCATCATATAAGTCCCCCACTGTCAATATTCCTTGTGTAATCCATCTATCTAATGGTAAGTTTGGAATTAAAGACTTCAGGGCCTTTAGAGATAGGGAGCTGAAAGAGCTGCACCCTCGACAGAAGCTGTCATTTTATGCCAAATGTCTAAGGTTAATTTAATAGACTTGCAAAGTGCTGCATATTTCTGTGAAGCACAGGGAGGAAGCCAAAGTAAGTCTGAAATATGCATGCATTGGGAGTAAGAGCTTTCCAGAACTACCCACGGTTTTGGATCTTTAGATGAGAACCAATCTCTTGCTTGGTTCAATACACAGGAAGCGAAATATGTTTCAATATCAGGGTATGCCACACCCCCCTCTACTTTGGATCTAAGCAGAATTTTCTTTGCTATCTTAGGTTTGGCTCCCTTCCAGATGTACTTAGCTAAAAGTTGATTAAATTTGTTGAATAAAGATCTGGGGGGGAGGGGGGGTGGTCTCGGGATGGATCTAAATAAGTACATTAGTTTTGGCAAGAGGACCATTTTTGCAGCTGCGACTTCCACGCCAAGAAACATCATGCAGCATCCAGTCTCCAGTCAGCTCTGCAAAGGCCTTCAGCAGGGGGTTATAATTACATTCAATTATGTGATTATCTGGTGCCAAATTAACTCCCAAATATTTCAGAGACCGGGTCTGCCATAAATAATTATACAGTTCTTTTAATTTAGTGACCAATTCAGATGGAAAACCTAGAGGGAGGGCCTCTGTTTTACTGGTGTTTAATTTATAATAGGAAACCTCTGAGTATTCCTGCAACACTCTGTGGAGGGCAGGTAAAGAGTTTACAGGATCTAGAATACAAAGTAGAACATCATCTGCAAAAAGGCTGATTTTGTGGGGCGCGTTGCCAATGACCGGGCCCCTAATGGCGTCATTACATCTAATACATTCAGCCAGAGGCTCCACCGCTAGTGCGAAGATTAAAGGAGAAAGCGGGCATCCTTGATGGGTGCCATTAGTTATTTGGAAGCCTGGAGAAGTACACCCATTACTGAAGATTTTAGCCGATGGGCAGGAATATAGAGCCAATATGGAGTCCAATATCCGCCCGTTGAAGCCAAATTTTTGTAGGGCCATTTGCATAAATCCCCAGTGGAGTCTATCAAATGCCTTCTCGGCATCCAACGATAAAACCAACAGAGGATCCTTCTTAGTTGAGCAAAATTAGTTGGGCTTATACGATTAGCAACTAATTTAGCCTAAAGTTTTATATCTGAGTTAAGTAGCGCAATGGGTCTATAGTTTTGGACAGAAGACTGGGGTTTTCCTGGTTTAGGTATCGTGATGATACGGGATTCCAACATTTCTGAAGGGAAAAGTTTGGTCTCAGAGGCCTCATTAAAGACCTTAAGAAGCACTGGGGATAGTTGGGATTTAAAAGTATTATAGAAGTTGGATGGGAAGCCATCTGGCCCTGGGGCCTTGTCCTTAGGTAAGGAGTCAATACCACCCTGCACTTCTTCCAATGACCACGGGGCGTTTAGGGACAGACAGACCTCCGTTGACAAAGCCGGGAGGTTAATTTTATTCAAAAAACTCTTTATCTTTTCAAAGGAAGGTTGGGGAGTGGAAGGATCCTCCTTTAGATTATAAAGTTTAGAGTAGTACTCCGAGAAGGCATTGGATATCTCATTCGGGTCATAAATCTTCACCCCATGAGCAGAGTGAATCATATGAATTTTTTGTGAGGCTCTCTTGCCCCTCAGCTTCCTAGCCAGCAGTCTGCCCGCACGATTACCCAGCAGATAAAATTTTTGGTTCAATTTAGCTACATTCCGTTGAACAACAGATAAGTCGTGACTATTTACTTTATCTCTTGCATCATTTAATCGCTTAAAAAGGGATTTGTCAGCTGGATTGACCTTATGAGCAGCTTCTAACGTGGCAAGATCTAGTTCCGCTTGCTCAAGGTTTTTCCTATGGTCTTTTTGAGTTTGGCAGCGATTTGGATCGCTGAACCTCGAGCGACTGCCTTATTATCTTGTTTTCTTGTTACCATATCAGTTTAATAGTGCATCATTGTACAATATATATTATTATATGTAATCCCCTACAGTTATTGTAATCTGTTAGTCCAGATATATTTGATAATCAGAAGTGTGTTATTGTTATTCACTATATATATATATATATATATATATATATATATAGGTACTTGTGTATTATAGCGGCGCCCCCGATGTACATCGTACGATGAACGTATCGTGTCGCATCGCATGCCATGTACCCGATGGCATGCGATGCGACGCGATTTTGACCCCCTATACGAATAAAAATCGTATAAGCACCCTAATGGGTGCTTACAATGTTAAATGCACCCCCACGCCACCCCCCCACTATAAACGTGAACCCGAAGCATGGCGAGCGCAGCGGTACACGTCCTACGACCTTTTCATACCCCCACTATCCACGTCGGCGTGGAGTTGAGAATAAATTAGTGTGGTGAGCGCAGCGAGGGGACGCGGTTACCTTCACAGGTAAACGCGTCCCTTCGCGGGCTTCACAGGTATCCGCGTTTCCTCGCGGGGCTCGCTGCACTCGCCACACTAATCTATTCTCAACTCCACGCCGACGTGGATAGTGGGGGTATGAAAAGGTCGTAGGACGCGTACCGCCGCCGCTCGCCACGCTTCGGGTTCACGTTTATAGTGGGGGGGTGGCGTGGGGGTGCATTTAACATTGTATGCACCCATTAGGGTGCTTGACATAGTATAAGCACCCATTAGGGTGCTTATACAATGTTTAATCGCATTGCATCGCATCGTATGCATTGTATGCCATGTACAATGGCATACAATTTCAAAATTGTATGCCATTGTACACTAACCAACGACATCCCGTCGCATCGCATACCATCGCATGCGTTATGGTATACGATGCGATGGGCGCCGCCAAAATACACAAGTACTATATATATATATATATATGGCCCTAACAGGTATCACAGGCGAATTTATCCACACTAAAACTCATTTTAAAAAAGTGGACACCAATAGTTTTATTCCATATAGCCGTTGCCACCATCCGCAGTGGAAGAACGATGTACCATATTCTCAATTTACTCGAATTAAAAGGAATTGCAGTAGTCAGGACGATTACAATGAACAATCGCTTATACTCTCGAATCGATTTGTGGAGAAGGGTTACGATCCATCCAAAGTTGAGGAGGTTCGGCAACGTGTGACTATGAAAACAAGAGAAGAATTGTTCATGGATCCCGTGGAATCACAAGGAGCAGCAGTCCAAGTATTTAAAAAAACGTTCATTACTCAATTTAATAGGGAAAGTAACCAAATTTAAAAAAAATTGACTAAACATTGGGATATTCTGCGAAAAGACAACATTCTAGGCCCACACCTCCCGCCCAACCCCAATATTGTCTTTAGAAGAGCCAACAATCTCAAGAGCCTTATTGCCCAAGCAAATTGAAAACAGCTCCAAAAAACAAAGAAAATAACAATTTTTTGGAGAAAACCAATAGGTGTAATCCCTGTAACAAGTGCATTTGCTATAAATTAGTTGAAAAAAATACATTCAAATGCACCATAGACAAAAAAGAACGCACTGCGAACTCAGTCACCACATGTAATTCCACTTATGTGGTATACAGAATCACCTGTGGCTGTGGCAAAACATATATAGGGAAGACAAAGAGACAGTTTAAAGTAAGAATACAAGAACACATCCGAAACATTAAACATAAATTGCTGATACATAGTTTATCAAGACATTACTTAGATAAACACAATTCCACAGTGGACACACATAATTTTTCATTCACGGTGCTGGAATTTTTTTTTTATCGATCCGAGAGGTGGCGACAGGGATCACACCTTATCCAAAAGAGACATATATAGTAGAGGAAGAGTATGTCCGTGTGTGATGCACCTGCTGAAACTCACACGAATAAAAAGTAACTTTTATTTGTCATTTTAAGAAAGCGAAATATAAAAAAACACATACAGCAAATACACACTGTGTTAAAAAACAGTGGCTCTCTGATCCTATAAGCGGTATGACTATACCAAAATTCAAATACAGGAATGGGGGGCCGTAGTATCCTTATAATGTAGTGAAATACCACAGTGTTATGTCACTGAGTGGTTGGCCACAATCCCTGGATAGAAGTGCACTAATGGATAATCCTAAACAAAATGGGACATATTTTTGGACAGATAGTGTTACAGATCTTCAATACATGGTGCGTTGGAGTCTGCCTGAACTGCTGTAAACCACAATAAGTAATCCTAACATCTATCGACACAGATGTCGTAGTTTGAAAGGATGTCTCCTCCCGAACAAATATAACACTTAGTGTCGATTTTATACCTACTGTGTCCACGAACACCTGATTACTAGATTAACCTTACTCCGCAGAGATGAAATTTGATTCATCCCTATGAGTGATCATCATAATATCATTACCACCAGTCTCCATACTATTCCCGTTTTTCGGGTAATTGAGAGATTTGGAAAGCTGTGTCAATTTTCTGCGATTACTAAAGGTGTTCTGAGTCAAATTACTATTGATAGTCCACACCTTAGGCTGTCACTCCAAACTAGGCTTACTGGTGACAGGCGCATACTTATTTAGCGCACCGTGATAGTCACCAGCCTATCAATATTTGTTTGGAAGTCGACATCCCTACAA
Source organism: Crinia signifera (assembly GCF_055691185.1). Taxonomy (NCBI): domain Eukaryota; kingdom Metazoa; phylum Chordata; class Amphibia; order Anura; family Myobatrachidae; genus Crinia; species Crinia signifera. The sequence continues at coordinate 352,932,496 of NC_139217.1, forward strand.
GTGACGACCTGCCTTGTCGATATCTATCAGGACCACAAACTGTGGTACACAGCATTTCAGGCAGATTATCACTCGCCACATATTTGGATATATGTTAACCATCTACCTGCCATATAATTATTGGATATATGTCAACCACCTACCTGCCGCATAATTACTGACACACAATGTCGACATTACAGTTACTATATTCACCAGCCAATCTCTATATATAACTCCCGTTTCTGCGGGTAATTAAGAGACCAAGCACTAATTCTCTGTATATAATTAAGAGATAAAACTTCTTTGGCTACTCTAGGTACCTATGAGTTAACTGTAAATCACCATTGATAGCATACACCTCAGGTGGCCACCCATAACTAGGCTTACTGGTAATAGGCGCCCGCACATTCAGTGCACAGGAATAATCACCAGCCTATATATTTGTTAGGGAAGGGACACACCTTAGGTGACGACATTTGTGTCGGCATATGCTGGGATCAGATATTGAGGTACATAGGAGTCACCCCAAACTAGGCTTAATAGTGATAGGCGCTCATAGACCTAGCGCACTGTGATTATCACCAGCCTGTATATTTGTTCGGGAGGAGACATCCTTTCAAACTACGACATCTGTGTCGATAGATGTTAGGATTACTTATTGTGGTTTACAGCAGTTCAGGCAGACTCCAACGCACCATGTATTGAAGATCTGTAACACTATCTGTCCAAAAATATGTCCCATTTTGTTTAGGATTATCCATTAGTGCACTTCTATCCAGGGATTGTGGCCAACCACTCAGTGACATAACACTGTGTCTGTATTTCACTACATTATAAGGATACTACGGCCCCCCATTCCTGTATTTCAATTTTGGTATTTGAATTTTGGTATAGTCATACCGCTTATAGGATCAGAGAGCCACCGTTTTTTAACACAGTGTGTATTTGTTGTATGTGTTTTTTTATATTTCGCTTTCTTAAAATGACAAATAAAAGTTACTTTTTATTCGTGTGAGTTTCAGCAGGTGCATCACACACGGACATACTCTTCCTCTACGATATATGTTTCAAATTTTTATGTCCAGTGGTAGCACACCTCCGATAACAATTGACATTTCGGTACTTGTGAGTTATCTGGACGCCCGATTTTTTGATTGTATGCCTTAAGTTAAGGCATACAATCAGATGCGATGCGTTGCGATATCGCATCGCATCGCATGCGACCATCGGATGCGATGACCCGATTTTTCCATAGGAATCAATGTTAAAATGATTCCTATGGAAAAAGGGGTCCTTTTCATACCCCTACTATCCAAGTGGGCATGGAGTTGGATATAAACCTGTGGCGAGCGTAGCGAGCCACCGAGCCCGAAGCGTGGCGAGCGGACGGTATTCCGTGTCCCCTCGCGGGGCTCGCTACGCTCGCCACGCTTCGGGCTCGGTGGCTCGCTACGCTCGCCACAGGTTTATATCCAACTCCATGCCCACTTGGATAGTAGGGGTATGAAAAGGACCCCTTTTTCCCATTGAATTCCATGTTAAAATGGACTCAGTCCATTTTAACATTGATTCCTATGGAAAAATCGGGTCATCGCATCGCATCGCATCGCATCCGATGGTCGCATGCGATGCGATGCGATGTGCCCGATCCGACCCGATTTAGAAATCGGGCGTCCGGATAACTCACAAGTACCGACATTTCTTTAGTCACTGTACCAACTGGGGGTCCACCCTTTTGCCTCTCATAGATGAGGATCCTGTGCGAATAGCCCAAGCTTTGTGTTATCCAAAAGAGAGACAACTTTTATGATTTATTCGCTTAATTCTTTAATCCCTGTAGGCCTCAATGAAAATGTAGATATTGTATCCTTTTTAGGTTAGAAAATTAGCACAGGCACTTCACTATTATTATTATTATTATTATTATCATTATTATGTCTAATGTATCCTTTCCCTTATTCTGTCTTTTTTCTTATGTTGCACTTAGATTAAAATATATAATATTGCCTAAATTCTGTATTTGCCCTAAAAGATTATTGTTGGATATTTGTTGTGGAACACATGTCTTATGATGTATATTCATTTGTAAATGGAGAGAGTTCCAGGGATACCCTAGCATCTATATCAACACATCAAACACTGCACTATAAAGAACACCAAAATCCTGCCTAACTAGGCCTTTATTTATTTATTTCTTATATTTATTTCTTATTTTTCACAACAAGATATGAATGTAATTGAAATTTCATAGAAGATACCCTATATAGTTATGCTTATACTTAAGTAATTTACCATTGATTATTTCAATTTTTAGCCGGCATATTGGTATCCTGTAGATATAGTTTTTTCCCCCATAGGATGGATATTCATCAAAACTAGTTAATAACACTGTTCCACATCTATTATAATATGCCAAAGTACTATAGAACGCCAGTGGAACGCACGTTGCGCTCCAATACTGAAGCGTAAGCAGCTACAATGTCATCAAGTGGAACGCAAGCTGCGCTCCTAAACACTGGTCAATATTTACCAGAAGCCGCGCCATTGTGGGGTGGAACGCAAATTGCGTTCCAACCTCTCACCAGCACCCGACACCGAAGTTGTAAGGTGTGTGCTTAAAAATTACCAGGGAACTTCCACCGGAAGCCGCGTTACATAGAGGTGGAACGCAGACTGCGTTCCAACCCCTCGATCCACCCGGAACCGGAAGTTACACATCAGTGAACCGCAGTGTGGAACGCACTCGGTTCCTCACGCCGGAATGCAGCCCCTTCTACTTATTTTAGCGGCCTATATTTCAGTTAGGTAGTTTTCCATTCCTTAACTTTTATCATGCTCTACACTGGAGATGGCTAATCACTATATAACTGTTGCTATGAGGATATACACGTATTGCACTTCGCACACACCCACAGGAAGTGACGTAAGCTAGTCACCTGCATATAAACTGAGTCAGTCTGTCATGGCTGCTATTGGCAGTGAATGACAGACTGGTGCTCCCTACACTTCATAGAAGATATTCGATCCTTTGAACTTTCTCCATGATTTTTGGCTTGTAAATTGGGAATGTTTGTGGCTATAGCCCTACATTGATGTGATGGTCCCTCTAAATTAAAGATTGTGAAATATGTTCTGTTTAATATGATACCTCTCTGAATAATAGCTATATCAAGTCCATTAGGAGGTCTTAACAAAGACCATACACTATCAATGTAAATGTCATATTTTGATGGAATTATCAAATTATGCATTCAATCAGTGGTTGGAACCACACATTATGTGTGCTAACGTTATCTTTCTGATGGTACAGACCATAAAATGTACACTTATTGACGATACTATGTATTAACATTTAGATACTAAAGTTCCCCTACACTCTCTAATTCTGTAGGTGCTTGGAAAACATTACCTCCTGTCCTTCTGCCGAATTTTCTGGTCTTAAATTATTTTATCAAAACTGGTATGTGACACCTGCCTACATTACATCATTTGTTTTTTATGTCCATAATCCTCCTCCCTGTGAAAGTATGCTCTCCTTCTTACATTAGTGTATACTACTTCTCTAGATGCTGAGCATCTGCACATATCATTAGGATCCATAGAAGATCCCATATTTGTCGCTTCATATTGGACCCTAATACACGCAATTTGCGCATCCAGTGTTTCAACTACAGATTGGTATGTACATTTACAACAATCTTTAACATCCTATGGCGGCTAACATATAGTAGCTAATATGATCTCCTCCATTTTCGGTTCTCACCACCTAGATATTGTTACCCCTGAGGAAGTCACTGGTTGACGAAACGCGTTGGGTGTTTTCTGTCTTGTAAAACGAACAAGGGTGATTCTTCGGTCTTACGAAATCGACAAAATACAAGAATGTTTTAAATTATTGTTTTATATGTGATTTTGTATTAAATTGTCAAAATTGTAATATGAGTCTGTAATTATTACAGCAATTGTTGGTGGTGCTGATATACAAGTGGTGTACTCTATCGACCTTTCATAATCCCCTCCACCCTTCCTGATTAGCAAAGATTGCAAAACAGAATCTTTCTGTAATGGGTCAAACCATGTGCAATGCAGGTGGGGCAAATGTAACATGTGCATGTGCAGATAGTTAAGAGGTGTACACACAGGAAGATTTGGCCAGATGATCTTGACTAGATAATCAAAATAGCCTAGAATAGTTAGCCAGCATTGCCTCGTGTGTACACAGCGGGTGATACCGATCTGCGGCCCCACAGCGTTGCTATCTTAACTAATTTTCACTAAGCCATCTGTCACAGTGTATTTGGCCGCGACTAGGGGAAGGCAGGATGTAGTTAACATTTTATCTCTGATGGCTAACTTCATCTTGATTAGGACTCGGTTTAGTGAAAATCACTGAACCGAGTCCCGAGTGTGCACCCATTTACATTTGGGTGGGGTGTGTTAAATTATATATATATTGCACTCTAAAAGTAAAGCATCCAGTATTTACCCTGCACAGAAACAACATAATTCACCCAAATTTAAAAGCCACCATACACTAACTCGATTTGGGGCGATTTCAACCGTTCCCGAAGAATGGGCCGAGAAATTGGCCCAAATCAGGTCAGTGTGATGTCCCCTCAGGTCCAATGCATGGTCCCGTGCATGCAGGTCTGACCTCCGACCTGGGACCTCCCTCCTGCCAAAGGGCAGGGTGGGGAACATGAGTCGCATTTGATTTGTCACAAGTAAAGGTCTGCATGTGGTGGAAGGTCCAGGGCGGCTCGCAGGTGACCGGCTGGGCATACACTGCTGTGAAAAATCGCAGTATTGTATGCCCAGCTTAACTCTCTCTGCACATTACATTTGCCCCACCTGCAGTGCAACATGGTTTTGCTCATTATAGAAAGATTTTGCTTTTGCGGTCCATGCTGAATCTGGTACTTTATCTCCATCCTCTTTATTGTCCAAGGCATAGTACATCCGCCCCTAAATCATTTATTTATCCCCTTGTCTTGTTTTACTTGGACTATCGTAATCTCCTACTCTCTGTTTTTTTTTGTTTTTTTTCTCCTGACTCTCCTCTCTTACATAATAGTTGGACAGGTAGCAATGTACATTGACCTTAGAGATTGGGGATCTTTATTGTACAAAAACCTAACGGCAATGCAGCACTGCTAAAGCTATCCTTAATGGTAACCCTTATTGTTTCCATAGTCCTAAGATTAATGTAAATGTTGATAATGTCGACATTGTGTCATTTTTAAATCAGGTGATTCTGCAATATACCTGTTCTGGATGCTATTTTAGTTCTATCAAAATGATTCCCTAATTATTTTTTTTTTTTTTTCACTTGAATCTTCTGACAGGTGCATAGGTTTTACAGTTAAATCTGAAGAATAACATATATATCTATTAGTATAGGGTGTTTTAAGTTTTAGTTTAGGGTGGATAAGGCAGAATGTGGAAGACTGAGGGAGCTGTTGCTGTTCACACTAACAGGAACAGATGGCATTGCCACCCACTCTCTCTGCCTGTCATATCTTTGTATACATGTTTTGCAGCATTGCCAAGGTGCATGAGACAGAAAATGGGCATTTTTTAACCCATGCATGTAGTGACTGCTAGAGAAGGAAAAAAAAAAGTTAATGATCTGTTTTTCATCAGTGCTTTTAATTATAATCCTGTTAAAAATGGGTTGCTATTGAAATACCGGTTCCCATTGAATAGAATCACAAAAGTGCATTCCTGATGCTCACAGTGCTCAAGCAGTTTAGTGAGTATTTTAAGCTTAACCATCGTCTTTCGCAGCCATCCTAACCCCGCATTGGGTTTTCTCCTACCGCAGCAGGGGACACTGCAGTACTGACGTATGAGATAGAGTGGGTGCGTAGGAGGAGTCGGCACTTAAGTGAAAATTTCATCTGTGGCTGGCTCCTCCCCCCTCTATCTCCCTCCAGACACCAGTCTTAAAAAAGTGCCGGAGGAGTCGGTATCCTCGGCAAGGTCTCCACAGGAGACTAGGATTTTATTTGTGTTTTCTTTTTCTTTTATCGTTTTTAGTGACACAGGCATCCCTGGACAGGGTGCCTGCTTCGTGGGAGGCTCTGGAGGGTCTGGTCGGTACTGCGTGCAGCTACCCTCCAGTACCCAGCCACCGGAGCATCGGCTCCGGGGACCCGCCGCAGCTGCTTGCGGCTAGCGTTATGGGTCCACGGCAGCTTCCCCCTCATCCAGAGCTAGGAGGTGCGTTGCACCATACAGGGGGCGGCCAGAGGAGAGCGCGCTGGCCGGGCAGTATCGTCGCGGCATCAGCGCGACGATGACGTCATCAAATTCCGGCGGGCGCGGGAAGATGGCTTGTGGGAGGTACTTCTTCCGCGCGGACGCCAGTGGGAGAGGTGACTGCTGCTACTGAGAGGCTGCAGGCTGGTTCACTTTCCTGACAGTCGTCACTTCAGCGCTGTTCCTCCGTTTCTACAGGGGTACTGTAAGTAGCGGAGGTTTTGTACACACACACAAGCATTGGGAGGGTTTGTGGCTCCTCTCTCCCTGTTTGACACCCAGACTCTAGACTTTCTCTGTTGGGAGATTGGTTTCTAAGGGGTGTTTTTTCTGTGTGTGTGTGTTGGTGTGTGAGCCAGTGTGTCTCTATATATTTATATACTGGGTCACCTGTACAGTTATGGCTGGGAAGGGTACTTCTTCCAAGGCAGCTGTGAAGCTGTATGCTTGTAAGAGCTGCAAGGGTCAATATACCCAGCACATGAAGGGTGTTTCACTCTGTGCTCCCTGCTATGATTTATCAAAGGCTGCTGCAGCTGTCCCTAAGACTCCTCAGTCTGTGGTGGATCCTATCCACAGTGTGTTAGCTAATCTTACTGCTGAATTGGTGGCCTCCAGGAAAGACAGGGAGCTGATGCAGACTCAGCTTTCTAGCATAGCTGCAGCAGAGCCTGTTTGGGCCAGGACACTTATTTCTTCTGTGGATTCTCTGTCCCAGTCGCTGGCTGGCACTTCACAGAGAATGCCTGCTTCACAGGTAGCGGCTAAGAGGAAGGCAGGAGTGTTCTTGGCTGTCCCTCATCATTCAGATGATGATGAGGGGTTAGAGGTTTTAGAGGATGGGGAGTATGTAGCTCCACAGGTTCAGGAGTCTCCTCAGGACTTTTTGGATGAAGAGGACGCTCAGGGAGTGGACGGCCTTATCAGGGCTGTTAGGACTACTTTAAACCTAGAGGAGTCTCGGGCTCCGCCTCAGGTTTCTATCTTTGGTCGGGTACAGAAGACGCCAGTGTATTTTCCAGACTCGGCTGAGCTGGATAACCCGCTGTTAGATATATGGAAGGTTCCGGATAAGAAATTTCAAATTTCCTCTCGTATTAAATCTCTCTATCCCTTCTCCCCTGAATCCAGGGAAAAATGGGAGGCTCCGCCATCACCAGATGTGTCCCTTTCTAGACTTTCTAAGAAGTCGACTCTGCCAGTGCCGGGGGCGGTCGGCTTAAAGGAGGCGCCAGATCGGCGGTTAGATACTACCTTAAAAACTATTTTCTCCACAGCGGGGGTTTTGTTGAGACCAGCGCTGGCCTCTGCCTGGGTGGCTCGGGCCATGGAGGTATGGGCTTCTCAGCTGGTATCTGGTTTGGAGCAGGACAGTCCTAAGGAGGATTTATTGTCCTTGGCTGAGTTTATCAGGGATGCTTCTACTTATATAGGGGAAGCGTCTGCAGATGTGGCGTCTCTTGGAGCTAAGGTTTCGGCTTCAGCTGTGGTGGCCAGGAGGGCCGTTTGGTTGCGGCCGTGGCAGGCTGAGGCTGAAATTAAAAAGGCAGTCGAGGCTCTGCCTTTTTCAGGTGATGTATTGTTTGGTGCGGAACTGGACAAACTTATCGCCCAGGCTACGGGGGGTAAGTCTGCATTTTTACCTTCCGCAGCTCCGCCTCCCAAGCGCCAGTTTGTGGCGCCTTCCTTTCGGGCCTTTCGTGGTACATCAGGTTTCAGAGGTAAGACAAGAGGGGGCTTCTCTTCTTTCAGAGGCCGTAGAGGAAGAGGTGCCAGAGTGGCCCCTACTGCACCCGCCACTGCCCGCAGGCCAGATCCCAAGGCCACTGACAAGCCAGTGGCATGACGGTCTCGCAGCCCACGTGGGGGATTCCATTGTGGGCGCGCGTCTGTTGCAGTTTGCAGAAATCTGGAGATCCCATTGCAGCGATGCTTGGGCTCTGGACAGCATTTCCCAGGGATACAAACTGCAATTCGCGTCGACCCCCCCCTCAAGATTTTTTCGGATAGGTCTGCCAAGGAAAGAGGAGGAAAGTCAGGCTCTGCGTGGATCCATCCAGGGTCTTTTAGACGCAAGAGTAGTGGTGTCAGTCCCGGCTTCACAGCAGGGCAGAGGTTTCTATTCCAGCGTCTTTGTGGTGCCCAAGCCGGACGGCTCGGTGCGGCCTATCCTAAATTTAAAGGATTTAAACCTCCATATCTGTTATCAGCGGTTCAAGATGGAGTCCATCCGGTCCGTGGTGGCGTCTCTAGAAAAGGGAGAATTCTTGATGTCGTTAGACATCAAGGATGCATACCTGCACGTGCCAATTTGGGAACCCCATCAATGTTTTCTGAGGTTTGCGATAGACGATTGCCACTACCAGTTTCAGGCTCTTCCTTTTGGCCTGTCTTCAGCTCCCAGAGTCTTTACAAAGATCATGGCATGTATGATTGCAGCTCTCAGGCTCCAAGGAATAACAATTATTCCGTATTTGGACGATTTGCTAATCAAAGCGCCAAGTCGGGAGAAGCTGATAGAACACGCCATGGTAGCTTGCAAATTCTTGGTAGACCATGGTTGGATTCTAAACCTCAAGAAATCTCATCTGACACCATCAAGGAAGTTAAAGTTCCTGGGACTCATCTTGGATACAGAAAACGAGACTGTCTCGCTTCCTTTGGACAAGGTGCGAGCAATTCAAGGGATGGTGAGACTCGTTTTGTCGTTACGAAGGGTGTCAGCACACACTTGCACGTGTCTACTGGGAATGATGGTAGCCTCTTTCGAGGCTCTACCATATGGTCGTTTTCACACAAGGACTTTTCAAGAAAATCTTCTGTCCCAGTGGTCGGGATCCCATTTGGAGATCCACAAGAGAATCCGTCTTTCAAGGGAAGCGCGGCTGTCTCTGAACTGGTGGCTGTCAACTTCTCATCTTTTGAAGGGTCGAAGTTTCAGGCCATGCATTTGGACTATTCTGACGACGGATGCCAGCCTGAGAGGTTGGGGAGCTGTGACCCAGGGTTATACTTTTCAGGGCCGTTGGTCTGTCCAGGAGGCCAAGTTATCGATCAACATTCTGGAGCTCAGGGCCATCAGGTTGGCACTCCTTCAGGCCCAAGACCTGCTCAAGGGTCTGCCGATAATGATCCAGTCCGACAATGCGACCGCGGTTGCTTATATAAACCGTCAGGGCGGGACGAAGAGCAGGGCAGCAATGAAGGAGGTTCGTCCGATTTTGCAATGGGCAGAAGCTTATGCGTCAAATCTCACAGCAGTCTTCCTGCCGGGAGTGGAGAACTGGCAGGCGGATTACCTAAGTCGCCAGGATTTCCATCCAGGAGAATGGACTTTAAATCCGGATGTTTTCCAGCTCATCACACGGCGGTGGGGGACGCCTCAGATCGACATGATGGCGTCCAGACTGAATCACCAACTTCCTCTTTACTGTGCCAGATCGAAAGATCCGGGAGCCTGGGCGGTGGATGCATTCTCGATTCATTGGAATTTCGACCTCATCTACATCTTCCCTCCGTTTCCCTTGTTAGCACAGGTACTCAAACGGATAAAAAGAGGGTCAGCTTCAGCGATACTAATACCCCCAGATTGGCCGAGAAGGGCTTGGTACTCGGACTTGAAGCTTCTTCAGGCCGATGCTCCGTGGCGTCTTCCTCTCAGGGAGGATCTGTTGCAGCAAGGACCGTTCGCCTACCCAGGCTTGACGCAGCTTCGTTTGACGGCGTGGCTGTTAAAGCCGACCTGTTAAAAAGGCGGGGTGTTCCAGTGACAGTAATTCCCACCATGCTCAGGGCTAGAAAGGAGGTAACTTCCAAGCATTATCACCGTATTTGGAGGTCTTATGTGGCATGGTGTCAGAGGAAGAAGGTGGAGAGAGCGGTTTTTCAGCTTCCTCGTCTTTTGGAATTCCTTCAGGCAGGGTTGGATAAGGGCCTTCGGTTAGGTTCTATTAAGGTCCAAATTTCCGCCTTGTCTGTATTTTTCAACAGGAAATTGGCACTCATTTCGGAGGTGCAGACCTTTTTGAAGGGAGCTTTACGGTTGCAGTCTCCGTATGTTCCTCCGACTGAGCCTTGGGACTTGGGGCTCCTGTTGGAGTTTCTAAAATCTGAGTCGTTTGAGCCGCTGGATTCAGTGGACCTGAAGTGGTTGACATGGAAGACTCTGATGCTCTTGGCATTGGCGTCAGCCAGGAGGGTTTCAGAGCTGGGGGCTCTGCTTTGCCGTCCTCCGTTTTTGGTTTTTCACAGAGACCGTGCAGAGTTAAGGACTAATCCTAGGTTTCTTCCCAAGGTAGTCTCTTCCTTTCACGTGAACCAGCCGATCGTGGTTCCGGCCTTGCCTGGGTCTTCTGAAAGTTTGGATGTCGTAAGAGCATTACGCATCTATGTGGATAGGACGGCTTCGTTTCGGAAGACAGAATCTTTATTTGTTTTGTTTGGGGCAGAAAAGAAGGGTTGGCCAGCGTCGAAGCAGACTCTGGCCAGGTGGTTGTGCCTTACTATTAAGGAGGCGTATGCAAAAGCCTGCATTCAGGTTCCTCCAAATGTTTCTGCCCATTCTACCAGATCAGTCAGTACTTCCTGGGCGGCTGCCAGGGGAGTGTCTTTGACTCAGGTTTGTAGAGCCGCCACGTGGGTAGGCTCCAATACCTTTGCTAGGTTTTACAAGTTTGATAGGTTTGCCAGGGAAGATTCTTCCTTTGGCAGAGCTGTCTTACAGGATCCTCAGCGCTCGCCCTCCCGGGTGTAGTAGCTTTGGTATCATCTCATACGTCAGTACTGCAGTGTCCCCTGCTGCGGTAGGAGAAATAAGGAATTTGGTACTTACCGATAATTCCCTTTCTCCGAGGCAGCAGGGGACACTGCACGCCCGCCCAGCGCTTTGGTTTTTTTGTTTTTTCAGCAGTACCGTTCCTGCCATGATTGTTTGGGGGTCCTGCTAGTTCTGTATTTTTACAGATTGGATTATTTATCTGTATTGTTTGGTTTCATGAATGCATGTCTATTGGTTGAAGGGTTTACCTAATATTTTTTTGTTTACAGTCTGTGGTTCTACTTTGCCTGTCCCCTTTCTCTCTCGGTCACGTTTTTTAAGACTGGTGTCTGGAGGGAGATAGAGGGGGGAGGAGCCAGCCACAGATGAAATTTTCACTTAAGTGCCGACTCCTCCTACGCACCCACTCTATCTCATACGTCAGTACTGCAGTGTCCCCTGCTGCCTCGGAGAAAGGGAATTATCGGTAAGTACCAAATTCCTTATTTTGACCCATTAGGGTCCCGAAGACCTGAATCCTGACTACATCCCTGTAAAAACATGTGTATCAAATCTATAGTATTTTTTATTACTAGTTCTTTATAGAGTGCACAAAAATTCCGCAGCGCTTTACAGAGAATATTGGAACATTCAAATCAGTCCCTGCCCCAGTGGAGTTTATAATCTATATTCCCTACCACACGTTCACATGCACACAGACATTCTAGGGTTCATTTTGTTGTGAGCCAATTACCGGTACTTATGTATTATCACAGTGCCCCCGATATTGATCGCGCAATGTTTTTATCGCATCGCATGCCATACACCCGATGCACTGCGATGCGGTTTTAGCCCCCTATTCGATTAAAAATTGTATAAGCACCCTAATGGGTGCTTACAATGTTAAATGCACCCCCACATCACCCCCCACTATAAACGTTAACCCGAAGCATGGCGAGCGCAGCGAGCCCGCGAGGGGCGGCGGTACGCGTCCTACGACCTTTTCATACCCCCACTATCCACGTCGGCGTGGAGTTGATTTTATAGTGTGGCGAGTGGACGCGTATACCTGTGAAGTTATGTGCGTCCCCTCGCGGGCTCGCGGAGCTTGCCACGCTTCGGGTTCACGTTTATAGTGGGGGTGCATTTAACATTGTAAGCACCCATTAGGGTGCTTATACAATTTTTAATCGCAATTTTAAAATTGTATGACATTGTACAACATTGCACGATATCGCATCACATACCATCGCATGCCTTATGGTATGCGATGCGATGGGCGCCGTGATAATACACAAGTACCAATTAACCTACCAGAATATTTTTGGATTGTGGCAGGAAACCGGAGTACCTGGAATAAACCCACGCAAGCACAGTGAGTATACAAACTGCACAGTTAGGGCCATGGTGGGAATCGAACCAATGACCTCAGTGCTAAGAGGCAGTAATGCTAAACATGTTACACTAGTGTTTACTGCTGCATTGTAAAATGGGTCTGATTCAGAGATGGACACTATTTATGATAAAAATTGGCGGCCCTCGCTGACAGCATGTCTTGTTGACAATATAATCAACATTGAGCATGCTGCACAGACAGGGGAGCAGGAGCCTGCAACGTTAGTGATTTTTTTTTCTTTAAAGATCTAGCTCAGAAGGGCCAAACTGAGCTATATCTTTTAAAGAGTCATCTAGTGTGAATGGGGCTTAAATTCAGAAATCTAGTCCCATACTGACTACAGGAAAGACGTATATAGAGGCAATCAGTTGCAGGTGCTTGATGTGAACTGATGATAGTCCTCCCCACATGTTAATAATAATATAGTAATGGGATATTTACAATTGCTCCACTGTAATAAGCAGGGGTAGATTGGTAACTAAAAGTGACCATGGACAAATCTCTCAAGTGGGCGGCAACAAATTAAATGTAGGTTGAACCAACAGCAAATTAATTGGAATTATTACATCACTACACCTATGAGGAAGCATTGGTTTCAATATGCTTGGCAGTCCAGTGGCCCCCAGATCTTGCTGTGACAAATCACAAACCTCCACATTTTGCATAATACCATCAAGCAGACAAACAATTCATTACCATAATCCTTTTGAATATCAGAAATATCCCCAACTTTCCCCCAGGATGGAAATACCCTTTAACAGATGATGTTCCAATGGCTATAGATGGGCGCCCTCTTAGATAAGTATTTGCAATGTCTGGTACTCTGTGAATCTGTAAAGGTTGTTGGTGTGGGAGACAGGAGGGGATGGGGCCACTACTCTGGGCAGGCCCACATCTGGCTTACATGTGGACTCTCAGATGCGTTGGCTTGGTAATAAAGCATATCACATAGATATTTACATAGGAAGATGACAGGAATATGAATGGTCATGCTAGTTCTAATTTCCTTTTTAAATGATACAGTAAATGCTATTTTTTTTAGTTATTGGTTATGCTTAAGATATGCACTAAGATTAGTATAAATTGGGGGTGAATCAGAGTTGGTAAGGTGCAGTTGGGTATTGCACATGTTCCCAATGGTTTCCGCTGGGAGGTAGATCAGAATTGCATAGAGATCCATTCCATTTCGAAGGGCATTAAAAGGATAAGTGGGAGTTAGTGACTGCATTGAAAAATGCAATTCAAATGGCATAAGCGGCCATGTCTGACATTTTAACCAACCATAGGATTATATTATGTCTGATGGTGTCACCGATAACTGATCAATGGTGCAGATTCACTCTGTAGCCATTGGGCATTTTAAGAGGAAACCCATCAGCCATGGCAGTACCAATCAGTTGCCGTACCGTCATCGACAAAGCCCCACTTGTGAATCCAGCCCAATTGTGCAATGTCATTGTATCATTTGCTGCTCCCAGTGTGAAGCTGTGCCTCCTAGTGTGAAGCAAGTTTACATTCCACCAATCTCTTTAGAATCTCTTAACACACACACCATCTCATTAGCTCTGCCCCTTTTCGGACCGTTCACGCCTTTGGCGCAGCAGGTCCTTATTTGGGGATTATCAAAGTTGGGAGGTATGCAGTCTGTGTAACACATATGACTTGGGGTTTTCAGAACTTTTCATGCATGCACAGTTAATTAATGGCACAACTACATTATGTGAGCTTCAGTTTTACATTGCATTGAATGGATCAGGTGCTGAGAGCGATTATCTGCTTTATTGCAGTTCTGCACACTGCTGGTAATTAGATTACATTTGGAAGCCTCCCTTTAAAAATCCTGCGTTTGCCACTGGCATGACACGCCTACTTAATGGGACGCTTTGCACAATTCTACCATCTGTAATCTCCCTGAAACTAGTTTGCAATAGTAGGCAAGTATTCTGTCCAGTTTTGCTTGCTCTGGTAAATTATATATTAATATTGTATTTGCATGTAGTGTAGTGATAGATATATACAGTACAGTGCTAAAGTTTTAGGCAGGGATAGAAAAAATAACAAGTAAGAATGCTTTTAAAAATGTAATGTTAATATATATTTTTTTAAATGAATAAAATGGAATGTTAATGAGCAGAAGATAAATATAAATCCAATCAATATTCCGTGTGATCAACCTTTGCCTTGAAAGCATCAGCAATTCTTCTTGGTACACTTTCACACAGTTTTTGAATTAACTTGTCAGGGGGTGTGTTCCAGGTTGCTTGCCCTTGTTTCTGTATGGAAGGTATGGCTATTTGGCCCCAATTTTTTTTCATGAAGACCACTTTTGGTCAGACTTCTCTGAACAGTTTATGGGTGTGCCTGGGTCCCAGTGGTTTCTGCCGGTTCTGAGCATATGGCACTGTTGGATATGTTCCAATTTGAAGGGAAGTAAGCATGATGTGGGGCAAATTTACCAAGATGGGATGTTGCCCATAGCATCCAATTAGATTCTATCATCTTCTAGAATGTGCTAAATAGGGATGGCCATCGACGAATCAAAATCATCGATGATTTATGGCCGATGTTGAATACTTTTGCCATCGATGGGATAGAACCAGATGGTTTCCCTACATCAATGCTTTTTTTTTCAAAGTGCCAGGACACGAACATGCCCCCCCCCCCCCCGACACCAGCAAAGCCCCGCCCACGTGTTTTGATTGGCCCACAGGCCAATCACTCAAACATAAGAGGATTATCGATGGTTACCCATTGAATAGTTTTACACTATCGATGGCCAGTTGCACTTTTGCCGAAGCAAAAGTACAAGAAAAATTGTAAACTAAGATGTTGCACTGGACCCTGATATCTAGTTGGGTTAAGCTAGGTACACACCTATAGGCTTGTCTGCCCAATCTTTCTGGTGGGAACAAATATCTGGTAACGTATGGGACCAAAGGACAATCATTTCCAAATGCATAAAAATGGACAAAAACTTTTGTTCGGATAAATTTGGTAAATTAAATAGTTATCTGTTTTCCGGTGTTTGGAAGCAAATGTTTGCTTTTTTTCTATGCTACCATACATTACCAGATTTTTCTTTCCACTAGATATATTGGACAGATAAATCTATAGGTGTGTACCTAGCTTTAATTAAATTAGTAATAATAATTGTCCATATATAATTAAAATAAATTGTCCAGCATTATAAGTCCAAAAAAAGTAAAGAAAAAAGGAATCGGTCTCTGGTTGTTGGAGTGCTGCTCATTCAGTTTAAATAAATGAAATGTCAGTATTTAGGTACCCCTTTTAAGTGGTCAGGTGATGGTGCGTGGGTTTTCGAAAGAACTTTAACAGCGCATATTAAAACCCCAGTCTGCTTTGAAATCTTTAGGCCTGTATATACTAGAAAATTATCTTTCCAATCTGGCTGGTTGGAATGAAAATCTGGAAATATTTGGGAGCGGGTGTGGTATGGGACTCCGACAGTCGGGATCCCGACAGTCGGGATCCCGACATGGCATCCCGACTGCCCGGAGTCAGACAGCATGGCGAGCGCAAAAAAGCCCCTTGCGGGCACGGTGGCTCGCTGCGCGAGCCACCTATTCTATTCTCCCTCTATGAGGGTCGTGGACCCCCATGAGGGAAAATAGCGGGTGGCCTGGCTGTCGACGTTTTGACAATCGGGATCCCGACGTCAGGTTAATGACTGTCGGGATCCCGACTGTCAGGAACCCGACCGGCACCCTTGGGAGCAAATGCCAATTGGCCATTTGCTCCTAAACATGGAAAAAATACAAAAATGGTCATTTAGACAAATTAGTTAAATCAATGTATGCAGATGACTGCTTTTGTCCATTTTCCAAATTTTGGGAGCAAACGGTCGATTGTAAATTGTTCCCAAAAATTTCCAGATTTTCATTCCAACCAGCCAGATTGGAAAAATCTGGTATTGTATGGGAGAAAAAAAAATCAAATATTTGCGCCCAAACACTGGAAAACACAGTGGTCATTCAGACAAATTGGTTAAATCCATTTGATAGAGCAAATTTATCCAAACAATAATTTTTGTCCATTTCCCAGTGTTTAGGCGCAAATGGTCATTTGGTCAAATGGTCATTTGCTTCCATACATTACCAGATTTTTGTTCCCACCATATAGAATGGACAGATAAATCTGTAGGTGTGCCCAGTCTTTTCGTGAAAGAGACCTTGCTGCAGCAGAATAACTACCTTGTGTCTTATTGCTGTGCTCAGTTATGGTATATGAACTCTTATGACATAAAAATGTCTTCCTCATCCTCACGTTTGTAGCAGAGTTTGGTGGTTCCTCAACCAGTATTAAGGCTCATACAAAGCGGTTTGTATTTCAGTTTATGACTAGGTTTCATCCTAAATATGAAAATGATGATCATTATCAGTTGTTTGATATTATTGGTTAATCATACATCTGATTATAATACTACAAACTAACTTTGGGCCTAGAATTATTGATGCTGTTTTAACCCTTTGAGTGCCAAGTGAATTTGTCAAAATTGGTAAGCAAACATTTTTATTCATCATAATGACCTTTAATGTTTACCTGGGATGCAGTTTAAATCCCGGCGGTCGGGATCCCGGCATTCAGAATCTCGACGCTGGAATCCCGACCGCCGAAATCCTGACACTTTCTCCCTCCGTGGGTGTCCACGACTCCCCTGGAGGGAGAATAAATAAGCGTGCCAAGCGTAGCGAGCCCGCAAGGGGGGGCGATCCACGTCCCCCCTTGTCGGGATTTCGGCGGTCGGGATTTTGAACGCCGGGATCCCAACCACCACTTACGCTACGGAACTTACGTAGCACCATTGTCCCCTCGTGGGCTCACCACGCTTCGGACTCGGTTTACTAAAGGTAATAGATGGCGTGGACACAGTAGGGTGATGTGGACACAGGAAGATGGGGTACTTCCTTGCCGAAAATCCTTACGTAGCGGTTAAGTAGCGGCTAATGTAAGTGGTGTAGCGGTGGCCGCAGAGATAAGGAAGTACCGTTTACCTTATATAGGAAATATAATCTCAGTGGTGAGATGAGATATCACGGGTTGGAATAAAACAGCACCTTTACATTTCTTGTGTCGAAAAATGGAAGTTTTCGAAGTTTGGGGTGTGACACTTGTAGAGCCAGGACAGTTGGTGACAAATTTAGTTACTGCCATACAGGGAAATATTTCACTACCCATTACCCCCTTACATGTACTTCCATGTACATAATTTTCTCTTTCATTCATCCTGGTGACACAGCTCAACCATGGGATGTAGGAGGGTCCAAAGGAGCCAGGCACCAATACTAAAGCTTTTGGAGAGGCAGGCTTCTCCCTTCTGCATCCCAGCATTCCTCAGTTCGTTTTAGGTGCCCATCAGAGTGGTACTATGCTGAAGTTTAGAGTAGCTTGGTTTTTTTTTTTTTAGTGTGAGGCTTCCAATGGAATTTCCTCACACTGTCAGTGCAGCAGAGGCTGACAGAAGCGCGTCTTGTCAGCTCCCTGTGGGCTGAGAGACGCTGTCTGGTTTCTCAGCACAGCGCTTTGACCTCTTCACAGAGAGGACTCCTGAGCTGGCTCCCTGCCTAGGGTGGATAATGGGCGACAGACACCCCAGGACCTAGCTCGGCTCAATTTGATGGCCTGGCTCTTGAAACCTCCATCTTAAAAAAGAAGGGTTTCTCGGACACAGTAATCTGAACCATGATTAGTGCAAGGAAACCAGTTTCTGCAGCTAATTATTATAGAGTTTGGAAGACTTACATTAGGTGGTGTGAGAGACAAAAAGTTCACACATCTAGATTTAAAGTTTCAAGACTTCTGGAGTTTCTCCACGATGGATTTTCCACAGGCTTAAGCCTTCAATCCTTGAAGGTGCAGTTGTTGGCCTTGTCCATTTTCTTTCAAAAGAAAGTGGCCTTGTTGCCGGAGGTGCAGACCTTCCTCCAGGGGGTTACCCGTCTTAAGCCTCCGTATAGACAACCAGTGGCACCTTGGGATTATCTCTGGTGTTATTTGTTCTGCAGAAACCACCTTTTGAACCATTAAGGTTGGCTGACCTTAAGTTTTTGACTTGGAAACTGACGTTTTTGTTGGCGTCTACAAGACATGTATTTGAATTGGGGGCCTTGTCTTGCAAGGCGTTCTGGTGTTCCATGATGATAGAGCTGTGTTGAGAACAGTTCCGAAGTTTTTACCTAAAGTGGTATCCGCTTTTCATTTAAAGCAGGAAATTGTGATTCCGGTGTTTAGTCCTCCAGAGGTCAGGAATAGGGATTTAAAAAAAAAATGGATTCGAATGGTAATCAATCAACTTATCTTTTCACCTGTCCATGTGGCTTTTCCTATGTGGGGAAAACCCAGCGCCAATTTAAGGAGCGCATGGCCCTACATAGGACAGCCATACACCAAGCCATAAGTAAGGGTTTTAGCGATCAGCCTGTAGCCAGGCATTGCCTACAAGTCAAATACAGCGTGGCAAGCCTTCGGTCAGTAATAATTGACCATGTACCAACGACAATGAGAGGGGGCAATAGGAATAAAATCCTATTGCAATGAGAAAGTAAATGGATTTTTTTGTTGAGCACAATATCCCCATGGAGGCAATGTCTGGTTCAGGCTATATTTGTCACATGATGTCAGCCGCCCACCCTGTCTTCTCCCCGGAGCCCACAAATATAAGTCAGTCTCCACTGACTTATATTTGCGAGCCCAGGAGAAATCATTAGATATTCGCCGACCATCAAATGTTTCCTACTGCTGCAAGCACCTACTAGGGGATGGGTTTTCATAACACATCCCCTAACATGTTTGTGAGGGTAGACGGCAACAGGGGCATTTTTTTTTGGTGGGGCGGGCACTCTGGGACTTGGTAAGCTGTGATCTTTGCAGCTTACTGAGTCAACCAGAAACAGGCCCACAGTGTACTGGAAGGTAATATACAGATGTGTAATTAAAGACAACTAAGCATTTTATGAAATGTGTTTAGAGATGAATTACAGGATGTAATGCGTTGCAAGTTCAGAGACTCTGGGGCATGCCGGCTGAACTTGGAGGCTTTGTTAAAGGGGCAATCTATTACAAGGCACAACCAAGCCTTGTAATTGTCCCTTTTAGAAAAAAATCCTCCGAGCTTACTTTCCAGGCTTGCAGCAAAAAGTACCAATGTGTTGGCCCCCAACTGTCACTTTTCAAACACAGCTTGTGGTGTGGAAGTTAAGAGCTGATTATTTAACTCTCTCCACTTTATCACTCTCCAAGGCTTAGTACATCTCACCCATGGGCCCTTATTCTGATTGAAATGGATGGCTGCGTGTTCGGTCAGACGGCCGATGGTTGGTGTTTGCGCATGTGCAGAGGCGTTTCTGTGCATGTGCGAATGCCTCGCAAGTCCGAACACGGCATGAATTCCGTGCAGAAAAGTATCGTACGGAACCACCCGAGCAGGGGGTGGAGAGGAACATGAAGGGCTATTTGGGCTCATTACCATATGCGTACGCCCCGCGTTTCATGGGCGTTCCCTTGAAAACGGTGGGCGTACGTATGGTAATCCAGCCATGACGCACGTGTGGGGGCGGACAGCTGAGATAGCCGGATGTCAGCTGCCCGCCCATATCCTTGCATTCACACAGAAAAATGTCCGAGTGGTCTGGAGCACTCGGGCTGCCTGACCAATCGGTCCATCAATCGATGGTCGGTGACTATCGGAGAATGGGGGAGGTTCCCACAGATGGGGAGGTGTTCGCATGAAACATACCGCATTCGGAGTGTGAGCGATCCGTACGGTAGGCAGGGCTAAGAACACACTGTGGCCGTCCGAAATACGCATCCATCCGAGTCAACTAGCATAAGGGCCATGAAGAGAGCTAAATGCTCCATGTGTAAATTAGTGGTTGATGCACATAGATTAGCCTAAGAAACGGCATCAAATCTCCCTAAACCATTGGCTGACTGAATAACCCTAAGGTTACGCACACCGGCTGCCACAGTTCCATAGGTGTAGCCAGGAATTCTCCATCAGAAGATGGAGACCCTCACCTCGGGACAAAAAAAAAAGTATGGCAACATACCTCTGTTTTGTGAAATGGCGACCATTGCCAGCCATACTTGCCTACCCTTTTAGACAGCCAGAAGGCTTACAAAAATGGGGTGGCCCGAAAGATGGGCAAGTCTCCCACATCCCCCATACCCATGAAACCTTCCTCAGCGGACCATTTACAGAACACAACATGTCAGACTGAGTACCCAATGATGCTATTCACAATGAATCGCTTCATTGTAGCCCCACCACTGCTATACAATTCGTCTTTACTGTACTGCATAGGGGGGCAGGGCCATGATGATGCAATAATGCAGCCACGCCCAGCACACCTTCCTACTGGTCACGCCCCCTATACTTTAACCAGGTTTACTGAATTAAAGTTAGTATGTTATTACCCCCTCCTTGCCCGCTCATCTGCACATACACTGGATCAGGTTCACAATGTACAGAGCATCAGTACTCTGTGCCCAACACAGAATAATGACTGGACCTGAATCATGCCTTTATTGGTTCATGTTTACATACCTCCCAACATTGCCCTCTCCAGGAGGGTCAGAATGCTCTATTACTGGACTTCCCTTGTAATCTATGATTGCCATCACCTGTGTTAAAACACTATTCTTTTAATTTACCCTGTTTAGCACAGGTGATGGCAATCATAGATTAAGAGGGATGTCCAGGAGCAGAGCATTGTGTCCCTCCTGGAGAGGGTCATGTTGGGAGGTATGTGTTTACATGAATAGATAGAAAAAAATGTCTTTGTTAGTTCTTTTTGTTTTGGTTGTATTATGCTATCAGTAAATTCGATTGGTTTCTGGGGAGGTTTCTTACTTTTTCTTAAGTGGAAAATTCATTATTATATGTCCAAAGAGGCTGGCTGCAGCTTAACCTTGCTTGTGAGTCAGCTTCCCATGATAGAAAATTTTGAGGGCAGCGCTGGCACCATGCAATCCAGTGAGGAAGTGCTGGCAGCAGGCAGAGTCCTCATGCTGCAGAAGCACAAGCCCTGTCTAACGGTACATCCATTCTAATATGGACACAGTGTTACCTTTTCTCTTGTTAGACTAAAGATTCATTAACTGATGTAAAGGTAAGGCGAATTTAAGCCAATAAAAGTAGTACCTCAATAGTATTACTTATTTCCATAGATGACTGTCTGGTTCTAGAATTAGAGAATATGGTGTGAGTTCTGTACTGACAATAATTCTTGTGTATTCCACAGAGCAATGCGGAAACGCCTGGTGATAGGAATCCTGAGCGCTATACTGATAGCTCTGGCACTGATCTTGGGACTGTATTTTGGACTGCGCTCTCAATCTCCCGTAACCTCAAAAAACAGCGCCCAAGTCTTCGGAAAAGCAGCTGTAGCCACTGATGCTGGAATATGCTCTGAGATTGGCAGGTGAGTCCTTGGGATTTGACACTCATTTCACACTTTGTAAAAGGTGAAATTTATATAAGGGGTAACACAAATGCTTTAATTTTTACACTCTAGTTCTACTATAAAAGGAATTTAGTGATCATACAAATTGGGGGATGTGTTAAAGTGTTCCTCTAAAGAGGGGCACCTATATTTATAGAGAATAATGTATAATATGCTGTAGATTTTTGGTATAAATATATAATAAATTACAACAGATTTTTTAAGATTAAGGGCGGGATTCTCTAATAATCCCGTCCGCACATCGCTGGCACTCACATTGTTAATAATCGCATATGCAGTAACATATGCGATTATTAACAAAAAGGCGATGGCCGGTGATGTGCAGCGGGTCCTCCCTCCCTCCCTGAACCCTCAGCCGTCTGTGAGAGGGCTCCTCTTCCTCCTCCCTGCATTCAGAAGCGGTGCAGGCAGGAGGAGATCACTGGTCCGGGCAGCACAGCAGGAGGCTGCCTGGACACAGGTGAGGGGATGCGGCACGGATCGGCGTGGGGCGCGCGGGGCAGCGGGGGACTCGAAGTGAAGCCCATAGGCTTCGATGGGGTAATGCCATATATAACTGGCGTAACCCCCCGCAGTGAAGCCCTGGCGGTGGGGCTTTGCTGTATATGAAAATGCGGTAAAAACACAGAAAACTGGGTTTTTACGGCATTTTGTGTTTGGTGAATCTCACCCTAAATGATAGACGCCTATCATGCTCCACTTTACAAAGCGTATTAAGTTATTCATATCAGTTACACAGGAGATTTGCAATCTATTGGCTATCTCATGGACACAATACACAATAGGGTTAAGAGTTTGCCACTTAACCTGCCAGTATATTTTTGGATTGGGAGAGGAAACCCACCCAGGCACATAGAGGACATATAAACTTCACACTATTTTGGGATAAACAAATGGCCCAGGAATGGATTAAAAAAGGGGAGGGCCTGTGTTCAGTAGTAGAATCTCATATTCATCTCTGGGGAAAATAACGCAGGTGTAATTTTCTATAGAACACCTGCACAAAGGTCATACAAAATTGTATTAAATGGTAATATAAAACACTATATAATCCTATTTATTTTTGGGACGGTCCCGTATCCTGCCCGGGGCCCATCAGTGGCCTGCGTGGAAAGAAGGGGTTGGGCAGGCAGTTGGGAGTCCACCCTGCCTGTCGCTGCTCTGAGCAGAGCAGCAGGGAATAGACGCTGTCCATCAGAGAGGATGAGGGGCTGGGGCAGAGCCGGATTTGCCACTACCTCGCCCGGCACATGTCACTAGCTCCAGGTCTCTACGGGCAGCAGCACCGGATAGCCAAGCAGGAGCACTAACATCACCCCTTTGCACAGCTGCCCATAGAGACCTGGAGCGAGTGACCTGTGCCAGGTCGAGGCTGTACTGTGTGCTGCAGCCATCTGTGGGTGCTCCCTGTGCCGGGCAGCATGCATTCTTCCTCCAGATTCCAGAACACTGTGGCCGTCGGTGGCTGAGGTGTCAGTGTGGCTAGCCGCCAGCTGCAGAAGGATGACAGGGGGACCCTGCAGGGGCTGCAGGCAGAGATGTTCCGGCGGCATGGAGAGGCAGCTGGAGGACGCGCTGGCAGCTGCAGGAGAAGACAGAGAGGCTGAGCTGGGCGGCGGGACTGAGTGCCGACCAGGGGCTGGCCAGGTACACGGAGGAGGGGGGGGGAGCGTGTCCAACAGTGTGGTGCCTGGGGGCGGCAAGACCCCTAAATCCGGCCCTGGGCTGGGGACAGGGCAAGCAGCTTACACAGTGTGATCGCATTGTAAGGCAAAAACACATTGTGTATGGGCATCTTAAAGGGGCATATACACGGGGCGATTTCAGCCCCATTTCTAAGCAATCTGACCAGATCGCTTAGAAATGGAGCATGGATCGCTCTGTGTATATGGCCCCCGGCGATGATGATGCGCGGTTCCACGCCTCGCTATCGTCTGACTAGATTTTGACTGCATGCTGTCAAAATCTAGTCATCATCCGTGTTGTCTCTATTGAGAACACGGGCAGTGTGTGTGTGTGTGTGTGTGTGTGTGCACACAGGCTCATGCAGGTTATACAGCGAGAAGCACACAGGAATGCAAGACTGATCAGATATATGAGCAGCTGGTGAAAAATGTGCAATATATTAGAGAAAGAGGAGTAGTCAGTTAGGCTGGGGGACTGGCAGGTGCAGTGGGCTAAAGGCCTGCCCCTGGGCTGGCTGGCAACTTTCAGCCTGGGGGGGCCAGCCCAGAGCACTGGCTCATAAGTAACAGCGTTAAATTTAGATTTTTCTTATTAATAAAAAAGATTAGGCCTGGCGTTGATTATTCCAACTGGAATATAATAATACCAGGACACCACAGGCTGCTCCTCCTGTATATAAAATTTTTAAAAAAACAGGACACCATAGGCTGCTCACCCTGTAACAACAACAACAACAAGACATCACAGGCTGCTCCCCCTGTATAATAACAGGACACCACATGCCTGCTCCCCCTGCATAATAATAACAGGAGGACACCACAGGCTGCTCCTCCTGCAGAATAATAAGAGAAGGACGCCACATGATGCCCCCCCCCCCCACCGCATAATAACAGGAGTACTCCCACAGGCTGCTCCCTCTGTATAGTAATAATAATAATGATGATGATACCAGGACATCAAAGGCCTGCTCCCCCTGCATAATAATAACAGGAGGGCACCACAGGCTGCTCCTCCTGAATAATAATATTACCACAACACCACACTGTGACCACAGGCTGCTCCCACTATATAATAACAATAACAGGATACCACAGGCTTCTCTCCCTGTTTAAAAATAATATTACCAGGACACCACAGGCCTGCTCCCCCTGCCTGGCTTAACCTCCCTCCTCCGTCCTCAGCAGTCCACCCTCCGCCTTCCGCCCGTCGGCTCTTCCTCCAGCAGATGCACAGGTGGGTGGCATCATGACATCACCCCCACTGTGTCTGTCACTGCCAGGAGGAACTTAACACACGGCCCTCCCCCTGGACATGTCATCATGCAGGCGGCCACGTTACTGTAGCCGCGGCCATATTCTGAAAGCCCCGGCTACAGCAGAATGAGCCAAGGTGAACAAGCAGGCGGCCCGCAGCAGTACCTGGTAGAGCAGCCTAGGGGGGGCAGATGAATCCCCCCCCCCCCCCCGGCCCATCCCGCCACTGGCTAAAGGTCTTTGTGCCAGCTAATTCTGCAAAGTTTAGTTACTTATTTACTTAAATAATTTTCCGATTATATGACCAAATTAGTTTTGAATGCCCGAAAAAGTTCAGATCACATTTTAATAGATGTTGTCATTTACCTGTGTTGTTTCCCAATGGCACGCATGTTCACGCATTCATACATGCCATTGTGTGAGCAGCATTTCATGTTGATGCTTTACAAAGTAAATAGAATTACAAAAAATGAATTACAAAAGGATATTTCCTTTAGTGCAGGTTGTCATTAGGGTGTGTTGTATAGAAAGGTAATTGCTGTCCATGGGGCTGGCATGGATTCTGGGTAGGGGCATCTGGGCTCATGTCCCAACTTTTGTTATCATGACTGATAATATGCCATCAGTGAGTATTTGACAAATTGGTACTGATGTAATTGTGTAAGACTGCAAACAGAGATGGCGGTGCCCAATGTAAATGATTATAAATAGCCCAAAGTCCTTGATTCCCACTACCCAACATAAGGTGTAGAAGGGAGCCCTGTTGCAGAGGAGCATGCTGTGAAGCCCCCACTATAGTACTGATGTGTGACACATGCTGCCCAAGACCTCCCCACATGCCCCCCTCCCAGATCTCTCCTCATGTTACAGACCTTCATATGCCTTTTACATGTTTCTCAGACTTCTCCCCATTTTATATTTGATTGCACCAGACCTCACTATTTCTAATTGGCAGTCACTTCCAATGAAGAGAAGGCTGGTAGAGGCACACATGAGCAAGGGTGCAGAGTCAAACATTTTGAAGGGGCGACCAAATCGCTCGTTGTGTACTACAATGACCATCATTTATACTACTAAATGTTAAGCTTTGAATTCTTGGTATAAGTTGTTACAGCCATTTTTCCTGTCGCAGATGGTAAAGAGGTCAGAGGCATAGAGGAACAATTAGTGAGGGGGGCACATAGATAGATTGTGAAGGGAATAAATGTGGAACTGCTAAGGGAGCAATGCAGGAACATCTAAAGTGCCTCTATCACCTTGCATTGCAGCCAAGCCTCCTCAGCGAATCACATCACAATCACATTGCCTCCTTCAGTGGCTGTGTGCAGTGTGGGTACCATCAAGGTCTGCACCAGTGGAAAGCAGAAAGTAGAGCTGACCAGTGGCCCCTCCAAGAGTGCCACCCCCTCCTCTGCCCTGCCGGTGCAAAAGGATACTGACCTGACAGAGGGGCAGCGTATAAGAAGCAGTATGAAACTAGGATTATGAGTGCGAGTGGCCCCACTGGGCCCTATACAGGGGACCTCCTACCAACTAAAGTTGTATTACGCCAATACCTAAAAGCATTATTCTTTTATTTAAAAAAATAAAAAATTCAAAAAGTGTTTCTTTTTTACATACCCCACTGTATAGATATAATTGTAGGGCAAAGGAGGCCCCTGTTTTAAGTGACCCAGGCCCCTTAAATACTTTATCCAGCTATGGGCACTGAAGAGCATTGAATGGTTGAAATGTATCACCTGGCAGTGCAATGATGTCAGCATTATGGTTGATAGGCGACTGTAGCACTATGCCAGTCTAGTGTTCATGTGCAGGTCTCTGGGGAAATTCTGTGGCAGTCACCTTCCTGGTGACTTTCTTTCTATGCATGTGCATACCTCCCAACATGACCTATTCCGGGAGGGACAAAATGCTCTGCTCCTGGAATTCCTTTCCAGTGGCAGTTGCAGAGGTGGGACTGCACCATTGTCCAAAGTTCAGATAGAGCCACACAGTGAGTCCCAGACTGTGGTGTTGGGGTGGCAGTTGGTGGGGCTCCCCTATCTGAATTTTAGACTTTGCTGCAGCCCTGCAACTCTGCAACTAGCATGGAAGTCCAGGAACAGCATCTTGTCCCTCCTTGAATTGGTCATGTAGGGTGGTATGCATGCGTAAAATGGTGATTTGTGCAGCGATGCTGATGTGGAACTCCAAAGGAAAAGTATTCACAAAATAGATACATTTTTTGCAGTGTGAGCCCCCTTCACCCAGAGGCTGTGCATCCATTGTAGATACGCTAGTGTGCACATCATACAAATCCTTTAACGACCATACAGTTGCACATAGCACAGAAGATGGACATTGAGCGAATGGGAATATAAAAAAGGCATACAGGAACCATAAGGTTCAGAAAGCCCTGCTCATGACAGCTTACAGTCCAGAGGGAGGAGATAGAGGGAGACATGAAGGTTTGGTGAAGCAATGTCATGCCCAGTGTAACTCACACTTTATGTGTGTAATATCCATAACGCTAAATCCTCTAGTACGTCCTTCATGTCAGCCTCCCTCAGTGATTATTTGCCTTGTATATTGTTGAATGAGAAATTCGATATTGCACAGACTCAAGTCTTCCTGGGGGGCTTCATGCCTTAACCGAAAATGGCTGAGCTCATTAATGAGCATGTGCAAGGGCCGTCTTGTCTTCACAGTGAACAGTGAGTGGTGTGTGAGACCCTCTCCTGCTTAGTTCCTATGATAGACTTGGTTAATATTTTCTAGACAGCTGTTCCAGCAGCCATGCAACACTACACTTTTGCAGGACACACTCACCAGCTGGTGAGCTGTATGAAAATCCAATCCGCTCAATTCCTGTCCATCACCAGTGTACATATAACAGTGAGTACAACTATACCAGATAGCTATCAATAAACCAACAGCACTTGTTTAGTAACTGGACTGTTCATAGTTTGAAACCTCAAACATCATTCCCATCATATATTTGTTCTCAAGATTGTTCTACTCTTTTATTGCAGAGGTATCATTTTATATTATGTGGCACAAAAAAAGAGCTGTTATGATCTCACTGCAATGTTTGAATTCTGATTGTTACATAGTCAAATTATTATCTGCCTCACGGTGTAATGACCGATTGTTCTGTATATCTCTTATTCACAGGGATGTTCTTATAGAAGGTGGTTCAGCAGTCGATGCTGCTATTGCCTCTCTCTTCTGCGATGGTCTTCTGAATGCTCATAGCATGGGCATTGGAGGCGGTGTGATCCTAACTATATATGATGCTAAAACAGGTGAGCAATGGGAAGACGGCATTATGCACAGAGGAAATATTTGTAAAGTGAGTGACAAGTAGTCAGCATTTGGGGGAGGGGCTTAGAAAACACAGGCATGTTGGGATCATTTTTGCACATTGCCTAGTCATGCAATGCTCTTCGTTCTTAGCTGGAGAGGCCTTAGTAGGATTGCTCAGAGATCCGATGTCCCATCCGATGCTCAGAGATCCGATGTGCCATCCTGCTTATCTGAGCAGCGGATATGAAATCCCAGCAGTGGGCATCTCTGCGCTCAAGATGGCACTGAGCCATTAGTATTAGTACCCTGGGAGCAAAATTGGACTGGTGCATGCAACTGTAAATCTGGTGCTATGTTTGTCTGTTTCTACCCCCTCCACTGTGTGCATTCTGTTCATACAAGTTAGAAGTTTGAAAGACAGCGTAGATTAACAGTGCTATTTCCATCCATTTTAGCAGAAGAGTTTATATTTAACTGAAGCCGTCTTGCACAATATTTGTTCTGTTCCTTTAGTGAAAGCTGTCATTGTTTAATGCTATCAGTGGGGCTTTTCTACCTTGCATCACTGTAGAATGGAGAAGGAGGTGAATATGAAGTTTCATAAATG
Organism: Crinia signifera; assembly: GCF_055691185.1. NCBI lineage: Eukaryota > Metazoa > Chordata > Amphibia > Anura > Myobatrachidae > Crinia > Crinia signifera. The sequence goes on from NC_139217.1 coordinate 352,961,204, forward strand.
GATTATTGTTTACCAGGGTATAGAAAATATTTTGTATATGTTGGCAGATCCAGCCACAGGCTAGTTATCAGTAAAGCCGTGTACACACAGAGCGATTTGTTCTAAAGTGATTTTGACTACAACGTACATCAGGAAAACACTGAAATCTTCTATTTCTTATGCATATAGTCATATACAGTGGTAGTGACACACTGAATATACTGTAGGCATGTCCCATATCATTTTAATCAGTAAAAGCATGTGCATCCTGCTTGCTCTGTTTTGCAAATAAGATGCTATTTAACAGAAAAAGTAACAAATATAGGGATGTCTCCAAACCACGCAGTCTTTGTAGCTTCTGCTGCGGTCTTCAGAACTGCCATAATGTATGCACAGCACTGTTGGTGCACGGCTGCAGTCCTCAATTCACTGAGGGGTAGATTTATTAAGCTCGGTGAAGTAATAAAGTGTCTGGTTGTCACTGGCCAATCAGCTCCTACTTGTCATTTTTCAAACCAAGCCTGTAACTTCACAGTTAGGAGCTGATTGGTCAGTGATAAAACCACTTTATCACTTCACCGCGCTTAATACATCTACCCTTGAGTTCTCTGCTTTTGATGGGATGAACTGGCTAACTGACTGCAGATTATTCACATACTAAGTAACAAAGGTTCCTTTGCCTTTTACAAATAACCCTCATTTTACAATAATCATCTTCTATTATCAGCAGGATGCCTTTAGCACTGGTTAGCTCAGAGGTTTCCTGTCACTGTTCTCAAGGATCAGGGCATTCAGGTCCAGGTTTTAACAATATCTATGCTTGGACACAGGTGAATTAATTACTACCTCAGTTAATTTGATTTACTTAAAACCTGAACCATTGGGGGTGCCTTACGGACTGTGTTTGGGAGCCTCTGGGTTAGCTTGTATGCTAGGTCCATGGGACTATATAGTGAAGCTCAAGCCCACAATCCATTTTAACCTTTCTCTTTTTTTTTTTTTTTCTACAAAGGAAAAACAGAGGTAATTAATGCACGTGAGACTGCCCCATTGAATGCCACAGAGGGAATGTTTGGAAACAGTACTGCGTTATCTCAAAGGGGTAAGGAAACTATAATATTGAAAGATTCATAGCACTGAATTACTTTCATATAATTCAAGACCCCAAAACAAGACTTTTAATGACTGGTTTATTGCAGTCAGACTACGGCATTGCTCCACAATTACACATACAGAACAAAATATTTTGTTGTTTTTCAATGCATGGCGTTGTTTTTGGATTACACATACTGTACCTTCCAACAGTCCCAATCTAGAGTACTTTTCCACTATCACATATGTAGACATTGTCCACCTTGAGCAATTTCTGGCCAAGTACTAAAGGTCTGGCAGCAGTCATACCACATTGTTCACATGAGATGCATTGCTAAAAGGCATTTTTCCACAAATCCAAGCTGCAGTAAATTCGACCTACACATCGACATCCCTGGTCAAGAAATGATGAAGTTTGGTGGTAGTTGTCATTCAATACATATATATGGTGGTTTATGTGACGTTGAAGGGATGTTGTAATGGGATCTGGGGGTAGACCAATACTGGTAAGTGTTGGACACACATCCAGCTTGACATTTTGCCACACCACCTTCTCATTCCCCATCTTTAATAGCTGTGAGGTAAACCTTATACCACCTTTTTCCATAAAAAATGAGTAGATCTTTTATCTGCGTATAAGGGAAATAGGGCCAGATGCACTAAGCTTCAAAAGTTATAAAATGGAGAGTGATAAACAGCCAGCCAATCAGCTCCTAAATTCCACGTCACGGACTGTGTTTGAAAAATGTCTGGCAGGAGCTGATTGGTTGGTTGTTTTTCACTCTCCATTTTATCACTTTTGAAGCTTAGTGCATCTGGCTTATAGTCTGTGCATCATGATGCTGAGGCACTCTGCCGTAAGAAAGAAAGAAAGGTGAAGTAAGGAAATGCTGTAAGCAGTGTATTACAGTGGGTAAAGCAAATGTCAAAACACTTGGCATTAGAACAGCAATGAACAATCTTTGGCAGTGTGTCCTGTCCTTTGTATACATCTTACTAACAGCACAGGGAACTTATCACATAAATCATGTTACCATGCACCCAATGGTTGGCAGTGTGCAGCATTTAATAAACATGGAAGATTAAAACAACATATTTTTGGGGAGATATACAAAATAAGTAATGTTTATATGAAGTCACAAATTGTTTAAGCTGTGTGATGATGAAAAGTAAACAGGGCAAACCAGAGTAATGGAAAAGGCTATTTGTTTTACATAATTATAGTTTTTAATTGAAAAAAAAAAATCTAGATAAAAAAAAACACAAAAAATAACAAGCGGTACTACATGTTCTGTTTGTTAGTTCCTTGGACTTTCTCTCCAAACATACCGTATATCGCAGTGTCAAAACACATACGTGTTGTACAGGGGGTATATACAAAATATAGTCATTATAAACCTTAAAGGACGCACAAACTGGAAAAATGAAAACAACTGTGTAGTACTCAATTCATGTGCCAGGTAATGGATGTAGACTCAGAGCTTTTCTGCCGAAGGTACTCAGTGGTATGCGGCACAAAAACCTTATTACTGTATTATTATTTGTAATTATTTATAATAATAATAATTTTGTTGCAATTGAGTTTGTATAAAGCATGAAGCACAAAGCTGCATTCACTGCTAGGGCCAGTGTCTAGGATATTTGTGCATTGTACATTTGTTATATTAGTGATGCTAAGAAGACGCATATTTAATGGCTTAGGCCCTAATTTAGACATGGACACAAAGCCAGTGCTCCACAGAATGGACGATTATCGTCAGACTGTGCATGTGCTGCGATTGTATTGTACATGCATCAAGGTGCTGCTGTGAACCTGCATGCAATGACGATTCCAGCACATTTGGGGTGTTAACAGAGAGTTTACAGTGGTTAGAAATTGTAGGCGTGCCATGGCCATTTTCGGGGTGTGTATCTGATGTCAGCTTCAAGCTCTTAAGTATGAAAGAATGTTGTCTGTATTCCGGGTCCAGTCAGCATAGCGGGTCCAGTCCTTGTATTAGACTGTAATTGTGTATGCATATTGCAAATGAGTCGTGATGGCTCCGGTGGGCGTCTGTTTTGATTTCAGGGCAGTAGGCTCTATTTGTATGCATCTCTGAATCAGGCCCTTATTCACAAAGTCCAATGCATGCCAAATGGGGCTATTTGGTGACATTTCAGGATAGGTATAGGTCAGTGGTTCCCAAACTGTGTGTTGTGGCACCCTGGGGTGCCTTGGATTAATGGTACAAAGAATTAAAAAAAATGATAGTCAATCTGAGAGGTAAAATCAGTGCTTGTGGCTGTAAATCATAAACTATGTGCCCAAAAATAAGCAAATTCTGCCCCTCACAACATAACTAAACCTAAGCATAATGTAGAAACAAAAATTTACTTGAGTCAAAAAAAAAAATTTAATTCTAAAAAAAAGAAACTTTTGGCCTAGGTGTGCTGTGAAAAAAAATCTGGATTTTCTAGGGTGCCATGAATTGAAACATTTTGGGAACCCCTGGTATATGTGATCACCTCTGCAGCATCAGAAACTCATAAAATTGACATTTGAAGACTTATTCAGCAGATGCAAGGTAATAAAAATCTTGTCAGTAGCTGGCGCCACCAGTAGGCAGGTTTAGGCATTTGCCTAGAGCGCCGGCCACTGGAGGGCAGCACTTTGTATAGCAGCGCCCCCAAACCCCCCCCCCCCCTTGAGACCGGGTCAGAGGTGACCAACTGCCTTCTATCCACCCCCCCTCCCCTACACTCGCGGTAGGACGGATACATAGCACGCAACACACCCCCCCCCCCATGGAGCCAGGCGATTGGTGTCAGCACCCCCCCTCCCGTGGACCAGACTGGAGCGGGTGTTGAGGGGAGCGGGAGAACGGAGAGGCGTCCGTGCCATCCCCGCCCCTTCCCCCCCATGGACCAAGTTGGAGCTGGTGGTGATTGGCGTGCGAGGTGTCCGCACCCCCCCCCCCCCCCCGCCCACACCGGACCAGGTGGGCGGAGGGGGGCGGGCGCGTGAGGGGGCTCGCCTGGGGCGCTGACAGGGCTTGCACTGGCCCTGCATACAGTATCTATTTTGGCTGCAGGGGGTGCAGTACACATGGGCCCCTGGTTCAAGGGGGGGCCCACACCACACACCCTGAACCCATGTCTGCAATATTTTTCTCTTTGGAGTTCTGTATCGGCAGAGCCAGCACTACACTTTGTATGGAAGCGGCGGCCGCTGCACACCCACCGTGGAGCTAGGTTAGCAGCGCCCCCAACCACCCCCCCCTTGAGACTGGGTCAGAGGTGACCGATTGCCTCCTATCCACCCCCCCTCCCCTACACTCGTGGTGGGACGGATACATAGCGCACACCCCCCCCCCCCCATGGAGCCAGGCGATTGGTGTCAGCACCCCCCTCCCCTCCCGTGGACCAGGTGGGAGCGGGTGTTGAGGGGAGCGGGAGAACGGAGAGGCGTCCGTGCCACCCCCGCCCCCTCCCCGTGGACCAAATTGGAGCTGGTGGTGATTGGCGGGGTGAAGGCACCTCCCCCCCCAGACCGGGCGAGCGGAGGGGGGCGGGCGCGTGAGGGGGCTCGCCTGGGGCGCTGACAGGGCTTGCACTGGCCATGCATACAGTATCTATTTTGGCTGCAGGGGGTGCAGTACACATGGGCCCCTGGGTCAAGGGGGGGCCCACACCACACTCCCTGAACCCATGTCTGCAATATTTTTCTCTTTGGAGTTCTGTATCGGCAGAGCCAGCACTACACTTTGTATGGAAGCGGCGGCCGCTGCACCCACCTTGGAGCCAGGTTAGCAGTGCCCCCAACCCCCCCCCCTTGAGACCGGGTCAGAGGTGACCGACTGCCTCCTATCCACCCCCCCTCCCCTACACTCGCGGTGGGACGGATACATAGCGCACATCCCCCCTCCCCCCATGGAGCCAGGCGATTGGTGTCAGCACCCTCCTCCCCTCCCATGACCAGGCTGGAGCAGGTGTTGAGGGGAGCGGGAGACTGGAGAGGCGTCCGTGCCACCCCCGCCCCTCACCCCCCCCCCCCCCCCGTGGACCAAGTTGGAGCTGGTGGTGATCGGCGGGGTGTCTGACAGGGCTTGCACTGACAGGGCTTACACATGCGTAATTCTGGAGGAGCCAGATAGAGAGAGGGGTCCAGATGAGGGCCACCTTTCCTTTAATATGCCCCTATCTCCCATCAAATGGTAGTTAGGGGAGTACTGGCTCTTCTTTCCCTAGGAAAAAAAACAATGTGTTGCATCATGCTCAGAATTTATCAGTGTTTGGAACACAGACTAAATTCTCTGAACTGAGAACTGCCTTATCTGTTCTTTCTCTGTGAGAAGGCTAGTGAAGAATCACAGAACTGTACGTAATGGAAGATCCCAAGCATGACAAGAGTTTTCACAGACTTAAATCCTTGTCTTGTCCAGTCATGTATAAACACTGGTAATTCTTCCAGTACTAAATCCTACTCACATAAGTCTATTCATTATGTTGGTATGTGAAAGTTAATAGAAACGGTTATGCAAGGTCAAATTTCAACTGATGCTTTCATAAAATGAAGGTCATCTAATATTCAAAATATTAAAACTAATAACATAGAGATGAAAAACATGATCATCATCATTACATGGAAGTGTACCATACTTGCCTACTTTTTTAAACTGCTTTCAGGGAGATTCCATACTTCTCAACTTGTTCATGGTTGAAATTGTGACCTGCCGCGCCGGAGGCCGCGGCCGACCCAGAATGGGGGGTGGGGGCTACAAAAAAGTAGGTGTGGTCTCCAGTAAAGTGGGCATGGCCCAGTGTAGCAACGCCCATTTTCATAATTTTGGGGGCATGCCTCCTCCCTGCACTGAAGAGATGCCATGCACACAGCATCTCTTCAGCGATTACAGGTGATCTCTGCCCCCCTTAGGTACAACGAGATTAGCAATTAGCGAGACTGTCCAACTGTAATTGGAAGGTATGAGATTCTAGAGAGTTTGCATAGCCCGCAGATGAGGGACTGTGTCTTGCACAAAGGGGTCATGGGTCAGCTTACACTAGCCAAAAAACAAGAGTCACCTGTACAAACACACATATACACAAAATGGATAAATGGAGCTGTTGAGGAAACACTAACCTGCAGCCCGGGAACTCCTGCTCCTCCCGCAGCCTCTTCTGTGGGCTCCCACTGGCCCCGGCTGTCAGCCTCCGCACCAGCTGCTCTCCGTACTAGCTCCCTGTCTCTCACCGTCCTGGATGTCTCCAAGGTGCAGCTCCCACCATGCAGGGGTCAGGGCAAGAGGGCAGGATCCGTTGCTACTGCCACTCCCACTGGAAAGGAGGCCACTGTTTGGCTGAGAATGCTCTATCTCAGCCAATCATTAGCCGGGCAGTCATTTGACATGTTATTTTAAAGATGTAATAGCCGCGGCTGCCCGCCCGCTACAGCGCTGGACACGGACAGTGGAGAGTGAGACTGATGGTCAGCGCCCCAGCACTGATCTGGTAACGCGCTGCTGCCCCACTGCTTCCTCCCCAGCCGCCCGCCCCCACTGCTCCTCACCGCCCTGCAGCTCCCTGTTATTTTTTTTTACATGTGATAAATCGCATGCGATTTATCACATGTAAAAAATGGCACATCAAAGTCCTCATTGTATGTGAGCCTCCCGGGGAGCTGCCGGGCGGCTCGGAGGAGAATTGGGTCCGACTTGTCCTTAGGCTCTATGTATGGGGGCCTTTAGGTCTCCTCAGTGGCTGGCCGCCAGCATGCACACAGGGATCACTACCAGTCCCTGCATATACACACACAGGGGTCACTATCGGCCTACACACACACACGGGTCACTACCAGTCCCTGTATACACACACACACACACAGGGGTCACTACCGTCCCGTCCCCACACACACAGACACAAAGGGGTCACTAGCAGCCCACAAACACACACACAGGTCACTACCGCCCCCCCCCCCCCACACACACACACACACACACACAGGGGTCACTACCAGTCCCTGTATACACACACACAGGGGTCACTACTAGGGTGACCAACTCATCCCTTTAATCCAGGACACATATTAATTAAACAGGTTCTGTGGCTGGCTTTCACCTGGTTTTAAACTGCCACACCTCAAGACTCCATTTCACCTGGTTTTAAACTGCCACAGAACCTGTGTAATTAATATGTGTCCCGGATTAAAGGGATGAGTTGGTAACCCTAGTCACTACCGTCCCCCCATCCCCCTTACACATACACACACAAAGGGGTCACTACCGTCCTGTCCACACACACAAAGGGGTCACTAGCAGCCCACAAACACACACACACAGGTCACTACCAGCCCCCCCCACACACACACACACACACAGGGGTCACTACCGTCCCCCACACACACACACACACACACACACACACACACAAACAGGGATCCTACCTACACATATGAACAGATGCTCAGTGCCAGCCTAAAATTCACAGGAATCTCTGCCAGTAAACACACACACACACACACACACACACACACATACACACACAAACAGAAAAGTGTTAGGCTATACACACACAGTGCCAGTGTATTCACACACAATGACATGGGTCAGTACCTGACTACACACACACACTGCCAGCTGTAATAGATACACCCATAGGTCACCTACATACACACATTAAAGTCAGTGACAAGCTAAGTAAACACAAACAGATCACATTACATAGCTGCCCACACACAGTATCATCCAGTATGGAGCTTCTGTGGCAGAACAACATGCACTAACCTGGGTGTATCTATAACAGCTGGCAGCACTCCTGCTCCTCCTCCAGCCTCTCCTCCGAGCTCCCAGCTGGCCTGGTCAGCCAGTCTCCACACAGCTGCTTTCTGTGCTGGTCCCCATCTCTCCCCCTCCTCCGTGTCTCCAGCATGCAGCTCCTAGTTGAGGCGGTGAGGGGAAGTGGCCAGAGAGGCGGGCTTCACTGATGCTCGTAGTTTCCCTGCTTGCTGATTCTGCTAACAGGCTCTCTCACGTGCGGCTCTCACACTAATGTTGTGACTTGCACGCGTAGTAGTTCCAAGCCCCGCCCACATCGCGCCGGACTAGCGCATGCACAGTCCGTTTTTTTAAGCTCGACATTGAAATTCCGGGGGATTGAGGGGGCTTTGCGGGGGGGGGGGGGGGGGGGATGGTGGCTAAAGCGGGAACCTCCCGCAAAATTCGGGAGTGTCGGCAAATATGAAGTGTACATAGATACAGGCCCGGTGATAGGGTGTTCGGCGCCTCCCTGCTAATGATCAATTTGCGTCCTCGGTCTCATATGTAATAAAGGGACAGTGCACCTTCCACAAAAAGGGTTGTTGTCTCACAAGGAAGGATTGTGGCCACACCATAGTACCCCCAATTCAAATGATACAGCAGCACAAACTTATTCACATTACACCACACGTAGTGCCTTTAATTCATATTGCACTACATAGTAGTATACCATTTTCACATTATAACACACAGTAGTTCCCATAATTCATATTACAACACATAGTAGTGCCCCTTATTCAGATTATGTCACACAATAGTGCCTTTTAGTCATCTTAAGCTACACAGTAGTGCCTCTTATACATGTTACGCTACACAGTAGTGCAGTACCTGCACGGAGATCAGCTTGAAGCTGATGGCGTCTCTGCCTTTCATAGAGCTTAACTGGTTCAGCAGAAAGGAGAGAGAAGGAGGCAATCAGAGAGCTGTGCTTCCCACTGCCAATGAGGACTCTCATACAGTTTCATAGGCTCAGTGGCATCCAACAGAAACAGCAGGGTAGTAGAGCAGGGAGAGCGCCTCTTCAATCTGACTCCTACCTGCACTTCATAGGCTTGCTAAGCGGTTTGCACTGGCTCTGCCTATACCTGCCAGCTGACACCACTGCAAAGGTTGATATAAGGGATATTAATTGTTGCATAAAACCTTAAGCTAAGAGGAAACAAAATCTAAAACATGCAAGATCTTTTTAGGGCCATATGTATCAAGCTTCAAAAAGTGATAAAATGGAGAGTAATAAACAACCAGCCAATTAACTCCTACCTGTCATTTTTCAAATCCAGCCTCTAACATGACAGTTAGGGGCTGATTGGCTGGTTTATCACTCTCCATTGTATCACTTTTTGAAGCTTTATACAGTACATCTGGCTCTTAATCTCCTACACATGAGTGCGCCTATGAAATGACCCACACTGGAAGGCAACATGACTTTTATGGCGAACTTATCAAGATATACAGTAACTTATTTAACTATGAACAAATATAAAATGCAGGATTAATAGAGACCCAAGTAACCGTGACAAGTAACAAGTTAATAGAGAACTTCTTAAGACACTGCATAGAGCATCAAAAGACCGTTCCATATACAGCACAGCAAATGGGATTAGCTGAAAGGTACTGTACTACAGAACCCTGACTGAAATAAAATCAGACGTCTGTTGTTGGACTCCATATTAGCTGAAAAGCCCTGTTTTGTAGCAGAAATGAAACCTACTTGCAAAATAGACATCTCATTTTACTGAAGGAGAAGCCAACAGAAGGACAAAGGGGGCTGAAGAAGATCCCAATCCCCTTGCTACTATGTGAGTGGATTGTACGCTTACACATCCTATGGCTTGCGAAAGCACGGAGGAAAAATCATTAGATGTTCGCTCACCATCGAATCATGTAACAAGATGAGAATTGCCGTAAAAATCTCACAAACTCGCAAATAGGGTGCGACTTTTGGAAAACGTTAAGAAAAATAATAAACCAAATAGACCAAGTTCAGCATGGCAAGTTTGACAGAACCATGCACAGATCAGTGAGATCTGTGCAAGGTTCTGTCCCAAATAATGTGTAAAAGTAAAAATGAGAAAAAAAACGGAGTGGGATCCCCCCTCCTGAGCATAACTAGCCCCGTGCTCACTCCTCCAGGGTCCCTGCCCAGGCTGACCAGCCACAGGGGTGAATGCTTTGGCCGGGGCAACTTGTGTAAAAAGTTTCCTCCAGCTGTGACATTACCCTGTTGGCTGGTTGCCAAAATACGGGGGACAGCTACTCGTTTTGTCCCCTTGTTTTGAGAACCAGGACGGCCCTTGAGCCTGGTGCTGATTTTAGAAAACTTGGGGAACCACTATGTTTTTTTTGTCCCCTGAATCTCTAAACCAGGACCGGTTCAATGAGCCCGGGGCTGGTTATGCTCAGGAGGGAGGAGCCCACGCCATATCTTTTTTACTAAAAACCACACATATCCATGTCTAATAAATTGCACATATGCATTAAATCGCATGTTTTCATTACTAAAATTCACATTTTTTCATGACCAAAAATCACACAAAATCACTTTTCATCACATTTTTCAACCTGCAATTTGCATTAAAAAGTGCAATTTAAAAAAATAGATTTTGTGCGATTTCAGAACCTTTCTAAAAATCTCATCCTATTACATGTCAAGGAAATGTCAACTAGTGAACTACAGATCTGTCTGCATACACTCATACACTATGGCCAGTATTCAATGCTCTTGATTCACCGCTTTTTCCGGTGAACAGGGCTATTTTTCGTCGAAACTGAATTTTTTCACTGAAAATGTTATTCACAGTATTCAATGATCACTGTTCGCCGAAAGCGAACAGTGAATGACAGCCAATTCACCGTTTCATTGTCACTGCAATTCTCTGGTTTATTTCGATGGGGCTTTGACTCTAATTCGCCGAAAGCGTATTCAATGCTGAAATGGAGAACTGCTTTCACCGTGATTTTCACTGAGTTTCACCGGTTTCATCTTTTTTTAGGTGAACTGTAATGTGTACTTTTAAAATAAATGTTTTCTTTTCTTTTTTTTGGTGTCTATAAATCAGTTTATTTATTATTTGCAGGATCTTGATAATTTTTTTACTTGAAAAGCAGCATATAAATATATTTTTTTTTTCCTTTACATATGAAGGGGGGGGGGGGGGTGCTGCTAATTACATTACATTACAGTACATAACATTAGGCTGCTGATTCCAATACATTTGCGGGGGGGGGCGCCGCTGATCTCACATCCTGTACTTTGCAGGAACCCCCTGCCCGATGGTGGGTTGCATGCAGCGGGTCTGGCAGTACAGGGTCGTGTAGCGCTGGCGGGCAGGGGGTCCCTGCGGTGTATGTGAAGTCAGCGGTGGGTTCCCTGCGGCAGATGGGAACTCACATACACTGCAGGGACCACCTGCCCATCAGCGCTACTGACCCTGCGCTGCCAGACACCACTGCATGCCACCAACCAGCGGGCAGGGGGTCCCTGCAGCCCTCCGTCAATCCGCAGCGGCCGCCCTGTCCCCCTCCTGCCTTTCTACATGCTGGCGGTTCGCCATCATGCCTGCCGCCGCTGTGTCGCCATTCTGGGGTACTTTCACGTCAGGGGCAGCAAGCCCCTGAGGCGTTGAAAAGGGTGCAAGGCGGGGCAGGTGGCGAATCAAAATGTCAGCGAAAGCCCAGCGAACGCAGGCAAAAGCGTTACAGCGTAAGCTGCCCCTGCGCTCACCGGAGCATTCAATACTGGCCTATTGCTGCACTTATGCCAAATTTCCCTTCTCAGCGTGCTAGGTACCAGACCAAGTGTATTTTTCACTTGCATATGCTTCTTATTCACTATGCGATAATCAAACAGATAGACTGCACTTGTGCATCTGTATGAGTATGAGTATGAATCTTTATATGAAGTGCTACTATGCAGTAACCAAAACGTCTTCACGCCAAGTTCTGTTGTGCTTCATCTGCGACTTTGTACAGATTGGTAACTAATTACTGTGCAGTAAAAGTCACAGCGCAGCATCTAGTGTCTTGTGCATGTGGCAGCTAGGTTTATGAGGTAATGAGGATATATCTGTATGCCTCAGCACGGTTTTTGGAGTCCCCACATTTATTATTGGAGGTAAAGTAGGTGGTGCTATATCTCAAGTTTCCACTGTGTAGTCTCTATTTTCATAGCGTGCTTTTTTTACTAGAATAATTCTATTTATTCATGTTATGAAGTTTTTTCCTTTCTCATTACAAATAAATAATTTTATACCACAATCTTTCCATGTGTGTTAATGCTAGTACAAAAAATGTCCACTATAAACATTTTTTACAGGCAATATTTATGCACACTATATCTATCTATCTATAGTGTGCTTTATGCGCACTATCCTAATCGTTTACTTTTCTTTAACATTATCATTTTGTACAGGAGGATTGTCGATTGCTGTGCCAGGAGAGATCAAAGGGTACCAAATAGCACACCAGCGGTATGGCAAGTTGCCTTGGAAACGTTTGATTGAGCCTAGCATTAAGTTGGCACGTGAGGGATTTGAAGTTGGGTTGGGCCTGTCCCAGGGTCTCTCTTCATCCAAGGCAGCTATTGAAGCAGACAAGTCACTCTGGTAAGAAACAGGCTGAGTATCCCTTATCCAAATATCTGTTATCCAAATTATTCCGAGAACCATAGTCTCCATTTTTTAGCAACCATTTGTTGCTAAAAAAAACCTACTGGGGACATATGTAACTGGCACTACTGGGGACATGATATGTAACTGGCACTACTGGGGACATGATATGTAACTGGCACTAAATATGTGCAAGACAATGATTGCTTGGCATTCAAAGTCAGTATCTGAGATTAGTACACAAACTTTGTTTCATGTTTTAAAACCTTGTTTCATGCACAAATAAAATATATTTGTATATTTCATGTGTTTATACAACATAAATGCAAGATACCTCATTCAAATATAAAAATATTAAAAAATACGGAATATTCCATTATCCAAATTTCATCTGATCTTGAACATTTTGGATAAAGGATCCTCAACACGTGCGAGATATACTGCACATTCACTTTCTGGGCCCTTGCTTGCCCCTCTCACCTTTTGAAAGATCACAATATTTTCTCTAGTTATTGTTTATGAGGGGTATTCAATCCATGATGATTTTTTTTGACTGTTAAAGAAATCTGCTTGGTTGGAATAAACGTGTATTGGCAAATTACTCACTGATACGTGTGCACATTTCACTTTAACCCCTTCATGACAGAGCCAGTTTGTGCCTTCATGACAGAGCCCTTTTTTTCAAATCTGACATGTCTCACTTAAGTGGGGATAACTTTTTTTTGCTTTTACTTATCCCAGTGATTTTGAGATTGTTTTCTCGTGACACATTGTACTTCAAGTTAGTGGTAAATTTTGGTCGATACAGTCTGTGTTTTTTTGTGAAAAATACCAAAATATCGTGAAAAAATGGAAAATTTAGCAATATGCAAAATGTTAAATTTTCTGCTTGTGAGACAAATAATCATACCACTCAAAATAGTTAATAACTAACATAGACCATATGTCTACTTTATGTTGCCATCATTATTTCAACCCCCTTTTCATTTTTTTGGACACTAGGAGGCTTCAAATATGACTAGCAAATTCTCAAATTTTCAAGAAAATTTCAAACACTGATTTTTTTAGGGACCAGTTCAGTTCTGATGTGACTTTGAGGGACTTGTATGTGAGACACCCCCATAAATGATGCCATTTCAAAAACTGCACCCCTCACAGTATTCAAATTAGCATTTTGGAAGTTTGTTAACCCTTTAGGTGTTTCACAGGAATTAAAACAAAGTGTAGGTGAAATTTCAAAATTTCTTTTTTTTTGCAGAGTTTCAATTTTAATACATTTTTCTAACAAATACAGTAGATTTTACTAGAGAAATGTGACTAAAAATTGATTCCCCCAATTCTTTTGTTTTCAAAAATATCCTATATGTTGCCCTAGTGTGCACGTTGACCAAACCACAGGCTTCATAATAGAAGGAGCACCTACTTGATTTTGGAGCCTCCTTTTTATGAGATTTTTTTTTAGGCACCATGTAGGTTTCTAGGCACCATAAGTGCTAAAAGTTAGGAACCTCCCCCACAAGTCACCCCATTTTGCAATCTACACCCCTCAGGGAATTCATCTAGGGGTATAGTGTACATTTCAAACCCCCAGGGGTTTCACCAATTTTGGTACAACTGGGATGTGAAAATGAAAAATTACATTTTTTTACACAAACATGCAGTTCTGGCTCAAAATTTTTCATTTTCACAAGGAATGAAGGAGACAAAGCACCCCAAAATCTGTGCCCCAATTTCTCCCGAGTACGGCAATGCCTCACATGTGAACAAAAAATACCAGTTGGGTGCATGGCAGGACTCAGAAGGGAAGGAGTGATTTTTGGATTTTGCAGCAAAGATTTTGGTGGAATGAATGGTGGGTACTATGATGCATTAGCAAGACTCCCAAAGCACCAATACAGTGGAACCCCCCCACAAGTCACCCCATTTTGCAAAGTACACCCCTCAGGGAATTCATCTAGGGGTATAGTGTACATTTCAAACCCCCAGGGGTTTCACCAATTTTGGTACAACTGGGATGTGAAAATGAAAAATTACATTTTTTTACACAAACATGCAGTTCTGGCTCAAAATTTTTCATTTTCACAAGGAATGAAGGAGACAAAGCACCCCAAAATCTGTGCCTCAATTTCTCCCGAGTACGGCAATGCCTCACATGTGACCAAAAAATACCAGTTGGGTGCATGGCAGGACTCAGAAGGGAAGGAGTGATTTTTGGATTTTGCAGCAAAGATTTTGGTGGAATGAATGGTGGGTACTATGATGCATTAGCAAGACTCCCAAAGCACCAATACAGTGGAACCCCCCCACAAGTCACCCCATTTTGCAAAGTACACCCCTCAGGGAATTCATCTAGGGGTATAGTGTACATTTCAAACCCCCAGGGGTTTCACCAATTTTGATACAACTGGGCAGTGAAAATGAAAAATTACATTTTTTTACACAAAAATGCAGTTCTGGCTCAAAATTTTTCATTTTCACAAGGAATGAAGGAGACAAAGCACCCCAAAATCTGTGCCCCAATTTCTCCCGAGTACGGCAATGCCTCACATGTGACCAAAAAATACCAGTTGGGCGCATGGCAGGACTCAGAAGGGAAGGAGTGATTTTTGGATTTTGCAGCACAGATTTTGGTGGAATAAATGGTGGGTGCTATGTTGCACCAATACAGTGGAACCCCCCCACAAGTCACCCCATTTTGCAAAGTACACCCCTCAGGGAATTCATCTAGGGGTATAGTGTACATTTCAAACCCCCAGGGGTTTCACCAATTTTGGTACAACTGGGCTGTGAAAATGAAAAATTACATTTTTTTACACAAACATGCAGTTCTGGCTCAAAATTTTTCATTTTCACAAGGAATGAAGGAGACAAAGCACCCCAAAATCTGTGCCCCAATTTCTCCCGAGTACGGCAATGCCTCACATGTGACCAAAAAATACCAGTTGGGTGCATGGCAGGACTCAGAAGGGAAGGAGTGATTTTTGGATTTTGCAGCAAAGATTTTGGTGGAATGAATGGTGGGTACTATGATGCATTAGCAAGACTCCCAAAGCACCAATACAGTGGAACCCCCCCACAAGTCACCCCATTTTGCAAAGTACACCCCTCAGGGAATTCATCTAGGGGTATAGTGTACATTTCAAACCCCCAGGGGTTTCACCAATTTTGGTACAACTGGGATGTGAAAATGAAAAATTACATTTTTTTACACAAACATGCAGTTCTGGCTCAAAATTTTTCATTTTCACAAGGAATGAAGGAGACAAAGCACCCCAAAATCTGTGCCCCAATTTCTCCCGAGTACGGCAATGCCTCACATGTGACCAAAAAATACCAGTTGGGTGCATGGCAGGACTTAGAAGGGAAGGAGTGATTTTTGGATTTTGCAGCTCAGATTCTGGTGGAATTTTGGTGGGTGCTATGTCGCATTAGCAAGACCCCCCAAGCACCAATACAGTGGAACCCCCCCACAAGTCACCCCATTTTGCAAAGTACACCCCTCAGGGAATTCATCTAGGGGTATAGTGTACATTTCAAACCCCCAGGGGTTTCACCAATTTTGGTACAACTGGGATGTGAAAATGAAAAATTACATTTTTTTACACAAACATGCAGTTCTGGCTCAAAATTTTTCATTTTCACAAGGAATGAAGGAGACAAAGCACCCCAAAATCTGTGCCCCAATTTCTCCCGAGTACGGCAATGCCTCACATGTGACCAAAAAATACCAGTTGGGTGCATGGCAGGACTTAGAAGGGAAGGAGTGATTTTTGGATTTTGCAGCTCAGATTCTGGTGGAATTTTGGTGGGTGCTATGTCGCATTAGCAAGACCCCCCAAGCACCAATACAGTGGAACCCCCCCACAAGTGACCCCATTTTGCAAACTACACCCCTCAGGGAATTCATCTAGGGGTATAGTGTATATTTCAAACCCCCAGGGGTTTCACCAATTTTGGTACAACTGGGATGTGAAAATGGAAAATTACATTTTTTTACACAAACATGCAGTTCTGGCTCAAAATTTTTCATTTTCACAAGGAATGAAGGAGACAAAGCACCCCAAAATCTGTGCCCCAATTTCTCCCGAGTACGGCAATGCCTCACATGTGACCAAAAAATACCAGTTGGGTGCATGGCAGGACTTAGAAGGGAAGGAGTGATTTTTGGATTTTGCAGCTCAGATTCTGGTGGAATTTTGGTGGGTGCTATGTCGCATTAGCAAGACCCCCCAAGCACCAATACAGTGGAACCCCCCCACAAGTGACCCCATTTTGCAAACTACACCCCTCAGGGAATTCATCTAGGGGTATAGTGTACATTTCAAACCCCCAGGGGTTTCACCAATTTTGGTACAACTGGGATGTGAAAATGGAAAATTACATTTTTTTACACAAACATGCAGTTCTGGCTCAAAATTTTTCATTTTCACAAGGAATGAAGGAGACAAAGCACCCCAAAATCTGTGCCCCCATTTCTCCAGAGTACGGCAATGCCTCACATGTGACCAAAAAATACCAGTTGGGTGCATGGCAGGACTCAGAAGGGAAGGAGTGATTTTTGGATTTTGGAGCACAGATTTTGGTGGAATGAATGGTGGGTGCTATGTTGCATTACCAATACAGTGGAACCCCCCCACAAGTGACCCCATTTTGCAAACTACACCCCTCAGGGAATTCATCTAGGGGTATAGTGTACATTTCAAACCCCCAGGGGTTTCATCAATTTTGGTACAACTGGGCAGTGAAAATGAAAAAAATACATTTTTTTACACAAAAATGTACTTCTGGCTCAAAATTTTTCATTTTCACAAGGAATGAAGGAGACAAAGCACCCCAAAATCTGTGCCCCCATTTCTCCAGAGTACGGCAATGCCTCACATGTGACCAAAAAATACCAGTTGGGTGCATGGCAGGACTCAGAAGGGAAGGAGTGATTTTTGGATTTTGGAGCACAGATTTTGGTGGAATGAATGGTGGGTGCTATGTTGCATTACCAATACAGTGGAACCCCCCCACAAGTGACCCCATTTTGCAAACTACACCCCTCAGGGAATTCATCTAGGGGTATAGTGTACATTTCAAACCCCCAGGGGTTTCATCAATTTTGGTACAACTGGGCAGTGAAAATGAAAAAAATAAATTTTTTTACACAAAAATGTACTTCTGGCTCAAAATTTTTCATTTTCACAAGGAATGAAGGAGACAAAGCACCCCAAAATCTGTGCCCCCATTTCTCCAGAGTACGGCAATGCCTCACATGTGACCAAAAAATACCAGTTGGGTGCATGGCAGGACTCAGAAGGGAAGGAGTGATTTTTGGATTTTGGAGCACAGATTTTGGTGGAATGAATGGTGGGTGCTATGTTGCATTACCAATACAGTGGAACCCCCCCACAAGTGACCCCATTTTGCAAACTACACCCCTCAGGGAATTCATCTAGGGGTATAGTGTACATTTCAAACCCCCAGGGGTTTCATCAATTTTGGTACAACTGGGCAGTGAAAATGAAAAAAATACATTTTTTTACACAAAAATGTACTTCTGGCTCAAAATTTTTCATTTTCACAAGGAATGAAGGAGACAAAGCACCCCAAAATCTGTGCCCCCATTTCTCCAGAGTACGGCAATGCCTCACATGTGACCAAAAAATACCAGTTGGGTGCATGGCAGGACTCAGAAGGGAAGGAGTGATTTTTGGATTTTGCAGCTCAGATTCTGGTGGAATGAATGGTGGGTGCTATGTGGCATTAGCAAGACCCCCGAAGCACGGTGAAATGATGAACCTAATAATCCATAGATGTGTGGTATATTTTGAAACACTCCTTTATACATAGGCCGGGTTTGTCGGGGCAAGTTTCACAGTGGAAAATAGTATCCTTTCTTATTCCCTTTTTATAGCAAACTTTGCACCTTTTTTGTGTCCTGCCCTTTCTTGCAGTGGAGGGGATTTCGTTGGGAAAATGCTGCCCTGGTACAATACGGGGGCCAGAACTAGAAGTACTGGGGCCCTCTGCCTGCTGATTCCCAAATATTAGGCTCTTTATGACTTCCTCTTGAAAGTGCATAAATGTCCCCCTCTGGCCGGTAGAACGGAATAGCACGTAAGCGTTATACAGTGCCATCTGGATGATATACACGGCCAGCTTCTTGTACCAGATATTTGTTTTCCGCAGGGCACTGTACGGCTTCAGTACCTGATCTGAAAGATCCACTCCGCCCATGTACTTATTGTAATCTAGGATACAATTTGGTTTTGAGGTGTGGGTACTGGTACCTCGTACAGGGATGGAGGTGGTACTGTCTCCATGAATTGTTGTCAGTATAAGGACATCCCTCTTGTCCTTATATTTGACCAACAACATATTTTCGGTGCATATTCCCCTGCTTTCACCCCTTCTCATTACTTGGGCAATGTGCGTTTTGGGGAGGCCTCTTTGGTTCTTGCGCACAGTACCGCAAGCTGCTGTACCTCTTGAACCAAGGGCCTTAAACAGGGGGATGCTGGTGTAAAAGTTATCCACATAGAGGTGATAACCCTTATCCAGGAAGGGGTGCATTAAATCCCAGACAATTTTTCCACTAACACCTACGAGGGAGGGGGGGCATTCTGGTGGTTCAATTCTTGAATCCTTCCCTTCATATACCCTAAACTTGTGGGTGTACCCTGTGGTGCTTTCACACAGCTTATACATTTTTATGCCATACCTTGCCCTCTTACTGGGAAGGTACTGGCGGAATTTAACCCTTCCTTTAAAATGTATAAGGGACTCGTCGATACTAATACATTTATCAGGGATGTATAGCTCTGCAAATTTGGCACTGAAATGATCAATGACCGGCCTGACTTTGAATAGCCTGTCAAAGGTGGGATCATCTCTGGGTGGGCACTGTGCATTATCGGTGTAATGTATAAATTTATGGATTGCCTCAAAACGAGCCCGGGGCATGGCCATACGGTGAAATGGGGTGCTGTACAGAACATCTGTACTCCAATATTGCCTAATTTGTGGCTTTTTTACTATGCCCATGTGTAACACCAGACCCCAAAACGTCATCATCTCTACTGCATCCACATGGGTCCACCTAGCAAATGATGACGTGGGGTTTTGAGCAATAAACTGCTGGGCATATAAATTAGTTTGGTCCACCATTAAATTTATAAAATCATCAGAGAAAAATAATTTGAAAAAGTCAATTTCTCTGAGACCTGTTGAATCAAATTGGATTCCTGGGATGGCCAAAAACTCAGGAACCTGGGGCTCAAAATTGTCTGGTGGTGGGGTCCATACGAGATCAATTATTGGGGGGGGGGTCTCAGCTGCTCTACGGGGGCGTCTTTGAGGGGGTCCCTCATCACCAGAGGAGGAAGAAGAGCTTAAGACGAATCCTTCAAATTCCCCGCTTGCCTCACTGGCTGTGTCAGAGTCAGAGGCAAGCATGGCATATGCCTCCTCCACTGAATACATTCTCCTGGATGACTGGGACGACATTTGGGATGACATTTGGGATGCCATTTATATTTTTGTGTTACTGGTAGTGAAATGTTTCAACACGTGTATAGTGTAGGGGGGGGTACAAACTTTATTTCAACCCGGGGGGTATGTAGTGTGTGGTGTGTATGTAGTGCAGAAAAAAAAAATACAAAAAAAAAAAAAATTGAAGGGTTAAAAAAAAAAAAAATGGAAGGGGTTAAAAAAAATAAAAATGGAAGGGGTTAAAAAAAAAAAAATGGAAGGGGTTAAAAAAAAAAAAAAGGTCCTGCGCCAAAAATTGAGCACAGATGTTGGTCAGTAACGTCCGTCACTGAACAGCGCTCAAAGGCAACAGGAATTTGATCAAAAAAAAAAAAAAATAGATCAACCCTGTGCCGAAAAAGCTGATCAGTGATGTACGTCACTGATCAGCGCACAGTGGCCACAGGACACACACAAAATCACAGTGTGTGTAAAAAAAAAATTTAAAAAAGACCCCACAGCACTCACAAAAAATAAAAAAAGGTGATCAGTGATGCGACACTGATTACCAGTGAGGGGCAGCAGGTGCACAACCTTTGGTGCAACTGACAGTGCAACTGGCAGCAACTGACAGGTATATATAAAAAAAAAAACCTCTGTACCCCCAAAAAGTTGCTGATCACCTCAGATATAGTGATCAGCACAAAAGGCGGGGGCAGCAGACACAAAATTTAGCACTCTCTATCACTCTCTGTCACTATCTCTCTCTATCTCTCTATCTCTCACTATCTATCACTCTATGACACTGCAGCAGCAGCACTGACAGGTATATCTATATATAAAAAAAAACCTGCGCCCCCAAAAAGTTGCTGATCAGTTAATTTATACTGATCAGCACAAAAGGGGGGGCAGCAGTCAGTTATATAAAAAATATATAGCACAATCTGTCACTATCTCTCTATCTCTCTCTATCTCTCTCTCTATCTCTCTCTATCTATCTATAGCTCTATCACACTGCAGCAGCACAAAATATAGCACTAGGCCTCTCTATCTCTCTCTATCTCTCTCTATCTCTTTCAGTTATATAAAAAATATATAGCACAATCTGTCACTATCTCTCTCTCTCTATCTCTCTCTCTCTCTCTCTCTATCTCTCTATCTATAGCTCTATCACACTGCAGCAGCACAAAATATAGCACTAGGCCTCTCTATCTCTCTCTATCTCTCTATATCTCTTTCAGTTATATAAAAAATATATAGCACAATCTGTCACTATCTGTCACTATCTCTCTCTCTCTATCTCTCTCTCTCTCTCTATCTCTCTCTATCTCTCTATCTATAGCTCTATCACACTGCAGCAGCACAAAATATAGCACTAGGCCTCTCTATCTCTCTCTATCTCTCTCTATCTCTCTCTCTATCTAATAACTATCTAATAACTCGCAGCAGCACAAGATGTCACAGGATGTCACAAGATGTCACAAGAATAAGCAATATCTAGGCAGTGATCAGGTAAGTATTTGGATGGGTTCTGGTCAGTATTGGCGGCAGCTGGGCACGGTGACCGCACTGCACGCTATTCCAGACCGGAATGGCGTCTGCAGTGCAGTCACCGTTAGTTTAAACCCCCCTCCTTGGCTGTGATTGGTCCGTCGGTCCGACGGACCAATCACGGCCTTTGGGGGCGGGCGGGGTGAGGTGGGGTGACACCAGTGTCACCCTTACACCCCGCGGTGATTGGTGCTGTACTTTACAGCACCAATCACCTCCGATCCCGTGTCACCGGCGAATGTTATTCGCCGGTGACACAGAAAACGCTGTGAATGGCTGTTCACACTGAACAGCCAATCACAGCGATCGCGGACGGGGGGGCGGCATCGCAGCCCCCCCTGGGCATGCACGGACATGTCTGCTGTCAGGGACAGCAGACATCGTCCCTCTGTCACTGCGTCTCTAGACGCAGTGACAGTTTTAAGCCATGACGTATATATACGTCAACGGTCGGGAAGTACTTCCCGGCCATGACGTATATATACGTCAAATGTCGTGAAGGGGTTAATCTGTATCAGCAGAAAAGCCATCCTAAAACAGCTTAGAATACCCCTTTGGGTACTTGTTTCCTAGCACGGCCACACCGATTCTAATCGGGGGCATCGCAGGTAAAAAAATCTAATCGGTCGCATCGCATGCGTGCTAAAAAATCGCATGCGATGGTCCCGACGCGATGCCCCCGATTTCCCATAGGGAACAATGTTAAATGCCTCAATTTATCCAAATGAACAGGGAACAATGTTAAATGGTCCAGAAACCCCCCAAAACACCCCAGAACAGTGAAATGGCCCCCCAAAAGTAGTTAACGCCACCCCACGATCAACGTGAACCCGAAGCGTGGCGAGCGCAGCGAGCCCGCGAGGGGCGGCGGTACGCGTCCTCCGACCTTTTCATACCCCCACTATCCACGTCGGCGTGGAGTTGAGAATAGAATAGTGTGGCGAGCGCAGCAAGCCACCGAGCCCGAAGCGTGGCGAGCGGACGCGGATACCTTCACAGTTATACGCGTCCCCTTGCGGGCTTCACAGGTGTCCGTGGCGACGCGGACACCTGTGAAGCCCGCGAGGGGACGCGTTTACCTGTGAAGGTATCCGCGTCCCCTCGCGGGGCTCGCTGCGCTCACCACGCTTCGGGCTCGGTGGCTCGCTGCGCTCGCCACACTATTCTATTCTCAACTCCACGCCGACGTGGATAGTGGGGGTATGAAAAGGTCGGAGGACGCGTACCGACGACCCTCGCGGGCTTGCTTCGCTCGCCACGCTTCGGGTTCACGTTGATCGTGGGGTGGCGTTAACTAATTTTGGGGGGCCATTTCACTGTTCTGGGGTGTTTTTGGGGTTTTCTGGACCATTTAACATTGTTCCCTGTTGATTTGGGTAAATTGAGCCATTTGACATTGTTCCCTATGGGAAATCGGGGGCATCGCGTCGGGACCATTTAATGCTTATTTAGCCGCATGCGACGCGACCGACGCGATTTTTTAACTTTTCAATGCTTTTCAATGGGAAATCGGGTCCATCGCGTCGGGGGCCATCGCATACCACTATTAAGGGCACAAGATCAATGCGATTGTGGCCGTGCTAGGAAACAAGTACCCCCCTTTGATTTGCATTAATCAGTGCATTTTCAATATGTGTGTATATATATTTTACACCAATGTTCATTATTCTGTCCACATCAGATCTGATATATAGCAAATTGTCACATATAGCCCATCCTTTATATTCCTGTAATTTCACCACCTTGCCTCACTGTCTCTTTTTAGATGTATTTAAACACCTTCTGCTCTACTTTTCTTAAGTATTTCTTTAAACATTTTCATTTTTTTCCAAAAATACACTTTCTGGGCTGCTGCTCGACAAACCAAAGAGAGGTGTCCCAGAGGGAGGGAACACCTCCCAATGGGACTGCCTTGGTGACTGGCAGGTCGGACAGTGAAGCCAGTGCAGTCTCACAGACTGCATCTGGCTGCACTCCAGTGGCCGATTTTACCTGGAGGGGGGGGGGGGGGATGATTTCCATGCATTGATGTACATTTGCCAGCAACAACAGGGGCAGAATGGGTTGGGGATGGTGATGTGAATGAGACCCACATGAGAGATGAGCACCGCATTGTCTCCTCCCCAGTGTTCTTGCAGCTGTGAATCAGGTACTTGCCACTTAGAGCGAGTCTATGAGACTTGGCCAGGGTATTAAGCTGGTGTCTCAGATCCCAGCACAGGCAGGATATGTAGGGACAACAGCTTTGTCTCCTTGCACACATTCATTTAAATTATACAAACACTGACACATTTTGAATGTACTGCAGTGTGGCATACTGGGGGTTATTCTGATCACATCAGTGATTGTCAGCTGCCCACCCGCTTCCCGTATAGGGCGCCCACAGACCTAAGAGGTGTCAGGTCTGTGAGCGCTTGCAAAGTCATTGATTTTGTCCCTGCATGCAAGCCTGCGGATGGATGTGTATGCAAAATATCCATTAGCATGCGTGCAGGGATATTCAGCATGCGAGGAGAGGGGGGGGGGGGGGGGGGCGGCCGGAAGTGTGGTCGGCGTTTAATCCATGTGCAAAGCTGCAAAATTCGGTACAATAAGGAGTGTCTGCAACAGTGAAGCATGGTGGACATTTCTTACGTGTTTTCAGCAAATGGAGTTGGAAATTTGATTAGAATGAAATATGAATGTCATTAAGAACTATCTTCAGTGTAAAGAAGAATAATAAGTGATGATATGGCCCCCACTAAGCCCAGATCTTAATCAACGAATATGTCAGGGATTGTGTGAACAGACAGAAGGATTTGAGCAAGCCTACATCCACAGAAGAAAAATAAATACCGACAGTTTTTCAGGCGCTTCCCAAATGTGCTGCAAAACCCCGGTTTAGCCCTTTTCCCGGTGTTACTTTGAACATGAAAGAGACAGAGAAAACCACAATAGTGTAATCACGGTATATGTGTATAACTGTACCGTACTATATAGTCCACCAATATAGAGTCGATTATTTCAGCTATTAAGGGGTGAAGGTCCAATCTTCAAAGTCGGGGATCATTTTCTCCACGATAAAAGCACACTTCCTCTCAGTATATAGAAAAAAAGGAAACCACATATGGTGTGATACAGTTAAAAACCCCAATCCACTAGAATAAAGACATACATGGGAGCCGTACCCTATATTATTGTCCGTTCCAATCAAGCAGACATATAATGCTTAGTTGAGCTGAGATTTAAACTCCGGTGCGATCCAATCTTACCTCCTCATAGGTTCACCATCATGTAAAAGACCAAATATGCCTCCAATAATTTTGCGGGATTTTGCTTTTCCTGCCTGAGGCTAATTTTTAAGCTTTTTAAATAGTTAAAACAATATTGCTAAACGGGTTTTTTTATCACTGATTATCTAATTTCCTCATTGAAAGTTCAGCTTTGTATGTTGTATGTTTGAGATATATATATATATATATATATATATATATATATATATATTCCGGGGGTATCCTCCACACTGAAGGTGGGGGATGTCAGGCACTCGCCTTTATAACAAAAGATATCCAATCTTGTTATAAAATCCAATCCAGGTTTTATTATAACATCCAGTGATTTTTAATCAGCATTAATCACAGTTTTAGCCTTTCCATATGTGCCCCGACGTTTCGGTCCATAATGGCGGACCTTTATCAAGGAGCTTGGTAAATACGTGGTCTCAGTAGTCAGCGATGTCATGGAAGAAAGCCCATGGTCACAGGAGCAGCAGTATACTGTGAATACTCTGATTTGCGCTCTCTACTCATTTTGTAGAGCGTCTGTAAGCGCTGTAGTCGACTCTTATGGGCTCTGTTTTTTGTGTGAATTCTGTGGCTAATAAAACAAATATGGCTGTGCGTTCCACAGCTCAGGGATAGTTTTCTGCCTACAGCTTACTGGACTATCAAATGTGTACACTTTTAGTTGATTTATAATTATCATTCTCCAGTCAGATGCTTAATTTAGTGAGGTCACTGGTACTGAATTAGATGTATTCGTCTGCTGGTATATTCTGCCAGTTCTGGTTATAATGGCTGTGCGTTCCAGCCCATTAACCCCCTATGGTCTGTTGTATGCTTTATCCTGAGGGTGATTGTAACCTTGTCAGATTGCTATTAGAGGAGTATTTACATGAAAATACATTTTACAAATGAAAAAACTACACGAAGAAAATAAACATATTAAATTAAAGACAGAACATATCTATGTCCTCTAGATCACCAGGGTTGGTGATCATGGACTCTAGTTACCATGATTGGTCTATCCTTAAGTCAAAAAATATTATACAATTATTTTCCGATACAATTACATCTTAAGTGTCTAACTTAGAAGTATTGGCAGAGTGTCTATATATACGTGCTGTGTGGTTGTTAGACGACACACTTTAGAAGATGTAACCAGCTTGAGGTTTATTCAAGTGATAAGCTTGTAGAATACAACAGTACTTCAGTAGTTAACTTCAGGTGTAATACAACTGATGCAGGAATCACAGTTACGGGTGTTACTTATCTGTAGCGTTCAGCTTGTGCAGGGTTAATGGCAATTGACTGGTTTACGCTGCGGTATCTCTCCCAGCGACGCTGCTGCCACAGATGATGAATTTCCCTGTATAAAGGTCACGCTTGTAACGGGAGTACAGCGGGGCCTGCTCTTACGCGCTCCGGTGCACGTGGAGCTGCAAACAGGCATGGAGGATGTCACACACGCGCTGAGGCACACTATCACGCGCTATCACTTCCCTACAAGAAAGGAAACGCTGCCAGCAGGGTCAGGGGTCTCTGCCCTGCTATTCGCTATGTGAGCTGTCACTCAGGGTGACGTCTAGCTACAGTGGCTGCAGGGGGACAACGCAGTCTGTAGGCTGCACACTAACCAGTGTATGGAGACAGACGCAGGGCGCTGCTTTCTAACACTCCCCCTCGCTCAAGGCTGTCTTCGGCTACATAAAAGAACTTAATACAATACTTTGTCCTTTGTTATACCTGTAACCGAAAATATGGTTAGAGAGAGAGACATTCAGAACATCAAAACTTCAAATCAACATTTTGAACTTAGACAAGTCCACAGTCCTTCAAGAACTTAATAAGCAAGTTTGTCGACAGTCCTTTTGTAAGCATGTCAGCGACATTCTGTTCACTTGCAATGTATTCAACATCGATGGACTTGTTCTCCACTAGTTCTCTGATGAAGTGGTGTCTAATCGCGATGTGTTTCGACCTTCCATGGTGCTTGGTACTACAGGAAAGATCTATTGCTCCCCTGTTATCACATGCGATGCTGATAGTCTCTTCTTCATAAAGTAGACCTAACTCACACAAAGTCTCTTTGATCCAGAGTGCTTCCTTTGATGTCTCTGTAAGAGCCATGTATTCGGGCCTCAGTTGTTGAGAGAGCAACGGTTGGTTGTTTTCTACTCGCCCAACTAACTGCTGCCCCAGCCAGTGTGAACAGGTAACCGGTGTGGGAACGACGATCATCTTCATCTGCTCCCCAGTCGGCATCGCAGAAGACTTTCAAATTTGAATTGCTTGTCTTGGCGAACTTTAATTTCAAGGAACTTGTACCTTTTAGGTATCTCAGAATCCTCTTCACTGCGATCCAGTGTTGCCTTCCAGGATTTATTGCAAATTGGCTCACCCGACTGACTGTATGAGTGATGTCTGGACGGGTTCCAATACTTGCATACATAAGACTTCCAACCACGTTCTTGTAAGGAACATCTTGCATTTCCTCTGCTTCTTCTTGTGTGGTTGATGACATACCTTTTGTAATCTTGATGCTTTTGTCAATTGGTGTATTTACTGACTTGGAGTCTGCCATCCCATACTTCAAGATTGTTGCCTCGATGTACATTTGTTGGTCGACTGTGACTGTTCCCTTTTGCAAGTCTTGAACAATTCTCATTCCCAACAAATGATTGGCTGGACCTAAGTCTTTCAACTTGAATCTCTGTTTTAGTTGATCTCTCACACTTATGATGTGATCTTCGTGACCTGCTATAAGTATATCATCCACATAGACTGCTATGATGAACAACTTTTCTCCCAGAGTTTTGTGATAAAGGCAGTGGTCAGTCTCTGATCTAATAAAATTCATTTCAAGTAGTACTGTGTCCAATTTTATGTACCAGCAACGACCACTCTGTTTTAGGCCGTATATGGATTTCTTCAGAAGACACACCTTCTCTGTCTGAAGTTCATCCTCATTATAATGATCTGGCGATTCCATATAGATTTCTTCAAGTAGTTCTCCATTTAGGAACGCTGAGTGGAAGTCTAGTTGGTATAGCAGTAAGTCTTGTAAGGTGGCGACTGCAATTACTAATCTAAGAGTGTTATACCTCGCAACTGGTGAGTATATCTCCCCATAGTCAATTCCGGATCTCTGTGTGTATCCCTTAGCAACAAGACGGGCTTTGTAACGGGCAACTTCTCCGTCCGAATTTAACTTCTTGCAGAAGACCCACTTGTTCTTGACTGTCTTGCGGTTGCTTGGCCTATCTACTATGGTCCAAGTATCGTTCTCTTTCAGTGCTGATAGCTCTGTGTCTATTGCAGATTTCCATTTCGCCCAATCACTGCACGCTTTCGCTTCTCGAATACTCTGAGGTTCACTGAAAGCAATATTCGCATATTATTCCTCATACCTTCTGGCTGGTATGCCCTTGTTGCTCCTTATGGAAGCTCTGTTTGTTGGTTCGCTTTCCTCTTCGGTATTTTCTGTTTCAGGTATGCTTTCTATTTTGCACACCTCTACTAGTGCTTGCTTTTCTTGCTCTTTTGCTTTTGTGGGTGATGCTGTTTCTTGAAATATCACATCTCTTGATTTCAGAAGACGTCTGTTCTCTGCATCCCAGAGCCTGTACCCTTTGCTCTCCTCACAATAGCCTAGCAGTATGCACTGTCTTGATTTCGGGTCAAGTTTCTTTCTCTTCTCCTTTGGTATATGCGCATAAGCTCTGCTCCCAAAGACACGGAGATGACTGATGTCTGGCTTCTTCCCAGACCAGGCCTCTAAGGGGGTTTTTCCCTTCACGGCCACTGTAGGTGTTCTGTTTTTCAGGTATACTGCAGTAGATACAGCTTCTGCCCAAAAACTCTTCTCCAGGCCAGCATCGTTCACCATCGCTCGTGCTCTTTCAACGATTGTTCGGTTCGCCCTTTCACTTACGCCATTCTGTTCAGGCGTGTAGGCCATCGTCAGCTGATGCTTTATGCCATGTTTTCTGAGAAAGTCGGTTAGTTCTTCATTTTCGTACTCTCCCCCATTGTCGGATCTCAGGGCTTTTAGCTTTAGGCCCCTCTGAGTTTCCACTAGGTTCTTGTACTCCACAATTTTCTTGACCACCTCACTTTTCTTCCTTATGAAGTACACGTGTGTCATTCTTGTGGCGTCATCGATGAGAGTCATGAAGTACTTGTAACCACTGGTTGACTCCTCTTCCATTGGTCCGCACACATCTGTGTGCACCAGAGCTAACTGTATTTCTGCTCTGCTCGCTGACTTGGGAAATGGGTTGCGGGTCTGCTTGCCTTTTATGCAACTCTCGCACACAGGTCTTCCGGTGTCTTTCACTGTGATCCCTGTTGCCATCCCATCAGCTAATTTCTGGACATTATCATATCCTAAGTGTCCCAAACGTCTGTGCCAGAGTTCCATCGATTCATTTTCAGCAGAGGCTGCCAAAGCTACACATTCATCTGTGTCTAGGACGTATAGTTGGTTGCATCGGGTTGCTGAAGCAATTACAGTCCCTCTTTCATTATGCACCATACACCTGCCCTTTGCAAACTGGACTCTGTAGCCTTTTGCCTCGAGTACGCTGATGGCGATGAGGTTACTTCCCAATTCTGGTACATACAGGACGTCTTGGATATCTGTGACTACTGTCTGTCCCTCAATTCTTAGTCTCACTGTGATTGTCCCAACACAGTAAGGACCTTTTCACCAATCCCGGTAACTGTTGTGGGTGTACACTGTGTTAAAGAATTGAACCACTCCTTGTTGCAGCTGAAGTGTCTAGAGGCTCCCGAGTCCATGTACCAGCAATCCCTCCTTGGCTTGTCTGCTACATTCAGTGCTGACTCGTTCTTCTTGTCATGCCGCTTGTGCATGCCACTAGTGTTCTTCATCCTGCATTCTGAAGCCTTGTGCCCTACTTTGTGGCACACATAACATTTGAATGTGCATTTCTTGGGTTTTGCATCCTTTGCTACTAAGGCAGAACCCTCAGCTATGGCATCCTTGTGGATTCTTTCTTGGAACTGTAGTAGCTTGGCCCTCACAACTTCTGTTGTAAGCTTGGTTTCATTCGACTCTAGTGCGACAACTAGGAAGTCAAATTCTTCTGTCAAGTTCTGCAGCATTACCATCGCCACTTCTTCCTCATCCACTTTCGCTCCTACACATGCCAATTGCTGAGCTATTGATAGTATTTTATCAATGTAATCGTTCATGTCCTTGCATGCATTCAACTTTGTTCCATACAGTGTGCGTCTCAGACTTATCCTCCTCATTAGGCCTTTATTCTCATAAGCACCTTGTAGAGTTGTCCACATGTCCTTAGCGGACTCTTTCCCACAGATTGTAGAGTAAACATGCTGCTCCACAGCCAGGCCTATTGTGCCAATGGCCTTGTCTACCTCTTCTGGGTTTGGACTATCTCCTGGGGCTATTGTGACTTTCCATAGCTTCTCCCTTTTAAGCTGCATTTCCATAGTGAACTTCCATGTAGTGTAATTCTCTGAGCCTTTGAGTTTTGGAAAGTTCATGCTATGCCCTGTACTGTGCATTCTCGTTAACTCTTCCACAAATGTCAATTTAGAAATAATTCCTTTGTGTTCTTTTATGTACTGCGCTAGCACTTGGTCTTTAGGAGGTTAATCTTCGTGCACGTGACGTGCTGGGCCCATAACCTATTGGCAGAGTGTCTATATATACGTGCTGTGTGGTTGTTAGACGACACACTTTAGAAGATGTAACCAGCTTGAGGTTTATTCAAGTGATAAGCTTGTAGAATACAACAGTACTTCAGTAGTTAACTTCAGGTGTAATACAACTGATGCAGGAATCACAGTTACGGGTGTTACTTATCTGTAGCGTTCAGCTTGTGCAGGGTTAATGGCAATTGACTGGTTTACGCTGCGGTATCTCTCCCAGCGACGCTGCTGCCACATATGATGAATCTCCCTGTATAGAGGTCACGCTTGTAACGGGAGTACAGCGGGGCTTGCTCTTACGCGCTCCGGTGCACGTGGAGCTGCAAACAGGCATGGAGGATGTCACACACGCGCTGAGGCACACTATCACGCGCTATCACTTCCCTACATGAAAGGAAACGCTGCCAGCAGGGTCAGGAGTCTCTGCCCTGCTATTCGCTATGTGAGCTGTCACTCAGGGTGACGTCTAGCTACAGTGGCTGCAGGGGGACAAGGCAGTCTGTAGGCTGCACACTAACCAGTGTATGGAGACAGACGCAGGGCGCTGCTTTCTAACAAGAAGATGATGAAAATATAATTATAAGAGAACCAATTGCCTTCGTATACCCTCAGTCATAGTTCAACAAAGGGTCCCGTTCATAGGAAACAATTTAGTGGATTATTTTCATTTAGGCCACGTGGGGCCACAGTGTCCAGAGTAAAAATCCACTGTGCTTCACGCTGACGTAGAGCCCTCGTACGGTCCCCCCCACGGTTGAATGGGGTTATGTGGTCAATCAACATTGATTTAATGGATGCTATTTGGTGGCAATACACCAAGCAGTGTTTTGCCACTGGTTTATCAATTTTTCCTGTTTCCAGTGCGGCTCTGATTGTGCACCTGTGGTTTGTCATCCGTTCCTGGAATGGTCTTGTGGTCATGCCTGTATAGTAAAGACCACGAGGCAAATTAGGACGTACACTACATATGCTGTTGTGCATGTCAGACGATGACGTATTTTGATTCTTTTTCCACTGTGTGGGTGCACCACCGTCTCCCCAGTTACCATAGCATTGCAAGTTGTACACCCCTTGCATTTCACACAGCCTGGTTTGCTGGACCGTAACCACTGTGTCCCTTTTGCTATAGGTCGTGCGGTTGGTCGCATCAGGATCTGCTGTAGATTCGGGTTTCGGCGGTAGGCCATCATTGGTGGTGGGCATATATATATATAGGAACAAAGGCAAACCCAATTTTAAACCGTTAAACCCAATTTTAAACAGTGGTTCCCAAACTGTGTGCCGTGGCACCCTGGAGTGCCTCGGGACTGTTGCAGGGGTGCCGGGGTTGGTGGTCCAGGATCAATTAAAATTATTTATGGGCAATATAACGAGTGCCGGATGACGGTCCGACAGAGGGGATCCCGACAGTCAGTATACTGACTGACAGTGCTCCGACGGGGGATTTCCCGACACACAGGGACTATTCTCCCTTATGGGGTTCCACGACCCCCATGGAGGGAAAATATAACCTGTGGCGAGCGTAGTGAGCCACCAGGCCCGCAAGGGGCTTCTTTGCACTCGCCCCCCTGTCGGAGCACTGGCAGTCGGGATACTGACTGTCGGGATCCCTACTGTTAGAGCCCTATACCACACCCAATATAACAGGCAAAACCAGTGCTTGTGGCTTCCATTCACAATATATGTAGTCAGTCAGAAGCAAATCCTGTCCCTTTCCATATAACTGGCCATAACGATGACATACTGTATAAACACAGCCTTCCCATGCTCCAGCGCCTGCCGCTGAATAGGACTGACAGTCTCCAGCTGCTGTTGATTAAGAGGAATCTCGCGAGAACTACTGACCTCTTGCAAGAATTATCCTGTAATTGACTCCCGGCAAAGCCGTGGGGCGGGTGGGTGGGCCACTTTGACCGGCTACGGGGGCCGCATACGGCCACCAGGCCTGAGGTTTCCCACCCCTGATCTAGGGTGTTGTGATTCAAAAATAGGGAATAAACATTTTAAATGTTTTCAGCACTTTCTTAGGTTTATGGTAAAGTGTATGTGTCAAATGTCATCGAAATTTGAGTTGGTGAGTTAGATGGCATGGCTGAGGTGGCATGGAATTACCCATCATGGATATTGTGGTGATGTAAAAGAGTATATTTGAGGAATTTATACAGTTTTTAAAGTTTATTTAAAAAAAAAACAAAAGCTTCCAGGTATAAAGTGCATGTTTCTATTGAATCTGTCTCCTGCCTTCGCAGCGAGGTATTCTGTAATGCAGAGGGGAAGGTTTTGGAGAGAGGAAACATTGTGAAGTGGCCTAAACTTGCTGACACGCTACAGATCCTGGCAGAAGATGCTAACTCTTTTTACACTGGCTCGCTAGCTAAGCAAATTGTTAAGGACATCCAGCAAGCAGGTGAGACAAACATGATGGGTTGTGTTAGTGGTATCTGGTTAAATCATATCAACTCCTAGAATGACATGGTCCGTGGCTTAATTGTCTAATGAGGATGTGTCCTTAATCGCTACTTCTCCTACATTGTTTTGCAGGTGGAATTATTACAGAGGAAGATCTGAGAACCTACAAAGTGACTATCGAAGAGAATCCACTGAGTTTTAAACTTGGAGATCTCACCCTCATCACCCCTTCTGCACCTCTGAGTGGTCCTGTTCTTGGGCTCATCCTCAACATACTGAGTGGTGAGATCTAGAGGAAGAGAGTTGTTAGTTTAGTCACCTGTAGTGAAGCTTTAGGTGACTGATCTGTTGGTGATAATTATTTCTCAGGAGGAAACCATAGCTCTTCTCATGTTCTTCAAAGTCACCATTTCCAAGGGTTGTCATAACTTACGACACACCAGTGATAATAATCGAAACACTTGGTGGAATGTGATTTATTGTTGTTTTTATCCTCTCTTGTTTTCAACTAGGTTTTAATTTTTCCAGTAACAGTGTAAAGCCTGAGGCTCTCGGACTGACCTACCATCGCATTGTAGAAGCTTTCCGCTTTGCTTATGCAAAGAGAACTCTGCTTGGGGATCCCGAATTTGTGGATATGACAGAGGTAATGTGCAGGTCTGCCTGGCTGATGTGTACATGTCTTCTAATAGATTGTATGAGAAAACAGTTGTTGGGATTTTATATGGACATTTCACCCAAGCTACAATGCACGCTTATTCCCTTTCGCTCCTATTATTTCAGTAACATTTTGTAGACACATTTGGACAGAGAATACTTAAAGCACAGCGATGAGTGTATACTGGGGGTTATTCAGACCTGATCGCAAAGCTGCTTTTTTTTAGCAAATGGATAAAATCATGTTAAACTGAAGGTGGGGCTGATGTTACATGTGCAGATAGAGTTAGATTTGGGTGGAGTGTGTTCAAACACTCACCCAAATCTAACTCTCTCTGCGCATGTTACATTTGCCCCACCACATGGTTTCGCCCATTTGCTAAAAAGCAGCTTTGTGGTCAGGTCTGAATAATCCCCAATGTTTTTATACACCATTTGCATTTATTTATCCACATTTATTTCAATAGAAACAGCATATGTTCCTTTGGGCCCGATTCTCTAAGCTTCAAAAGTGTTAAAATAGAGAGTGTTAAACAGCCAGCCAATCAGCTCCTGTCTGACATTTTTCAAACACAGTCTGTGACATGGCAGGTAGGAGCTGATTGGCTGGCTGTTTATCACTCTCCATTTTATCACTTTTGAAGCTTAGAGAATCTGTCCCTTTGTACTTTACAGTTTGGAGCAGATTAATAAAATGAGACTTGATATAAACATAGGGAGGTAAGCATTTGCTGCTCTCCAGCTATATCTATATTGTGAAAGTTGCCGGTGCACAAATCAAACTCCCAATTTAATGAATATTGCAATAAAATTTTGCATTTTTAGCGAGGTTCTTCTCTTATTTATGGCCATAAGTAACGGCTTGCCCAACGCGTCCAGGTGACCTCATTAGTCGGGCAAGTCCCTAACATTTTGGGGGGTACAAATCTAGGGCACAGGGCACCCCAAAACGATGCAGCCGAGTGACCCCAGGGCAACACAAGACTGAAAGAAATATATAGTGAAACAAAGTGAGGATTTTTTTTTTATTAGGTTCCTGACATTTCTTAGACTGCATGCAGAGCAAGGTGAGACCTGCACAAATGTATAATGGATTATCAGATGGGGGGGTGCATTTCTGGGTTGTGGGCCCCCTGGACTTATGTGGCTGTTTGGATCCTCACTTTGTTTCACTATATATTTCTTTCAGTCTTGTGTTGCCCTGGGGTCACTCGGCTGCATCGTTTTGGGGTGCCCTGTGCCCTAGATTTGTACCCCCCAAAATGTTAGGGACTTGCCCGACTAATGAGGTCACCTGGACGCGGTGGGCAAGCCATTACTTATGGCTATAAATAAGCGAAGAACCGTGCTAAAAATGCAAAATTTTATTGCAATATTCATTAATTTGGGAGTTTGAGTTGTGCACCGGCAACTTTGACTTTGTATGCAGTTCTACTGAAAGGTCTCCGCATGGTCGCACATCTCAATTGGTGTGCACCCCAGGACCCCAACCCTGTATATCTATATTGTAATGATTTGTGAGGATGACAGACATGGCTAGACATGACAGATGTAATTCTACCTACAGGTGATGAAGAATTTCACCTCAACTGACTTTGCTGAGAATCTGAAACAGAAGATCACAGATGATACCACTCATCCCTACGAATATTATGAGCCCGTATTCTACACTCCAGATAATCATGGCACAGTCCACCTGTCCGTTGTAGGGGAGGATGGAAGTGCAGTGTCTGCAACCAGCACCATCAACTTCTAGTAAGACATAGGACAGTATACTGTATATGCAAATATCATAGCATGCTAGCATCAATGACATCATAGAGCAATGAAGCCTTGCAACAATACCTACCTATTCTGACTTGGCCAAATGTGGAAGATGGAACTAAATTTAAATAGGTAGCAAAAGTGTCTCCCTCCTCATGCAAATAGTAGGAGAAAATGCTCCACGAATTTAATAGGATGTGTGGATTAACTATAAGTATACAACACAATGTTATATGTATGTGTGTGCATGTGTGTGTATGTATGTATGTATGTATGTATATATATATATAATATAAAATATGTACTGGTAGCCGCGGCACTCGGGACTTAGGTAGCAGGAAAAACATGTAGCCTGTAGCTAGGTTAGCGTTTCAGCCTTTATTAAGGCTTTTATCAAAATAGCTTCCATTGATTGATAAAAGCCTTAATAAAGGCTGAAACGCTAACCTAGCTACAGGCTACGTGTTTTTCCTGCTACCTAAGTCTTGAGTGCATCAACTCCCAGTACATATTACATGCAGCACCTGTCTGAGGTGATCTTACCGAAAGCACAGGGCAATTATCTTACTGACGGAGTTGAGTGCCGGCTACCCATAATTCTCTCATTCTCTCTCTATCTATCTATCTATCTATCTATCTATCTATCTATCTATCTATCTATATATATATATATATATATATATATATATATATATATATCAGAATCATCTTTATCTTTATTGGCCAGGTATACTTGCGTATGCTTGGAATTTTTTGTGGTAACAGTGCAGCATCAATCAGGGAACACAAAGGGGGTGGGAAGAGAGGCGTAAACATACATCACATACATTTCACATGTATCTAGAAAAGTTCGAGTTAGTATTTGGTATGTTCAATACGGTTTAGTTGGTGGACAGCTATTGGGAAGAAGCCTTTTGTAGTTCTTGTCGTCTTTGCTGGGATGGACCTAAAACGTTTGTATATATATATATATATGTGTGTGTGTGTTCATCAATGTTAATAAAGGTGATATACTATCCTTACATGAATGTTCTATATTCGTACCGGATTAAGGAAATTCAGCATGTAACAGTGTTTCTGACATGGTACTTCTGCCTGGTGTGCTCCAGGGTTATCCGATGTTGTACTCGTAAATGGTGCAGTGTGTGTAGTGTGTCAATTTTTCATAAAGTGAGTTTTGTGCAGGTATATATGCGTGTGTATGCGTATATGTGTATATATATATATATATATATATATATATATAGCAACAAATTTGCAGATGGCACTCACAAGATTAAACAAAGTCTGCACGGCGGCAGCAATAATGTGAACAAACAGAATCAACACAGGCTTGTGTCAACGTTTCGGGCAAAGCCCTTTATCAAGACATACAGCACAGCAAACAAGGTACTTACATTTATAGTGAACAGTGGAGACAGGGGACAGGGGGTGTTATTTTTTACTTTAACATACTGTAAAAAAAAAATCCTCACTTTTAAATTGGGTGATTTTTTAATATATATATCACTAGTAATGTATCTTTATAGATTTAAACCACATGGTGGCAGTGTAGCACCAATTTTTATAACTATCTTTATAGTTTGGGATTTATTTTATCCCGTACGCATATCGACATTTGTGTAACTTGTAAGGATTGATAATCACCTTTATTAACACTGAAGGCGCAAAGTTTTACCATTGATGAACATTTTTAACTCAGTTGGAAAACGGAGCTAGAAAACTTTTGCAGCCACCTCACTTTTACATAAATCAAGACCGTAATATTTACTTTTCATTGTTTAATGCACTATATTCAGGATACAAAGATAATTAAAACACATCTTACCTTAAACACTATGCAACCTCATGAAAACCATGCCAGGCAATGGTAGCGGAACCCCATCCTGCATCAGTTACTGATGACATCATCACATCTGGAACGCATTGCATCTGTGTGTCTGGAATACACACCGGTACAATAACAGTGCACCCATCACCATGAAAACTTTATACAAAAAAGACACTGAAAGCAAATACAGCGATATAACATTATAAAGCAAAAGGTATAATATCCATGACAGTGTTAAACTCTCACATTCAGACAATGTATCTAATGCGCCTTGCACTGCAGAAGTAATTTTGGGTTTTGTTTACATTACAATATTCTTTCTGACAGAGCCATGCACAGATCTCACTGATCTGTGCATGGTTCTGCCAAACTCAGCAACCATAAGCGGATCTAGATTTCTTGTGATTTTTGGCAATGTATAGGGGTTAATTTGTAAAATCCCACCCGATTACATTCGGGATTTTGATGTTTTTCAATGAGAAAACATCTGGAAGTGATTTTTGAAGTGCGATTTATCGTAAGTGTGTGATTTGGGACATTTTTAACAAAAAAATTGCACAGTATTACATGTCCCCTTCAATGTCAGAATGATTTACCAGATTATTTGTCATTGCGATTCCATATTTGGATAAAACCCCCATGTAAATTTAGAACACATCGACACATTGGAGCCGATTCAGACCTGATCGAATGGCCACAAATGTGCAGCGGCCAGCGATCAGGTGGACACCGCCCAGCTATAGTGAAATCCATCCTTGTGAATTATTGTGTATGCTAAGAGGATGTGTACAGCTAGCGAAGACTTTGCAGGCATGCGAAAATGTCTCTATACATTCGTAAGGCGCTCACCATCAAATCATTTTTTCACTGGTCACCGCTCATCACAGACTCAGAGTAGCCAGAGACTTACTCAGCAGCTGCGATAAAATCAGATCGAGGCTGGAGCAGACGTCACACACCCTCCCCTAACCAGCTTTGGCATAACTGCTTTTTCCCTGACACTCCCAGTGTTTTTACCATCATTCCTAGCGTTTTCCTTAACACCATATAAAAGTGGTGATTGTAATGCGCGAGGCGCATTGGACACATTGGGCCTTATTCTGATCGGTGCGGATATTCCCGCATGCGGACGGACCGCCGATGTTGATCGTCTGCGCATGTGCAGAGGTCACTCTGCGCATGTGCAGGCGATTTCGCCGCACGGATTCTTTATACGCCGCACAGGGGGCGTAGAGGGGCGTGAGGGGCTACTTAGCCTCATTACCCTATGCATACGCCCCGCGTTTCATGGGCGTTCCCATGCAAACGCGGGGCGTATGCATGGTAATGAGGCCGTGACGCGTGGGTACGGGGCGGGCATCTGACATCGCCGGATGTCAGCTGCCCGCCCCCATACATGATTTCACACGGACAAGTGTCCGTGTGGTCTTGTGTTGCGGGACCTGGTGGAGCGTGCGGCCCTGCATTCGATGTTCGGCGACCATCGAATGCAGGGGCTGCTCCCAAGACGGAGGAGGCGTATCCCCGTCCAATTTCATGCGGATCGCCACATATCCGCGTACGGACGGCAGGTGGCGATCCGTATGGAAGGCGGGGATTCGCCTGCACGGTTGCGGCCGCATATTCTGATCGGGCCGCACCGATCAGAATAAGGCCCATTGTCTGGATGTGATTTTCTCCTTGCGGTTTAACACTGTCATGCTTCTTAAATTAGGGTATAATTGTTTGATAGAGCAATGTTTTGGATATTTAGCCTTTTGCTTTATTATGGTTTATTCCGTTGTGACATTTTTATATACAGTTGTCATTGTGATGGGTGCCCTGTTATTGCGCCGTGAGCGTTCCAGGCACAATGACGTCATCACTGATGCAGAACAAGGTTCCAGTCCCAATGCCTGGCGCGGTTTTCATGGGGGTGTATAGTACTAAAGATAGGATGTGTGTTAATCTTCTTTGTAACCTGAAGATAGTGTTGCTCTGTGATCTTTCAGTTTTACACATTCAAGGAGGCACCAATGTTACTGCTGCTGTTAGAATATGTTTATATATATATATATATATATATATATATATAAACAATAGGCTGGAAAAGGTGCGCTAGCACCTGCACTTAGTGAGGACACTGCAATCAGTCCACAGTCTTTTTAATAAGCACTTGTCCCTCTTCCTTGATCTCGATTCCCACGAGATAAATCTACAAACAGAGGAAAAGGGAGCCCAATAGTGCAGCATCATCTGATTTATTTAAATGAATTTAAAAGTTTCAAAGGTTTCAAAGTACATCAAGCGTATGAT
The DNA here is from genome assembly GCF_055691185.1 of Crinia signifera. Taxonomy (NCBI): domain Eukaryota; kingdom Metazoa; phylum Chordata; class Amphibia; order Anura; family Myobatrachidae; genus Crinia; species Crinia signifera. The sequence goes on from NC_139217.1 coordinate 353,000,595, forward strand.
GTGGGGTGACGAAGTCTCTGACGAAACTCGTAGGGGTGTGGCCTGACTGACGCAACGTTCAGAGTGGAGGAGAGAGTAGTGATCCCAGGAGAAAACTGTCCCTGCACACATTCAGTGTGCAGTCAGGTAACCGTGAGTGCACCGAAAGGGTCTCTCTCTGCCTGCATTTTTATGCTGTTTGCCAGTGTGGATTACATTTTATGCCAGGTGTTTTTTTAAGTCCACCGCTGAGGAAATACTTGGTACGCTTGATGTACATTGAAACTTTTAAATTCATTTAAATAAATCAGATGATGCTGCACTATTGGGTACCCTTTTCCTCTATTTGTGTATATATATATATATATATATATATATATATATAACAGATATACCCAGCACTCTACTTGTTTAATGGAAATACTTGCTGTGGTGCCTTCCAGAACACGTGGTTCATAATACAGGAAGGGAAGATAGGAGGTGCTCCAACAGACTTGTAACTTGCTTTAAAAGTCCTTTATTGCTTTACGAGGCAACACACCCCGTCACCAGGGACACAAATGCACAATAAAACTGAACAACATTATATACACATACAAAAATAGAAACACCCCCCCCCTTTGCACACATCCGATTGGATGCTTACTCACCCCCTGTTTGCACAGATAGCTGATCATACCTGTTGCCATGAAGCACATGGATGCTGCCAGCATATCACAGCTGAGGTGGAGTGGAGTCTCACTGACCTCTCCTTCCGCCCCACGTGACTCAGTGACGCCACAGGAGCTTCGGCACCCCGCATCAGGAAGCAGGCAAACTAACCAGCCTGATGGTTCCTATGGAAACAAGAATAACACACATTTAAAATCATAAAACAATACCCAATAGATCGCATATTATAACAGCTAACAATCAATTTAATAACTCATCAGATATGCGCCATATCATTATTTAAGACTGCATACTGTAGAAGAAAAAATATATTTTTTAACATATATACAAATATATACAATCGGATAGAGAACTGAAACTCTGAACGATGTAGATAAATGAAATATGGATAAATTATTAAATACACATCCAATTTGTTCCTGAAAAGTCTACAATGTAAATAACATAACAAAGAATTAGTGTGTTTATTAATGCAAATATGTAATAAACAACTTGATACCTGGGAGTCAAAGAAAACACTGGAGCCCCAGCGCTTCATTGAGCCCACCAGGCAAGATCTTATTCCTATTACCACCTGGTGGTCTAAATATATATATATATATATATATATATATATATATATTGCGTTGGCATCTAATACATACCTATCGAATACATAGGTCTAGTATAACGACCAATATGAGCCTGAGTTCTTATTCGGATTTTCCAGTCCAATAAACAATTAAATTGAAGTCCAAATATAAGTTTATTTAAAGTCTTTTTTTTTATAAAATTGATTGACCAAAGGTATTTTAGCTTTGGCTTCAAGAAGAAGTTATATAACTTAAGTCCTTATTGGTTCTTCCCCATTTCAACAGCAGCAGTCTCTTGGGAAGCTGAATAGTTGTGTCTACTAAAGCACAAGCAAAATTACCTTTTGGTGTTTTGAAATCATTCCAGAAGACATACCCAACTATTAATGTGTATGCTACCTGGGCTGACAACCCCTATCTCCATCTCCAGGAGGAAAGCTGACTCATTTTAAACAAGTTTAACAAGCCATAATAAGTGTATAGTAAAAATATATTATTTGCCTATTCATGCACTTTCTAAACAATATATATAGTAAAGCATTGCCTTTGTAGGTCTGGAATTAGAATATAAGATTCGTCGTTTCTTCTTTGTTCCAGCTTTGGCTCCTATGTTCTCTCCAACGTGACAGGAATCCTCTACAATGATGAGATGGATGACTTTAGTTCACCTTTGATAACCAATGGATTTGGTATTCCCCCATCACCAGCTAATTTCATCACGCCAGGTATCTGTCCACTTAATGTGCATACAAATATAGAACATAACTAAACTTTGGGTAGTGAAATGTTCAGATTGTAACTTCCAAATCTTATTCAGGGAAGCGACCCCTCTCTTCAATGTGCCCCTCAATCCTACTGAATAAGGACAACAAGGTACATATGGTGATTGGCGCTGCAGGAGGGAGTAAAATCACTACATCAACAGCGCTGGTAAGTCATGAAGTCAAAAAAATCAGGAGACTGCGGAGAAATGATCAATGCAGATTGATGAGGAAAACAATAAGGAGCAGAAATACAATTCTAACAAATGGAGCTTGCATAAGTGCATCTTACAATTTCAGTTGCATTTGGTATATGGTAAATAGCTCAATATAAAGTTTAATCAGGATTTTCTTTCCCTTTTATCGTTTACAATGTGAATTTAAAATACATTGCCATGGGTTACTCTGATTTTCCATAGCAGCTCTGTTAAAATGTAAGTTATTACATCCTCAGTCCATTACAGATAGCTAAAGCTCCTCCAGTAACTGAGGACAGTGCAGGTGGTAAAGCTGAGAATGTTGCTGCTGTCACTAACTGTGTGCAGACATCCTCCAATCCACACAGTGCATTTTTCATGAGAAAAAGGCAAATCCACCTTAACGCATACTTGCCAAATCATAATGCATGCTATGGAGACTCCCTGAAATAGTGTTAATCTCCCTGACCCCTGAAGAGTCTATCCTCGTATATCTGACCTACAGTAGTAACTTTCATTCAAAACAAATAGTTATCCTCAATAAAGGGGAGGCATTCTTTAAAGGAAGGATTGTTCCATAGCGGGGATTCCCCATCCAGGTCTTTCCACTTGCAAAAAGTATGAGATAGGCCCCACACCAGAAGAGCCTGGCGCAGAAGAGGAGGGAGAGCTGAGGCAGAGCAGCCAAAAGGTTAAAAATGAAGAGGAGAATTAGAAGAGTTCACCCAACTGGAGAAGAAGCCAGTCACAGTAACACTACCTCTACCTTGGAGCCAGTCAGCCAGCTGTGATGCCACATAATACAGGCAAATGTTGGGCTGACCGAGGCCACCGTCAAGTTTGGACTGAACCGGGGTCTTCATTACTACTCTGGGGATCTTGCCATTCCATATAAAGGAGGATATAATACTATCAATATCAGAAAATACCTTTTTTGGGATGCAGGGAGATACATTTTCATTCCATTGTTCGGAGTGTACCTAGAAATGTGTTTCTCCTCAGCAGTACTGCATAAACGTGCAGAATGTGGTCCACTAAAGGTCTAGGACAGGAGAACCAATCAGAACAGCAAGGATCCCCATAAAGTTAGACATTTGATTTGCATATTCACACCTCCACCTCACCTCCATAAAACACTGTGCACTTGCTCGGTGCTTAGCAGGTAATTGCGCCACCCAACTCCTCCCCATCTATGAAAAGGCCGCCATCTTATTTCTATTCTTACACTCTCCAGGGCCGAAACTAGGGTTTCCGGCGCCCGGGGCAAGGCAGTCTTTTGGTGCCCCCCCCCCCACCCTAGTGATGCTGTGCGCCGGAGGCGCGTCGAAATTTTCGGGGGGGAGCGTGGCCTAATTTGGGGGCGTGGCCTATAATCGCTGCTCCCCCCGCGAGGCCACGCCCCCATTTTGCCGCTATGGGGGCATGACCCAGAGGCTCTGTGAGCCTCTAGCCATGCCCCCAGCCACACCGTAATGCCCATTACATACTATACAACACTGCAATGCCCATTACATACTATATAACACTACGCAATGCCCATGACATACTATATAACACCGCAATGCCCATTACAAATAAATACTCCGTAATGCCCATGTCATACTTTATAACACTAAGCAATGCCCATGTCATACTATATAACACGACGCAATGCCCATGACATACTGTATAACACACCATACACATTTGACACATAAGTGCCACTTACCTATATGCTCAATGCCAGGGGGTTCATGCCGATGCCAAGGTGGACTGAATTTGCTTGTTGCCGAGGGGGATAGATCTGTGCCTCTGTGCTCGTTGCCGAGGGGGATAGATCTGTGCCTCTGCTCGTTGATAAGGGGGATAGATATGTGCCAGTGTGCTCGTTGCCGAGAGGGATTGATCTGTGCCTCTGTGCTCGTTGCCGAGGGGGATTGATCTGTGCCAGTGTGCTCGTTGCCGAGGGGGATTGATATGTGCCAGTGTGCTCGTTGCCAAGGGGGATAGAATGCCAGTGTGCTCGTTGCCAAGGGGGATAGAACCCCCCCCTCCCCCGCCTGCGGGAGGCAGACAGGCAGGCAGGCTTGTCAGTGTGCCTGTGCCTGCCTGCCCGTCCCCTCACGTCTCCCCCGCTGTATTCGCGGGAGAGACGTGCTGCTGCTGTGCTGTATGATTTTAACATTTCTAACTCCCGCTGCTGGACCGCTAGCCAATGGCCGTTCGCGGTCCAGCAGCCAATCAACTGGTGGCTGCTGGACCGCGAGCGGCCATTGGCTAGCGGTCCAGCAGCATATGCAGCACCGCAGCAGCACGTCTCTCCCGCATACACAGCGGGGGAGACGTGAGGGGACGGGAGCAGGGCAGCCAGCGGGGGAGCGGGGAGACGAGGGGGCGGCGGCGGGCGGCCATCTTTGATGTGGCAGCGGCTGCGGCGCTAGCTCCCCGCTGCTGCCGCTGGTCACACCAGCGTCCCCCTGCCTCCAGCGCCCCCTGCCTCCAGCGCCCGGTGCGCGTGCCCCCCCAGCCCCCCCCTAGTTACGGCCCTGCACTCTCCTAGAAATCATTAGACACACTAGCACAAATCAGCATGCACAGTGGAGCCCATTTTAACACTGTGTTTGCGACACTTGTAAGAGCCAGGGAGAAAGTTTATCCAAAAAGACATACATAGTATATTAGACTTAAAAAATTACATTTTAAAAGTAAAAATAAAAAATAAAGATTTGTTGTGAATAAAAACTTGTGTTACATAAAAGGTTCTTTATGTATGACCATTTATGCAATGATGTGCAGCAATTTCATGACAGCACCTGAGTCTCGTGTCTTTTTTTGTTTCATTCCTTTTGTAGGCAATTATACATTCCATTTGGTTTGGTTATGATATTGAGAAATCTGTGGAAATGGCACGACTACACAATCAATTATTCCCTAATGACACCACAATAGAAGTCAGCATGACAAAGGTTATACATCTCTGCATAGATTTATGTTATTACTGCTCACTATCACCAACTCTTCACCTTTCATTTGTATTTGACTTAACTTCTGTATTGCAGACCGTGGAGACTGAACTCTTGAAGCGCCATCATAATGTAGTATATTCTGAAAGACGTGGAACCGTGGTACAGGGCATTGTACGGACGGAGGGCAAGTGGGCAGCAGCCTCAGACACTCGGAAGGGAGGTTACCCTGCAGGCTACTGATCTTGGACCATGTTATATGCTGACTGCGAACTGCCTATTGGGGTCTCTGCGCACTTCTTCCTCTAGCTTCCCTAAACCCACAAAAACATCCAAGGGCACAAATATCAGATTGTGTTGACAACTTGGGTAACACAATGACTTATTTTTTTTTTTGCAGAGAAAAACAGCACTCACAATATTCATCCAGAAATTGATGGGGTGTCCATAAGCTCAAGCCACATTCCTTGTGGGCCAAATACATCCAAATGATTGAGAGTGCACTCCCCAGACTTGTTTAGGGGTAAAACTTCAAGGCTTTATTCAATCCATTTTTAAAATTTACAGCAAGGTCGACGTTCCGGGTCCAAACATGACCCTTTTCCAAGACAAACAACAAAAGCCTAGATCCTGGGATCTAGGCGAAAAAGGATTGAATGGATTGAATAAAGCCTTGAAGTTTTACCCCTTAACAAGTCTGGTGAGTGCGCTCTCAGTCATTTGGATGTATTTGTATATATATATATATATATATATATATATTTTACATAATATGTTAAAAAATTTTATTAAGTCTTATCGGTGTACACAATATAGAAAGCACTCCATTAGATAAAGGATATAACAAAGTGCTGCTGCATGATGGGAACATATTTGTTAACTCCATGCTGTGACCACAGAATGTGCAAACGGGATCAGGTGACAACGGTGATACAATGAACAAAGCAGAACCGGACTGCATTTAGAAACTTCTATCTAGTGCCTTTCATAGAGCCGCCATTCTGACTCTATATATTCTTGAGAGTTCATTCACCAGCGTAATATCGTCTCTTGTAAATAAAGGAGAGTTTGTTAGAGCTATATGTGAAAGAAAAGTGGGACTAAAGATAATCCTACAAAATATTTACATCTCTTCAAGAGGATGAACGCTTCACACCCAACAAAGAACATGCATTATCTCTTCCTGTGTTTTACTGTTTGTTAGCTTCGAATCAAAGTATATACATATCAATTAGGATTTTATTTTTCAGTCAGTCAGAGGTTATCACAGCCACATTTTTATTTTGAAGAACCCTATAATATATGGTTGTTTTTTAACTACTTATCAATTGGTTCTTATTTATTCTTTCACCTGTTGGAGAGAGATTTCTGTTTGCAGTAGCCTGTGTAGTGACATGTTTCTTTATCTGCATCATCTCCATCCATTACATTTCATAGTATGTTAGGGTACATACACACAGAACAATTTGGCATAGAATGTGTGCGTTACCGATCGATCAAATCATTCCGTGTGTATGAACGATATTATCGCTGATGTGCATACATGCCGCTAGTTAAGAGGGGTCTAATATCTTTCATGAACGCAGAGCGATCATAGACCAAATTTTTCAATGTTTTCAAATCGTTTCATGTGTATGCAGGATGAATGATTTGGTGAAGCTTTTGAGATATGAGGAGAGAAAGATGGGGCGCTCCTTGATCTCTGCTGCCTTTCTTATATCCCAGGATCAATCCCTTTAATCCCAGAAAGATACAATGGATAGGTTGGTGAAGGGGTATATAGACAGGGCACTAAGAAGGTGGATATACTGTATACTTATCTTTTGGAAAGCCCTTTATTTCTCGGATATTCCTCTCTCCGGTAGATGACAGTAGAGTTTCCAAATATGAAAAATAAAAATATGTACAACGAAAGTATTGTTTTTAATGTAATAAATTACTGTTCGTATTCGAACAAAAGAGAAAATGGTGGGGAAGATGGCGCTAGATAAGTAAAATCATAGAATAGTTGAATACTTATCCTGATGGTGTTCTTTCTTTTTTAATGTACTTCTTGTTTATGATTGTGAATCTCACCTTGAGTATGGGAGACAAAAAAAGGGGTAAAGGAATTTTTTTAGGAAGGTCTCAGATTGTTAAAAAATGGTGCAGGTGTCCCAGGGATGTTAGTGTTCCTACCTCACTTACGTAACAATGTAGTGAGGCTAGGAATATCTGGGTATGTACAATCACTCTCATCAAGGTTTCTTTATCCTTACAAAATGTTTTAATTTTGACTTATAAAATACATAAAATAAAAATTGGGAAACTGTTTGCTGGTAGAGGGATTGAGTCGGCCCTATTGGAGTAGGGAGGACAGAGGTACAAAACCACAAACAGGTTTTATAGTTAATGTACCAAACAAGAATGCTATGTATCCTACCTTTCTCCCAGGGGGGCATTGTGATGTCCAGAACTCTCAGCAAAGAGTATTCCTAATAAAAAAAAGCAGGTACTTATGTAATATCTGGGCTCCAGTTTTTCTTATGAGACCGCGTCCCCTCGCCACGATTCGGGCACGGTGGCTCGCTGCGCTCGCCACACTATATAAAATCAACTCCATGCGTAGTTGGATAGTAGGGGTATGAAAAAATGGGGTGCATTTAACATGGGAGCCCAGATAATACATAAGTACCAAAAAGCAAGTCCTCCCTCTCTTTTTTAGACTAATTGTTTTGGGACTTGAGGGAACATTCCTTTTTTGGGAAGGTTGAGGCAGCATAAGATCAGACGCAGCGCTTGAAGCTTTGCCCAATAAAATTCTACAGCTACTGTTGGTACTCGTTTACTGATAGGCATACTTTAAAGAGATCATCTCAAAACGTGTTGGAAGGAGTGAATGTCCACCTGGGGATTGTTGTGTGTGGACTGACCTTGGTGGAGGGTAGGATCTACTTATTTACCATGTGTGTAGTGAATACCAATTTACACTATATGACTGAAGCCTGAAACCTAGGTTTTAGAAATTAATTTTTCATCATGTATATTTTTGCTTTAATAAATATATATTTTTTATAATTGAGGAAATCTGTGCAAAGATGAGGAGTATACACACCTTTTACATTGTGAGAAAAGAAATCTTCATAAGTGTCCCTGACTACACTCATGTGTAAGTTAAGTACGCCTACTAGTAAACAAATACCAACAATCATTTATTGCATAAAAACAATACTTCACATTCACATTGTTCATATTTTTATTTTTCATATTTGTAAACTCTACCGTCCTCTGTCGGAGAGAGGAATATCCAAGAAATAAAGGATTTGGTAAAGCTGATTGACTGGCTCCCACTCCCCTCCACCATCGTTAAAGATCAATCTTTCATGTGTAATCGTTTGTAGAATTGTTCACTATTTGACACCAAATTGTTTGTCCAGGAGTAATGAGGAAATCCTTAACAATATTATAGTTAGCCAAATCGTTCCATGTGTATTCACTTTTAGGCGTTTATATTATTGCAATATTAAAGACTTGAATTTGCTATCTGATGCCTTGTTGGGAAAGACTGGAGGTAATACTTTATCACTGAACAGGCCAGATGTCTGTGCCAATGTCCCATGCACATAACCCATCTTAAATATACTTTGTATCTGTGTTTCTGTTCCTCCCCTGATTTCTTAGCTGAAAAATGAATGAGCAAATTGTAATTTTCTGCTAACATTAAATTTTTTTATTGGAAGATTTCTTTTTTTCCCGTCTAAAGAGGTGTACACACAACGCAATGTACAGTTGTAGCCCCTGCCAACTTTGTTCCTTAGGTCGTGGCTCATCATGGCTAGCCATGGATATCCTATTGTTCTCAGCAGCAATACAATACATAGTAATCCTATTGCTCATCCTATTGCTAATGACCGTATACCGTATTCAATAATATCCTATTCAATGCAGCCTTACGTGGGCGCTTTTTCCATTGATGTGGTTTCGGCTTTGTTGGAGTAATTCGTTGATCCATTCGGCACGGTAATTTAGTCATTCGGCACGGTGATTTAATAGGGTACATGTAAACTTGACCAAATAAATCATTGAATAGTGCAGATTTAAAGGAAATCTAATCGGGATACAGGGTTGAATTGGGATTGAATAGAAAGTACATTGCACCATGTGTACACCCCATTCAAATTATTTATTTTTGTCACAAATAATGAATTGTCAATATTATCAAAATTTAAATATGTGAGTGGTATGGCATTTTGTCAGTAACATAAAGTTTAGGCGTAATGGTCTCTACCAAGGAAACAACTGGCAATTCAGTTCAGCCTGGGTATGGTATAGCTCACTGACAATGTCTAGGTTGACAGACACAAGGTCAACACTGGAAAAAGGTTGACAACAGCAAAAGGTCAACACATAATTTTTCAAAAAATGTTGTCAATGTGGACACCTAAGCATGCGGACCCCATCTCTCGCTCCACTACTGTTGCGCTCAGCACACTTTAACATTTGCCAATGGAATCTACATGAATGGAAAGTATGAATAAGTCCCAAAAATGGGAAAAAAGTGTGAAAAATCATAGATTATGTCATGTGTCAACCATTTTCATGTCGACCTATTGCTTGCATCAACATTTTGACCACATCATATTGACTGTCGACCCAAATGGCACAATAGCCAGCAACATTGGTAAGTATTCCATGCACCCTTGAGGTTACAGAAAAATCACAACATCCAGTGTGCTGTATATTGATCATAAGCATGTAGCCAGACATTGGGGTAATGTTTCTCTAAGCAACATTGTAAAGCCCCATACACATGGCGCATAGGGGGAGCCGGTGCTAAGCAATGTGCTGAAGCTCCCATGATGTGTGCTCAGCGATCTGTACAGAGCAGCATTTTTCCTATGCTAATAGGCAAAATGCTGCAATCTTAACAGGATAGGCAGTGCATGAACTGTCTATCCCTGCAGGCACTGGTGATGCGTGGATCCACACATCGCCATCGGTATACCCTGTACACACAGAGAAACCCGTGCTTACTTTCTAAGCAATCTGGTCAGATTGCTTAGAAAATAAGAAATACAAAGAATAGTTTCCCCTGTCGCACACCGCGCTCACAAACTAATATTAGTATCTAAAGATAGTCCTTGGTGGATAATATAATATAATCCTCTTCCAAGAAGTGTCTTTTCTTCTTTCTTTCTTTACTTTTTTTCTCCTTTCTTTCCCCCTTCCTCTCTCCGTGGCGGGAGCATGAAAGAGAAGCAAAGAAGAAGAAGGAATATAGTGTAGTATATTCTAGAACTGGTAATGGATTGTTATGTAACCGCCACCCTAGATAGAAGTGGGAAAACAGCCTGCAGTCTATATGCCATAAAACAGGATTCTAGGGGAAAGACTCTCACATCCTGAGGAAGACCTGGCAAGGTTGAAACGCGTTGGTGGAGAGTCTGGGACATATCTGGAGACCTGTACTGCTGCATGCACCTTATTTCCATTTCAGGGGTATCAGTCCGGACCTGATCCCCTGAACAAAGTTAAGTGTTTATTTTTCATCTACACTGTGCAGTTTTTGTACGGGCCCATTGTAATCCACATTTTAATTGTCCTTTCAAATAAATTGGTTATCTGTATTATACCGGTATTTTTTTACCTTTTTCTTTTGATATAATATTGACATAAGAAAAGGAATTTGAATCAGAAGGAGATTACAGTAAAGAAACCGAGATAGGATTGAAGTCGCACCGTGTTGTGTAAGTGGGGTACGTCCCCAGTTTTATTCTCTTTGACCTGCACCGGGTGGAGATTTATTCTGATCTTGGGGAAGGAGAGGAACCGATAGAAAAAGGCCTCACCCATAGGCAGGAAAAGAAACCTTTATGTGAGGAGCACATCTCTATCTTGGTGTGAGTAGGGTATGCTACCCTTCTGGACTTATATAAAAAAATTCCCACTTCTATCTAGGGTGGCGGTTACATAACAATCCATTACCAGTTCTAGAATATACTACACTATATTCCTTCTTCTTCTTTGCTTCTCTTTCATGCTCCCGCCACAGAGAGAGGAAGGGGGAAAGAAAGGAGAAAAAAAGTAAAGAAAGAAAGAAGAAAAGACACTTCTTGGAAGAGGATTATATTATATTATCCACCAAGGACTATCTTTAGATACTAATATTAGTTTGTGAGCGCGGTGTGCGACAGGGGAAACTATTCTTTGTATTTCTTGTTTGTATTGAAGGTTGGGTGACCTCCATTTCCCTGTACCTACTGCAGCTTTTTGTGCGCCAATAGGATACTGTAATTTTTTCTTTGCTTAGAAAATAAGCCCAAATCGCCCTGTGCATATGGAATCATAAAGGAAAGTGGCTGTGCACAATGCATCTTGTCCAAATGATCAACATTAAGCCCTGTACACACACATCGATTTGCTTTTGATTCGATGTTAGATTTGATTTTCTATTAGAACTGGCATTAGATCTTTCCATTCGATATGGCATTAGATCGGTACTTTTGCATTAGATATCAATTCGATATACATTCATGGTACATTTTACACATTGATAGGTGTGCGCACATTGAGTGTTAAGGGTGCACAGGCACCCCCTAATGCTGTGCCCCCCCGCCCCTTATGAACACCTCCCTGCCGCTAGCAATACCAACAATACCTTGTCCAAAGTCAGGCCCGGGGGCCAATTGCGGCACGTGCTGTCATTTCAAGCGGCCCGCAGCCTCCAGCTGGAAGCGAGCAGAGCATCAGATGTGGGAAGCACAGCACAGGGCACTAAAGGTAGGGCCCCAGCGATCGCGCATTTACCTTGATGTCTGCTGCAGTGAGGAGGTGCCGGCCGCCACAGTCAGATGTGTTTGGCGTCCTACCCCTGCTGCTGCAATCGTATATATCCCTACTCCACAATCACAGTGACAGCAGTGTTTGGGGAGGGGGGCAGCTTGCTCCCGTAACATGCAGAGCGGAGGAGGGCAGCAGCGGGAGTCCAAGCATCTCCTGTCCTTGCAGTGCCTGCTTTGCCTGGCTCACACAAGGGGCTGGAAAACATACAGGGAAGGGGCAGAGTGGGGTACATACAGTGAAGGAGGGTCAGGCTGCGGGACATACAGTGAATGGAGGCAGTGATGGCCATTAAGAGATGCAGGGGCAGGCATACAGTGAAAGGGGGCAGAGTAGGGTACATAATGAATGGGGGTCATGCAGTGAAGAAGGGTTAGGCTTGGGGACGTACAATGATGGACATTAAGAGAAGGGGACAGAGTGAATGGGTACAGAGAATGGAACATACGGTGAATGGGGGACATACAGTGAAGGAGGGGCAGGCTGGGGGACATACAGTGAATGGGGGCAGAGTGGGGGACCATTCTGATGTGATTAATGATTCAAAGAATGGCAGGCTGAATGGTCGGCCCCACACATTTACACTTCACCAAATCTGGCCCTTGTTGCAAAAAGTTGGACACCCCTGCTTTAACCAAAGACTTTTACTTTTTAGAACTGTATTCCATTTAAAGAAGCGCCCATCAATAATGTGTGTGCATTGGTAATTTTACTAGACCATAGTCATATTACTACATACCTGCGTCATCCATATATGTGTATGACTTAACTGATTTAAATGTGCTGTTAGTGTTACATAGAGTAATTAGAAGATGAAAACTGAAATAGGCAGGAGATTTTTTATATTGTAGCGAGTGCCAATAGATGACGGAAGACACGCCTGATTGGCGGTTAGACATGCCCAATAGGTGGAGCTACTCACACCCCTTTGACAGTGCACCCCCTAATAAAATGTGCTGTGCATGCCTACACACATTCGATTTACTAGATCGAATTCGATATTTCCTTGGCTGCACAGTAGATTTTTCTGTTCGACTTGTGAAAACGGGAGCGCGCATCAAATCGAATGTAGATCGAAAGTTACACAGAAACCATTTTATTTCATTTAGGATTCGATTTTTCCCGATTTTCGATTCGATTTTGCTCATAGAAGCAAAATCGAATCGAAAATCGGGACAAACCGATGCATGTGTACAGATATTTTTATTTAAGCAGCAGTAATGTGGGTACTTGAGTCACATGAAGCACACAAAAAAGGACAAATAAATGCGCTAAAATAGAAATCAATTTTTTATGTAAATATATAAATTATCAATTAAAGTCAAACGTGAAAAAAAAACACATAAAAGATAAACAATCTCAATGAGAAGAAGTGATTGGCAATATTTTAGCGCTGTTATATAAGCCAGTCCATGGAGCACTATGAATAATGTAGAATAGTACTTGTATTAATGCTGATTGATCAACAAACAAGTATTAATGAGATCATTTATGAATTAGTTGAAGGATTAGTAGATGAAAGTCCGTTTAGTATGATTAGCAGTCAATGAGATGTTATAATGAATAGTTGTTAGTATAGGGATTCGGCATGAAAAGCCGGCGGTCGGGATCCTGGCGTTCAAAATCCCGAACGCCAAAATCCCGACAAGGGGGGGACGTGGATCGCCCCCCCTTACGGGCTCGCTGCGCTCGCCACGCAGAGGGCCCGGTGCCTCGCTACGCTCGGCACACTAATTTATTCTCCCTCCGAGGGTGTCGTGGACTCCCACGGGGAGAGAAAGTGTCGGGATTTCGGCATTTGGGATTCCGGCGTCGGGATTTTGAACGCCGGGATTTCACATGCATCCCTAGTATAGGCAACATGATACAGGTTGAGTATCCCGTATCCGTATATCCAAAAACCGAAATATTCTAAAAACTGTGGTTTTTCAGAATATTTCTTTTTTTTTCCCTGCCCCTTTTTTCATACTTACCAAATCCCCCAGCGTCCATCGTAGGCTTCAGGATCCTCTTCAGAGGCATCTCCGGTCCCAAGGGTGCATTGCACGAGCGCGCCTGCAAACTCGTGCAATGCACCCCTGAGACAGCTGAAGAGGATCCTTAAGGCCACCATGGATGCCGGGGGACCATTGGGGGGACCTGGTAAGTATATTTTAAAAAAATATTCCAAAAACCTGAACAATCCCTTATCGTGGTCCTGAGCAATTCGGAAAAGGGATACTCAACCTGTATATTTATCACTTCTTGCTTCTGTAATTGTAGTTACTGGCCTCAGCCAGATAGAGATTGATGTGCACAAATTGCCAACCAAATTATGATTTTGGAAGTTAATGTTTCCCGGCCTGGTTAGCATTTCAGCCTGCCTTATCTGTATCCGAATAAAAGGGTCACCAATTGGATGGAGGAAAACTACTGGTACCAAGGACTAACGTGTTTCTTCGCCACTAGGGGTTCTGCGGCTTCCTCAGTGAGTGTCAGTTAATCATACTAAACGGACTTTCATCTACTAATCCTTCAACTAATTCATAAATCAGCTCATTAATACTTGTTTTTTGATCAATCAGCATTAATACAATGACTATTATACTTTATTCATATTGCTCCATGGACTCGCTTATTTAACATCCCTAAAATATTGGCAATCCCTGCTTCTCATTGAGATTGCTTATCTTTTTTTTTTGCAAATAGATTTTATTGAGATTTTCAACAGGAACATACTAAATCAGAAACAAAACATGTAAATAATAAGCGATTCAAAACGCTTCACATATTGTGATATAAGACAAATAAGAAAACAAAGATATCGTAATTAGTCTTGATAATATTAATTAAGTAGTAAGAAAACAATATCAACATGAATCTCCTTGTTTCTTCTTTCAGGGAGAGAAGGAAGGAAAACGATGGGGTTATATAGGGGAAGAAGGAAGGAGAAAAGGGAAGAAATATCGATGCGACTCTCATGTCTTGTGTTGTATATTTTGGAAAATATTTTCAGTAAGAAAAAATTTAAGGGAAATAAAGCATGACTCTATAATGATTTGTAGTAATCTGATTCTTTGTATGTTAACCAGGGGAGCCAGACAATATTAAACGTTTGGTCTTTGGAGTTTATAGAATAAACAAGGTCGTCCATTGCCATATATTGATCAATTTGGCTGCACCAATCTGACATTGAGGGAATGGTGGAGGACTTCCAGTATACTGGGATCACCACTTTTGATGCGCTAAGTAAATGGCACAGTAGAGTTTTTTTATAGTTGGTTTGGGGTCTGTGTATAAGGTTAAGTAGCCAGAAGCTGGGGCAGAAGGGAAAATCTTCCTGTAGGGAGATTGTTTATCTTTTATGTGTTTTTTTCATGTTTGATTTTAGTTGATATTTTATGTATTTACATTAAAAAATAGATTTATATTTTAGCGCCGTGTGTATGGGCCTCAAAAAAATTTAAATTTCTAGCAATACTTTTACTATACAACATGTGTTTTCTCAAAATAAGTCATTTATTTAAGCAATGTCCCTTTAACAAAACATTAGAGTGCGTGTATGACTACACAAAACAATCCAAAACAAAGTAAACAGCCAATAAAAAAGATGATAAAAATATAGTAACAATATGTAACACATCAGACCCTCAGGGTTTGATGCTGAGAATAAAAACATAAACTTCCTTTATACATTTTATTGATCCTTTTATTAAATATCTTGGAATGATGAAGCTAAGCATTTATCTATAAAAGTAAATGTGTTAAATATAAAAAAATATTTTAAACAGTGTAGGGTGTACTCACTCACCAAGATTGCTTTACTGACCTCTAGAGATTTTGTATAGCTAAAAAAGTAGACATTCCAGAACTCCCATATGACATCAGCCTTAGGAGTACACTTACTAAAATGGGAGTACTTTGAAGATGGTATATTGATATGGGCAACCAATCAGATTATATCTATTATCTTCTAGAAGGTGCTAAATAAATAAGTAGATTCTGATTGGTTGCTAGCAACAACATCCCTTCAACTCTTTGAATGCCAAGTGAATTTGTCAAAATAGGGGTGAAAAGTGCCAAGCAAACACTTAGGCAATAGCTTAGGGTGGCAGGCAGGAGGGTTAAGTTTAGGCTGTGGGGTAGAGAGATTAGGGTTAAGCACTAACAGTGAGGGTTAGGGTTGAGGGGAGCAGGGAAAAGGTAAGTATACCTACTGGGCTGCTGCTGGTATTCCCTCCATCAGGATGCTGTAGTTGGAAATCTGATCACTGGCATTCCATTTACCAGTCATCCCTATATATGCCATGGCTTTGTGGTCAATGAAGGTCAGCTAAACTGCGCAACCATTAACCAGTGTTTCCAATCATTATTTTATAATATCATAACACAAAAAACTGAGTCACTGAAAGCATAGCGATAATATCATCGAGTATTACACAGCACTAAAGAACACATGCCAAGCATATATAGCTGTGTAGTTACAGCAGATACTGGTACATTCCGGATCATAGTTTTGACTTCCATTATTTTTACTTGTAAGTTGTAACATTGCTTCAAAACAAACCATAATTCCAGCACAAGACAAAATAGACTGCAAAGTAGCAATGAGTAAATGTTTGCAATGCTATACCTAATCCCAAATACTATAGCCACATGGAATAAGAGTTTTTTATCCTTAGGGAATGAGTGCACAGGGCTATTCAATTGCCCATGCTGTAAATCCGCCACAAACGCATTTCTTCTCATTCTCGCACCCTTGTGAGGTGCGAGCAGAAATCAGACTTAAATCCAACTTAGCCTTTGGGCTAGTCGTGGTGTTACCACATGTGCTAACATCATCATACCTGGCTCTTGCCTTGAATATTAATCACAGAAAACTGCATTTACCAACTTAAGTGCTTGGCACAATGCAGACAATTGAATAGGTCCTGAATTATATTTGGACCACCGTGTCAGCAGACTTTATGGGCCACACACTTGTTAATTTCCTTGGTCACTATTGCCCTAGGACTGGTTTTCTCCATAGCAGGGGGACCAGGCGCTTGGGATATCAATGTACTAGGGGAAACTAGTCAGGGCTGTCTATCACTGAGGCTGGTAATGTGGGAGGAAGAGGAGGGACAGGTGATACCGTACTTCCTGTTTTACTATATGTATTTATTTACACACTGCATGGGAACTGTTTGTAGGAGGATACCCAGTCCTCAACAGCTCTGAGGTGGTGCATATTTAAGTCCTTTTGCAGAGACAGAGTGGCCATGTACAGCGAGTAACATCCTTAAAAACTTATCATCTTCATCCTATAATGCAGGGCTGGGCAACACCGGCCCTCCAGATGTTAATGAACTACACATCCCAGGATGCTTTGCATTAGTTTTGCTATGTGGCCATGCTGAAACTGATGCAAGGCATGCTGGGATGTGTAGTTCATCAACATCTGGAGGGCCGGTGTTGCCCAGCCCTGCTATAATGCAATGATCATGCTCTACTATATGAAACTTTGGGGCCCATTTATAAATGAGTTTTAATTTGTTGCTTTGATAAATGTTGCTCCAGCCCATCAGCTTAATGCATTTGAAATATGACAGAAGCTGATTGTCTGGAGCACCATTTATACAGTACTGTATGTAATGTCAAATTAATAAATGAACCCCTCTATGCTAGATAAGAAACCTTGGTGTCCTTGTCCAAAACTATGCCAAGGGGATTTTACCAATTGAGTATTGTGCCTAGTCAGTATGGCTGGAAATCCTCCAACAAATGCAGATTAACAAGTAATACATTACATTATTCTCATTCAGATGTCTAAGGAGATTGTCGATTGTGAAGCCAGTAATACATTCTATGGACAAGTATGAGGTTTGGAGTGACTGCAGGTGTACACAATATAACTGCGGTGCTTTACTGTTGTTCCCACTATCCATCATAATCTACAGGAACTATAAAGTGACATAATGTTTCAATAGTATACCACTTGCACACAGATCATTAGTCGACAGCAGTGTTCTAGACATATGATATTTGCTCCATATTTATACGTTTGTAAGATCTGTATTTCTGAAAATTAGGGTGAAAAGAAAATAATAAAACCCCAACAGCAAAGATAAAATACATTAATAACCAGCGGCGTGCCCCTGCTTCCTCTCATCCGAATAGGCAAACAGACAACCATTTTGTTGGGAAGCCCCTTGGACCAC
The DNA here is from genome assembly GCF_055691185.1 of Crinia signifera. Classification (NCBI taxonomy): domain Eukaryota; kingdom Metazoa; phylum Chordata; class Amphibia; order Anura; family Myobatrachidae; genus Crinia; species Crinia signifera. Next base: position 353,018,716 of record NC_139217.1, read on the forward strand.
ATTGAATGAATATAAAGCTTTCTTGATCTCATGACCTCTGTCCCGAAGTCCCCGCTGTAAAGCCTGAAACAAAAGAGACATCACAGGGTTGAGCGCAGGTGCAATACATAACATACTGGAGATGATGACAGCTGCCTGTGCTAGCTGGTAGCATCTGATTGCAGATTCATATGAAGATGAGGGTGCTTCCTCTGATGATTCTGCCTGTATTATATTATTCTGGACATATTTCATTTTTTACTCTTTTTATTCATACATAAGAACCAGCTCACTGGAAGATTCTTGTTATATAATATATATGTATGTATGTATATGTTATTTTTCCTAATGTAAGTGCTGTTGCATTAAAAGCACTGAAATGTTGACTGGTGTTTGCTACCAATGAAGGTATTTTTGTTCATGCCATGAGTGCCACACACCCTGTATGGTATGTTGCTTTAGTATGTGAGTGTAAAGGTCCCATACACGCTCCGTTGTGGGCGTACGTTTTGTACTTAAATAGTACACATCGCATTGCATGCCTTGTGCATGCAATGCGATGCGATGAAAAGCTAGTACAAAAAGTATGTGCAGCAAATACTTTTTGTACTGTACGATGAGATGCGCGGGAGTGGGACCGCCGGCGAACGGAGCGTGTATGGGGGCCGCAAGTCTTTTTTTGTACTGGGAGCAGGGGCAAATTTTAGGGTCAACCAATTATATTGTGTCCCTTGGCACAACATAATTGGTTGGCCCAATCACGTTTGGGCCATTCCAATGCCTTCCAGCTGCCAAAAACTTTTCCCCATCCCCTAACTCTACAACTACAATTTACTGACCATTGCAACCCGTTCCACACACACACACAAATACATACATACACACACACCCTGCCAGTTACATAATAAAAACAAGGTGTCATGAAAAACAAAATGAGTCTCCTGGTCTCATCTGGCTAGCAACCTAGCAGGGCTCTCACAAAAAGCATCTCAAGACACAGCAGATGCCTCATGCACCTACCAGGAAATCATCCACAGATGCTGCTGTGTGATATACCCAGGCAATGTGCAACCAGTGCACATCTAGAGATGACTATCATTTTGTATCACAATTTCCAAAAAAATATGTCCCAAAATTATTAATATTTTGTTAAGCCTTCCACTGGTGGAATTAAGGTTGCATAATTGAGGGATCTTTGACCACTCGTCACTGGAGAACATTTACAGTTCCATGTTATTCCTGGATCCTCGATTGTGGACTGCACTCTTCAATACACACAGGTTTGCAATTAAGATCATATCTAGAGACTGAGACACTTTAACTTTCTGTTCCTGCAACCATTTATATGTGGATTGTGACCTGTGTTTGGGGTTATCATAATGGTGAAATGCCCACTATAGACCAATACACCATGTTTTTACAGAGGTTGAAAGATTTGGCTTAAGATTTCCTCGTAGAGAAGCCATGCATTCCTTGGATCATTAGTTGGCAAACATTCCCCATATCATTAATGCTCCACCATCATACAGTATTTCACCGGGGGCATCAGATGCTTTTCTTGTTACCCTTTTTTACATGGCTAAATAGGGACATTTTCTGTCTCATCTCAATACCTGATTCTTGTAGCTCTAATGACCTTTTGCAGAGTTCATGCGCTGTGGTTTGTGTTTTGCTGTTAGGAAATGCTTCCTTTGTGTAACTGGTCCAAAATGTAATTGGCCTTTGCAGTGATATCTGACAGTGGATTTAGACATTTTCAGACCCTAGATTTTAGTCATGTTGATGATGACAAAGTTATCTTATGTGTGTAACCTCATATTAAATAGGATTCGGTATGAAGTCCCGACGGTCAAAATCCTGATGGTCATAATACCGACAACCATTAACCGACAAGGTCACAATACCGACAGTTTTAATGACAATAAGCAAACATGGTACTCATCTGTAGACAGGCAAAGGCAGCTTAATCCACATGGAAGCAGCATGACAACATAGCCTAAGAGCCAAGCATGTCCCCATATATATATATATATATACACACACACACATGCATACACACAGGTCAAAAAGTATACACAAGTTATTCATATGTTGTTGGTCTGTATGTTGACATAGGTTAACATAAAACCTGTATGAGTGTACCGCATCCCCTCGCTGCGCTCGCCATGCTTCGGCCACTATTTTATTCTCCCTCCACGCCTTAGTGGATGGTAGGGCATGAAATTCTGCCTGTCGGCACATACTTTTTATAAGGTGCCAATCATTTTCGACATATTTCCCAAATATGTTTAAGAAAATAAATTAAATCATTATATGGATGGTGTAATGGTTAGCATCACTGCCTCACAGCACTGAGGTCATGGGTTCGATTCCCCCCACGACTCTAACTGTGCAGAGTTTGTATATTCTCCCCGTACTTGCATGGGTTTACTCCGGGTATTCCGGTTTCCTGCCACAATCCAAAAATATCCTGGTAGGCTAATTGGCTCCCAACAAATTATCCCTAGAATGTCTGTGTGTGCGTGTTCATGTGGTAGGGAATATAGATTGTAAGCTCTACTGGGGCAGGGACTGATGTAAGTGTTCAAATATTCTCTGTAAAGCGCTGCGGAATATGTATGCGCTATATAAGAAACTGTTAATAATAAATATATATTGTTTCTTTTATGTGAATGCTATTTCCCAATGTCTTGAAGGATAACAAATAACTCTGGTACAGGTTGAGTATGCCTTATCCAAAATGCTCAGGACCAGGAGAATTTTGGATAACGGATTATTCCGTATTTCGAACTATTTTTATGTTTCAAAGATGTATTTTAAAGCATCTTGCATTTATGTTGTACAAACACATGAAATAGACACAAATATATTTTATTTGTGCATAAAACAAGGTTTCAAAACATGAAACAAAATTTGTGTACTATCTCAGATACTGAATGTGAATGCCAAGCACATGGTCTTGCACATATATAGTGGCAGTTACATATCATGTCCTCAGTAGTGCTGTTACAGATGTCCCCAGTAAGTTTTTAGCAAAAAAATACATTTTTTTCACTTTCTGGAATGTATGGTTTTCGGAATAATTCGGATAACGGATATTCGGATACGGGATACTCAACCTGTAATAAATTATATTTGCCTTTATTATAAGCATATGGTTATGCATTTTCTTCTGATGGCAAAATAGAAGTTTCAGTAGGTTGAGAAAGAAATCCAGGCAGTCAAAATCCCAATGGATCCCGGTAAGAATTTTAACCCTACCGCTAGCCCTAACCCTACCACCTCCCCCATGCCTAACCAGAGTAGTCAACTCCCTAAGCCTAACTAACCTTCCCTGCAGCTTAACACTAACATCCCCTAATGCCTAACCCTACACCTGTATTTACTGTTGTAATCTGCCAGTCTGCTGATCGTCAGAATTGCACAATATTTTGACTGTTGGACCCTGACTGCATCTCATGTCCGGTCTACATTAGTTTTATTTTAGTTTTGTCAAATTCTCCTAATAAATACTCTCACAAAACTGAAGTAAAACACATGTATATCGATGTCATATAGATATAAAAAAAATTACCGAATAGCTATTAAAGTGGTCTGGTGCTATCTATCTATCTATCTATGTAAACTCCAGAACTATTAGCATCCCTCAAATAATTTTGGAATATATATGCAGACCTTTATTATGACTTTTGTTGCTTCCTTCTTAATAAAATAGGGCATTTTTGAATACTGTAGAAAAAGGTGATAACTTATTGGGTTATTCTGGTTCACTCCTAAAGGCACACTCACTCTCTAATGGGCAAACCATATGCACTGCAGGTGGGGCTCATCTAACGTGCAGGGAGAGTTACATTTGGGTGAGTTATTTTGTTTCTGTGCAGGGTAAACACTGGCTGCTTTATTTTTACACTGCAGAGAGAGTTAGATTTGGGTGTGGGGTGTACTTCAAACTTATATGTATATTGCAGTGTTTACCCTGCACAGAAACAATGTAACACCAAAATCGAATTCTCTCTGCACAGGTTACATCTGCCCCACCTGCAGTGCATATGGTTTTGTCCATTAGAGAGTGATTGCGCCTTTCCGAGTGAACCAGAATAACCCCCTTAGTTATCTTCAGGGCGCCTTTTGAATACTCTCTGAAAACAATACTTTGAGGCCTCAGAATTAATGTAATTTGTATAGTGTACTTTTTGAGTTGCATGCTGCTGAGACCGCTTCAGCGTCTCCTGCTGCAGTCATGTTTCCAGGAATATGCTAATGTTATTTTCCCTGGTGTACACTTTGTGCATCTGCAGTCACAACCATCAGAAGCACCATCAGGACATGGTATGTGCAGGATCTACATCAGAGTATGTGATTAAGCATCTGAATTCGCAACCACTCTGTCAACATACCTGTGTCACTCCCATAACACACCTATCAAGAATATAACCACCAATACATTAAAAAGTCAGTTCAATCGGTTTATGCAGACACTGTGGAGCGCAAACATCATGCAACTTTTTAGAAGTTTAAATACATGCTCAGACCATAAGATTGCTCATTTACATGACCATCAGCATTGCGTACGATTCCCAAATTTTTTGTGTGTTTTCTGCTGTTGCTGCTTCACAAATTCTTCATTTATACCAAAGAATGGTTCCTGTAGTACAGGGCTGGGCAATTGCAGCCCTTCAGATGTTGATTAACTACACATCCCAGGATGCTTTGCATTAGTTTTGCTATGTGGCCATGCTGAAACTGAAGCAAGGCATGCTGGTATGTGTAGTTCATCAACATCTGGAGGGCCGCAATTGCTCAGCCCTGCTGTAGTAGGATGGCCCAGGTCTTCAAGCTCCTTTTAGTAGGAACTTATTCACTTATGGTATTGCAGGAAGAACTTAATGGTTAGAACACTAATGGAAGCAGGCAGATGGTAGTAGATCACATGGTATTGGAAAACGGGCACAAAGGTGCAGACAGACCAGATATGAGATTTACAGAATGCAGTACAAAGTCCATATTACAATCCAAGGTCAGGACCAGGCAGCGGGCACATCAGAAGAAGAGTAATCATTCTGAGGTCAAGGTTAGGCAGGGCAAAGTCCAATAAACAATCCAAGTTCAAAGTCCGTGGGGGTCTATGTACTAAGCCTTTGGCAAGAGACAAAGTGGACAGGACAGAGATATACCAACCACCAATCCATCCACTTTAGTTCTCTTCAAGGCTTAGCACAGAGATCTCTAAGTCGAATAACAGACCGAATCCTGGACAGGACAGACTCCAAAACTAGTTTTGGACTTTGGGTCACAACCTATGAATATTCAGAGAAAAGCAGGATCAGCACACTGGGTCAGGAGTACAAGAAACGGGGCATTTTAAAGCATTGAGGATCAATTGGAGAAGACCTGACAGTTCAGTCCAAGAATCACATAGGTAAGAACTAACCAGAGGAATTGTGCTGTTCCCAGAAGCAGAAGAGAAGGAGCTGTCTAGCTTTGAGCACAGAAGCTGGAACAGCAGTATACAGTGCAGCACCATGACTGCACTGAAAGGAAATTCAATTTAGTAAGAATCGTCAGGCAACTGGCATAGACAGGTATAACAGCAGCAGTATCTGTATGGATAATTATTACATTTATTGTTACATTTAATTTATAAGGTACCATACATATAGCATACATTAGCTAGCTTGCATTTGCTGAGGCACAGTGTTACAGGGATTTGAAAGTGTTACCTTTTCAAATACTATCTGACCCATTCCCATATGGATCGATCCAGTGAGAGCATTGGGGAATGCGGACCAGTGTGGATATAGTCACAAAGTGAGCGACAGATGGTGAGCATCGGCGTGATGTAAGGGCATACTTGCCTACCCTCCCGGAATGGCCGGGAGGGTCCCTCAAATCGGGTCCCCCTCCCGGTCCCCCGGGAAGGAGGGCAAGTCTCCCGCATTTCCCTACAGCCCCGGCTCCCCCTCTCCCCGCGGTCTAAAAACTATGACTTTCACGGGTCCGCGGGGAGGGGGCGGGGCTAAATGATGCAATTCGCGGCATTTCGCTGCATTTTTAGCCCCTCCCCCCACCCACGGACCCACAAATTGAGGCTTCAGCCCGTCATGGGGGCGGGGCTTGATGACATCACCCGTGCCCCACCCCCAAAACGAAGCCTCTACCCGCCCCCTTTCACTCCTCTCCGGGCTTCTCCCGGAAAGGAGTATGCCAAAGTCGGCAAGTATGTGTAAGGGGCAGTGGTTTCATAAATGCAGGCATGTTGGCATTTCTGGGGCATGTCTGAGCTTGCAACTCCAAATTTGTACACAGCTGTAAATTAATACAATTAACCCTAATCATGCTTAAATCCTATGCCCAACCATAAACCTTACATAACTCTTTTACACAACCAAATTCCTTAAATCTAATATTCCTTTGCGCATTTTAATCTGTAGAAATTCAAATGCAAACATTAATTTTGGCTTGTGCTGGTCTCTGGAAAATGTAATTCACTTTATTCTTTAGATTAATGTGCAATCCATGATATACTGTAAAGCTATCTCTGCTCTGCTCAATAATGTAGGTTGCACTGTCCAGGATAAATATACAGTAATGTATGTATTTCAGTCAACTGTATAAAAGTGCTTGATTGTCACAAATGTATAGTAGTTTGGGTTCAAAGGTGACAGATTTCAGTGCGCTACAGGTGGGGCAGATGTAACATGTGCCGAGAGAGTTAGATTTGGGTGGGGCTCATAGGTGCCGAATTATGTTTTTGCTGGTGGGTGCTCAAGCCAAAAAAATAGGGGAGTGGCTTCATGGGAAAAGGGTGTGGCCACAAAATAATACTGATTTATATTACGCAGCACAGTTGTCTCCAATATTCAAATTATGGCAACAGTGCCAAATACATAAATGTCACACAGTGCAGGTACAAAAATCCCCCCCATAGTGCCAAATACATAAATGCCCACACAGTGCAGGTACAAAAATCCCCCCCCCCCCCCCCACAGTGCCAAATACATAAATGCCCCCACATTGCCAAATACATAAATGTCACACAGTGCAGGTACAAAAATCCCCCCCACAGTGCCAAATACATAAATGCCCCCACAGTGCCAAATACATAAATGCCCCCACAGTGCCAAATACATAAATGCCCCCACAGTGCCAAATACATAAATGCCCACACAGTACCTGTGCCAGCGACGAGGGAGGGGGAGTGCAGTGGGACACGGGCGGGTCGGCCGCTGCTGAGCGGGTGGGTGCTCATCAATTTCCGTGGGTGCTCGAGCCCTCAAGCACCCACAGAATCGGCACCTATGGTGGGGCTTTACTTAAAAGTGAGATCTATATTGCAGTTTAAAAATAAAGCAGCCAGAATTTTCCCTGCACAGAAACAAAATAACCCACGCAAATCTAACTCTCTGTGCACAAGTAACATCTGCCTCACCTGCAGTGCACATGGATTTGTTCATTTGAGAAGGAATTTGCCTCTGCGAGTGAACCAGAATAAGGTCCCATGTGTGGCTTTAAATCTGAGCATTGGCTGGGAGTCTTTTAAATTGTGCTATGTAAAACATGGTCATTTTCTTTGTATGAAAACTTGTTTATTGTCATCAGATTATAATTTCATGTTTAACTACTAAACCAAAGGAACAAGGCTAAAGGGCGTAACGGTTATGTCAATGATTTCTCATGAGGTGTTATGTGCATATTAACTTAATATATATATAGAAAAATGTTTGTTACCTCACTGAATGAGCTCTCAAAGTTCAAGATGTTCCCCGTTGTGACATGGAGAACAGGAGCTGAAATGGCTTCTTTTAGGCTGTGGCCAAACCACAGTTTGTTCATTATGGCCTGAAAACAAGTTACATTTTACAGGTAAAAAGAAACTGCATAAAAAAAATCACCTTCATATTGTTTTAGCTGCAATTATTTAGCAATAGAGGATTTAACATTCATTTATACGGTTCATTTATATTCATATTCATTCATTTATATTAGGATGTAGATGCTATAAATGGAGTATAGGATACCAGTAGTTAGGATGGTACTTGTTTCCTAGCACGGCCACCCCGATTACCATCGGGGTGGTCTTTTCGGAAAAATCGCGTCGGTCGCATTGCATGCGATTTGGTCGCATGCGATGCGACCGACCCGATTTTTTAATTGAATCAAATGTGAATAGGGTCCCTGGGACCCGATTTTACATTGGATTCAATGTAAAATATTCCCTAGACCCCCAATTTTACACCGTAAACCCCACCCCACGATTGACGCCAACCCGAAGCGTGGCGAGCGCAGCGAGCCCGCGAGGGGCGGCGGTGCGCGTCCTCCGACCTTTTCATTCCCCTACTATCCACGTCGGCGTGGAGTTGAGAATATAAAGTGTGGCGAGCGCAGCGAGCCACCGAGCCCGAAGCGTGGTGAGCGGACGCGTATAACTTCACAGGTATACGCGTCCCCTCGCCACGCTTCGGGCTTGGTGCGCTCGCCACCCTTTATATTCTCAACTCCACGCCGACGTGGATAGTAGGGGAATGAAACGGTCGGAGGACGCGCACCGCCACCCCTCGCAGGCTCGCTGCGCTCGCCACGCTTTGGGTTCACGTCAATTGTGGGGTGACGACGGGGCCATATATAATGTAAAATGGGTCATATTAGCCCATTTCACATTTTTTACTATGTGAGATGGACTTAATCAAGTCCATCTCATCTTGTGCCATTATAATGGCACAAGACCGACGCGATGCTTCCGATTTCAATGTTAAAAAATATTTTAACATTGAAGCCTATGGGGAAATCGCGGGCATCGCGTCGGGGCCAATATTAATGGTCGTGACCGACTCGATGCCCGCGATTTTCCCTTTGCCGGCAAAATGGACCTGATTTCAAAGGAAATCGGGTCCATCGCGGGCATCGTGTACCTTAACTTAAAGGTACACGATGCCCAAGATTGTGGCCGTGCTAGGAAACAAGTACCGTTAGGATATCCCGACTCCATCATTCCAAGAAAAATGTGCTACTGAACTAACCCTAATCCTAACCCTTATGCCAAGGATGGGGAACCTTCGGCTCTCCAGCTGTTGTTGAACTACATATCCCAGCATGCCCTGCAACCGTTTTAGAATGGCCAAATAGCAAAACTGTAGCAGGGCATCCTGGGATGTGTAGTTCAACAACATCTGGAGGGCCGAAGGTTCCCCATCATTGCCTTATACACTCTCCCTGCAGCCTAGCTCTAACCCTGCCTTCTTGCCGATTTACCATAACCACTACCAGCCTAATCCTATTCTCCTCTTCTCCTCCCTTATCTTAACCCTAAATAACTCACACATACTAACAAATCCCCCTGCGCAAACCCCCCCCCCCCCCCATCTTGTCCATCAGGATGCCAATTACAGCCCCTTGCCACCATAAATTAAAACTGTAATTCACATTTACAATTGCTGCATTCATAGTGAAGATGCTGTCATAATTCTATAGAAATTCTAATCTAGCGCTTTACCCTGGAATTAATTAGCATCTCTATAGAATGTTAAATAAATCAAGCTATACATTTCTTTGCAGGCATAGGCCAGTATCCAATTAACTGCGAGAATTAGCCCCGATAAGTAGCATTTATCGGCGATTAATAGCACTAAGTAGCATTTATAGCCTGAGGTAGCCAAAGCATTAAGGGCAAGATGAACTAAGCCTTACAAAGTGATAACATGGTGAGTGAGAATCCACCAGCCAATCAGCTCCTACCTGGGATTTTGTAAACACAATATGGGTAAGGATTGGCATGGCACTAGCTAATCTGAGAAGAAATTATTACATTAATTATTTAGATATGTCCTACGTAATACCGCATTTCACATACGTTTTTACCAATTATGTTATATAAGTATGTTATTCTCTTTATATAATGAATATATGTATTATGTAAACACGCTTATATTTTAGCTTAGCATCCTAATTAAAAGTTAAGTTTTATTGAACTCACTTATCCATTTTTGCACATTAAGTGTGAACCAAAAAACCTTTGTGTGTTCCCCTCTGGTCATCCTTTTGACCTATCCTGTAATTTTTTAAACACAACCTGTGTTATCGGTCGAAAACGGGTCACTGGACATCACCTCACAAGAGAAGTAAGGGTCTGTCTGCCGAATCTACAGTATTCAGGACTGTCCACTATTTCTATCTGTGGAGGGAGACTAATCTGGAGGACTGACAAATTTTAATATTGAGGTGTATCAATATCATTTTATTCAATCCACATGTGATTGTATCCTATTCATAAATTATGTGTAGACAGTATTACACTTTATTTTTATTCTTTCAAGTTTTCAGCATAGAAGAAGTCTGTCATCTACAGAGTGTCAAGGGGCCTTATTCTGGTTCACTCTCAGAGGCAAATTCCTTCTCAAATGGACAAAACCATGTGCACTGCAGGTGGGGCAAATGTAATTTGTGCAGAGAGAATTTGGGTGGGGTCTTACTTCAAAGTGAGAATTCTCTCTGCACATGTTATATCAGCCCCACCTGCAGTGCACATGGTTTTGCCCATTTGAGATGGAATTTGCCTCTGAGAGAGTGAACCAGAATAAGGCTCAAGGTGCATGTGAGATCAAAGTCCCAGTATCAGGGGTTGTATTTCATTTAGGACATTCAGCAATCCTCCATTTATAAATAAAACTTTAGGAATATGCAAATAATTGTAATGGATGGTACCAGTAAATAAAGTCCAGTTTGTGCACACAGAATTGTGAAGTGATAGAAAAATAATAATGGGTATTCAGCTGTCCAATATTGTAATAAAAATAGCACAGAAAAATAGTTTTTGTAGTCACCAGTTTGTATACTCAATGCTCACCCTTCTGGAGTTACAATCTCGTGCTGAATCACGTATATACCGGCAAATCGTCCCAGTTGTTTTTTGCGGAGTGATGTTAGATTTTTATATACCTGGTATTTGCCCTTCTCGGCAGCAGTCCTGTGGTCAGCGACGGAGTCACCGTCCTGGCCGCAGCGGCACACGAGGTGAATTGGCGGTGTGAGCGGTCTTATGCCAAGTTGGGAGCCGGATGATGGAGTCCCGCTGTGATGGAGTAAGCGGGCAGTGAAAAACAGCTGATGGCCGGCAGCGTAGAAGCTGCACTTCAGCTGTAATTCGGGCTGGAGGGTGAGCGGAAATCTGGAAGGAATCTCTGTGCTGAAGTTTGGTTCTTGGTCAGCGAGAAAGTCTTGAGAAAGTTCCCTAATTACCCCGGGGACGAAACGCTTTGACGTCATCACTCTGTTTGAACTGGAAACTTCATTCAGCTAAACCTCCAAATCTACAGCTGAAGCGCAGCCCACCACACGCTGCCGGTAATCAGCTACCTCGCTGACCAAGAACCAAACTTCAGCACAGAGATTCCTTCCAGATTTCCGCTCACCCTCCAGCCCGAATTACAGCTGAAGTGCAGCTTCTACGCTGCCGGCCATCAGCTGTTTTTCACTGCCCGCTTACTCCATCACAGCGGGACTCCATCATCCGGCTCCCCACTTGGCATAAGACCGCTCACACCGCCAATTCACCTCGTGTGCCGCTGCGGCCAGGACGGTGACTCCGTCGCTGACCACAGGACTGCTGCCGAGAAGGGCAAATACCAGGTCTTCAAAAATCTAACATCACTCCGCAAAAAACAACTGGGACGATTTGCCGGTATATACGTGATTCAGCACGAGATTGTAACTCCAGAAGGGTGAGCATTGAGTATACAAACTGGTGACTACAAAAACTATTTTTCTGTGCTATTTTTATTACAATATTGGACAGCTGAATACCCATTATTATTTTTCTATCACTTCACAATTCTGTGTGCACAAACTGGACTTTATTTACTGGTACCATCCATTACAATTATTTGCATATTCCTAAAGTTTTATTTATAAATGGAGGATTGCTGAATGTCCTAAATGAAATACAACCCCTGATACTGGGACTTTAATTCAACATTGATCTGTCATAAATATATGAGATTTGTTTTTATTCAATTGTTTTATTTTCAGATGTATTAACTGTGTATTTCTATGCCTATATTTATATAAAGTATATATTTGCAACAGTGTGTCAATCATTCAATTCCTCCAGCCATAAGGTGTGTTTATAGTATATTTTCAAGCAGCGCAAACATACTTCAATTTTCCTCCCTTTAAATTCTCTTTCAATGTGAGTCTAGACGGACCCACAGAAGTATTTGCAGCAGCTACTATATCTACTCATTTATTTATTCATTTACAATATTTAAATTTAATTAAAATACCGAGCGCCAGGTATTGTGTCCAGGAGAGACTCTTGTTAGCTCTACTCCAAAAACACAATAAAACCCCGATTGCATGTGAGATCAAACCTAATGGTGATATGCTATCTAATTCCTTCTCCAGGTGATTGCAATATATGAGAATATGCCATACACCCGATGCACTGTGATGCAAAATTGTATAAGCCCCCTAATGGGTGCTTACAATGTTAAATGCACCCCCACGCCACCCCCACTATGAACGTGAACCCAAAGCGTGGTGAGCGCAGCGAGCCCGCGAGGGGCGGCGGTACGCGTCCTATGACCTTTTCATACCTCCACTATCTACGTCGGCGTAGAGTTGATCTTATATAGTGTGGCGAGCCACCGAGCCCGAAGCGCGGCGAGCGCAGCGTATTACTTTACATGTATTCCACGTCGCTGTGCTCGCCAAGTTTCGGGCTCGGTGGCTCGCTGCGCTCGCCACACTACATAAAATCAACTCCACGCCGACGTGGATAGTGGGGGTATGAAAAGGTCGTAGGACACGTACCGCCGCCCCTCGCGGGCTCGCTGCGCTCGTCACGTTCATAGTGGGGGTGGCATGGGGGTGCATTTAACATTGTAAGCCCCCATTAGGGTGCTTATACAATTTTAAATCGCATACCATTGTATATGCGATACAATGGCATACAATGCCATATAATTCGATGGTATACAATTTAAAATTGTATAACATTGGCTGCCATCGCATCGCATACCATCGCATGCCTTATGGTCTGCGATGCGATGGGTGCCGTGCTAGTACACGGAACATGTATGTGAGTTTACTCTCAAAGTTGTTATAATTGTGGTATTGCCACTTTAATTGTGTATGTGAATGATTTTGTGCAGTTTAGATCTATCCATTTCACAATAAATACGGGCAATAATTGGATAATCTGATAATACTATTGGGCTATTTTAGTGTGATTTTTGCTGTGTGGTAAATTATTGGTTGCAACTGGATACCAGCCATAAATAGTACGTTTCCAATTGTTTGGGCATTGCTGCAGGTTAGGAATCTCAATTGATCAGTAATATAGGATATGTACACTAGATGGCGCACCATATATAATATGTTGGCAGCAGCACTATGATTTTCAGCAACAAGAAAACACAAGACAGTAGCACAAACAGCTGATGATATAGTGATGCTGCAATGTGACAACCAGGCTCTGCACAGGATTATTATTTTGCTGGAAGCCTAACTACAATAAAGAATAAACACATTTGCTGGAAGCCTTCCTGTGATATAGCATAAACCTATTTCCTCGAAACCTAGCTGTGACGGTATACATACTGGTGACCAGCGTTGGTGATGCCAGCAGTCAGAAGACCAATGCCAGCACCCCCCCATCTAAGTGGTTACCCTAACCCTCCCTCCTCCCTCCATGCAGGCTAACCCTAACATGACCACGCCCCACAGCCCAAACCAGGGCTGGGCAATTGCGGCCCTCCAGATGTTGAGGAACTACACATCCCAGCATGCCTTGCATCAGTTTCAGCATGGCCAGTGGCCACATAGCAAAACTAATGCAAAGCATCCTGGGATGTGTAGTTCCTTAACATCTGGAGGGACGCAATTGCCCAGCCCTGGCCTAAACCCACACTAGTTCCAAAACTTAATCTAATGCTACCCAAATACCACGGTTGGCATCCTTATCGATGTTGGCATTTCTGTACTGATCACTGATCTCCTGGCGCTAGTTGGGATGCCAGTACAGGTATTGTGACTGCTGACAGCATAGCTGCGATATAGCATAAAACACATACCTGAGTGGTGGCACTAATGATCCTCGTGCCACCAGCACCACCTATTACCAGTTGAGACTTCTTATCATTGGACAGAAGAATGGATGGTGTCATGGATGAGGGTGGCTGCTGTCCTGTAATACCAGGAATGAGTGTACTTACATCAGAATTATAATACTATTCTCAAAAGTTGTACACTATAAATCACAATTATAAACTGCTAAAGTAGCTCCGAACAATATGCGCTCCTTCTTATGGAGAGGAACACAGAAAGCAATGTTTCCAACATACAGTAAGTACACACAGATAATTATTCAAGCTGGCCAGTCAGATTCCAGAGTACACTGCACAGCTGCTTCTGCCTCTCCCTATGGCTGTGGACCCCATGCTATCCATCCCGGTATGCAGCCATTAGGTCTACAGTGTCTAGGTTGACAACTATTGGTCAAAAGTCAAAAGGTCGACATGGTCAAAAGATCAACATGGTCAGAAGGACAACAGTCAAAATATCAAAAGATCGACGTGGAAAAGGTCTACATGAGAAAGGTCGACCTGAGTTTTTTAAGACTTGTTCATACTTTACCATCCATGTGGGCTAGATCATAATAGTGTTCCAGAGCGCAGCCAAGCACCATGCCCAAAGCATGGCAAACGCAGCAGTACACTTATATGATGTCCATCCCAATGTTGACTTAGAAACAAAAAAGAAAAAGCCATGTCAACCTTTTCCATGTCGACCTTTTGAATGTCAACCTTTTGAACATGTCGATCTTATGACTGTTGAAATTTTGACCATGTCGACCTTTTGACAATGTTGACCTTTTGACTGTAGACCAAAACATTGTAGATCTAATATACAGTAACCATCCATCTCCACCCACACACTCCAAACTCGCAGGGAAGTTGGGCTACATGCTCACAGCACTCCAATGAGACAGATTAGTTCCGTATGATCCGTGTCCATTTCGCTAAAAGAGTGCTCTGTGTCCCGAATGATTCCGCATATGAAGTATCTGATTGCTTTCTACATCACCTGTATATAGACTAGCTCAGTGATAGCCAACTCCAGTCCTCGAGAGATACCAACAGTTCACATTTTCCAGAGCACCTAGTGGCTGCACAGGTGCACTCATTAATGATTGACACATTATAAATGATCCACAGGTGGAGCTAATTACTTCACTTGTGATATGGGGCCAGGTGTATCAAGCTTCAAAAAGTGAGAGTGATAAACAGGCAGCCAATCAACCCCTCCCTGTTATTTTTCAAACCCAGCCTGTGACATGACAGGTAGGAGCTGATTGGCTGGTTGTTTATCACTCTCAGTTTTATTACTTTTGAAGCTTAATACATCTGGCCCTCTGTGAGGAGATCTGGAAAACATTTACTGTTGATAGCTCTCGAGGATTGGAGGTGGCTACCACAGGTCGAGCTTGTACTGAAATTAAAGTTCCACAATTAAACACAAATTGATCCTCATAGTGGTAATTGTAAATGCAGAAGTATATTGGCCAAATCGTGGTGCTCACGATTCTTTGCTGGAAGATCTGCAAAATCCAACATGTCGGAAATCCTTGCTTTGCCGAATTGGTGTGTCAAATACTTTGCTGATCCCCCTGACAAATCACTGATCATCGGAGTGAATCAGTGGATAGACGTCAGGGAATTGAGCCATAGATGTATGTCCCATTAGCCCAGTGGTACTCAATCTCCTCAAGTACCCCAACAGTTCCCATTTTCTAGGTCACCCAACAGGTGCACTCATTACTGACTGACACATTTTAAAAGATCCACAGGTGGAAATAATTATTTTACTTGTGATTCTGTGTGGATACATGGAAACCATCTACCATTGGGGGTACTTGAGGACCAAGGTTCAACCACTACATTAGCCTACGCAGTAAAAAAATTTTCATATATCTTATTTTTTACTTGTCCAATGCAATAGGATACAAAAAAATATATATATTTTAAAAAAGTATAGTAACCACATATCCTGGTATATTTATTTGGATAAAGATATGACTATTCAATTAAAGGGACATAAAAGTTCTTTAAATAACTAAGGAGGTTATTCTGGTTGGTGTGTAACTTTCCGAATTCTTTCGGAGCGGACCGCATGCCACGCTGTGCGGACATTGCAAGAACAAACGCCCACAGGTCCTCCGCATTCGGACGGACTCGCTTTCTAAGAAGAGGGTGTGTTTTCGGACAACATCCAAACCGTGCATGTGCGGTGGCCACACAAAGATTCTGCACGGCCCTCAAGCGTCAGAACGGACGGGAAGCTGGCCGTACGCACCAATGCGGTGTATTTCCGCAAAACTCACGACTATTATCTGAACTCATAAATCTGTCACATGACACACTTATGCAATAAGGCTACCTCATAAAAAATGGATTGTTTGTAATTGTAATCAATTAAATCCTATTTGATACTTAAACACATTACTACCACTTTACATTAACCCTTACATCATGTGAAGTGCTATTCAATCATTGTTACCCTTTAAGTAATGGTCCCTTTAGGCAGCAATGCTTCCAATTGAAGCAATGAAAAGAGTGTAAATAATGAGTAATGAGTAGAGGAGTGGATTGTATTGTGTTCAGCTGACAGTGCTTCAGGTGCGGGCTTACTAATTGGGCGAACCGAATGCCTAGCACATGAACAAGTCCTCTCCGCAAAGTGAAACTTGCTTATGAAGACCGCATATTTCATGCGTGTTGGTTCGTTTGCAGTCGGTGTGCTATCCGAATGCATGCCTACCAGAGTTTGTGCACTCCCTCGTGTACGCCGATATTTACGCCCAGTTTTTCCCACTTTGAAACCACGCCCTTGTGTAAGTCTGAATGGCGCCCAAAAACGCCCATATTTCCAGAGTCAATTCGGTGGACATTTCTGTACGGTAATAGTGAGAACGAGTATGGAGACCATGCGTGGCACATGCGCATAGCGTTGCCTACGCATGTGCAGACGGCTAAAAAGTGCCCTCTGAAAGAATTCGGAAATTACCGCACCAAGCAGAATAAGGCCCTAATTGTGAGAGACTGATGCTGCACCCCGCTTCCTATTCATACTAGGGAAAGATACACCGAGCAACACTTACATAAAGTACTAGTTAGATCCTTGATGGCTAGCCTTGACAATCCAGCTGTTGTTGAACTACACATCCCAGCATTCTCTGCTTCAGTTTTGCTATTTGGCCATACTAAATCTGATGCAGAGCATGCTGAGATGTGTAGTTCAACAACAGCTGGAGTGTCAAGTTAGTCATCAAGGAGTTAGCCCCTTACACTTGTGAGATTTTGTCAGATTTGACCCAATTCACATGGATTGGGTCAATTTATCTAGCAAAATCTTATGTGCCTGATGTGTAGGACCCAATGCACAAACCCGTGCAATTGGGTCTAACCAAGAGATTGCAAGAGATTGATCCTCCTGCACATAGGATAAATTTCGAGTCAATCAGGTCCAACTTGTTGGACAATAAGTTGGACAAGTGTAGGGGGCCTTAGATACAGCACTCGGGTAGCTGCTGTATTAGAAACACTATAATTATCCTGTTCTGAAAACACCCAAACATAGATATAAAGCCAACAGAAGTAAAAGGAACAATAAACAAGACTATGACTAAGAATGTCTCACCTTCCTTGATGGAACTTATAGAATTGCCAATGCAGAAATCAGCTAGCTGGTTATTAAATATGATCCCTGTGCTTGGGGAGTAAATCATTGAGCCAAATCTAGGGAAGGGATAAAAGAGCAACAGTGCTTCATACATAACTATTGTGCTTCATCATGAAATACATACAGTGATAAATACATTACCTATTGTAGTAGTGCTTCATCTCAACATACATACAACCAGGGCTATTTTTCAGCAGGCTCCAGCAGGAACTGAGGCCATTATTCTAGTTCACTCATTCTGACAAAATATTTCTTATGCTGTGTACACACGGGGGAGATAGGTGCTATAATCGCTGGGAATATGGTCGCAGGCGACCATATTGCCAGTAGTAGTAGTAGTAGTAGTACGTTTATTTATAAGGCGCCGTACATAGCAAACAAAAAAAAACAAATTACAAGGTAACGTACAGGGTGTGTTGAAAGATACAGTATAAATAGGGGTATAGCTGGTAGAACTAAAATCAGCATCAGTTCAGAAGTAGGTGTCAAAATTGTCAAGGAGACTGAAGATGAAGTAGAGGAAGGGAATAACAGGACAGGAGCACAGGTGAGGTAATGAGGTAGGGTGAGTACGTGAGGAAGGAGGGCCCTGCTCATAAGAGTTAACATACTAAAAATAGGTGGGTGGATGAACGAAATACAATAGGATAAGTAGGAACGGAGGGGAACGGAGGCAGGATAGGAGGATTGGGAGTGTGATTGGGAGTGTGCCCCGGCGATAAATCTCCGGGTGCGCGCTCCCGTTTTCTGCCCCATTGTAATCGCTGGTCGCAGGAGCTTGCT
The DNA here is from genome assembly GCF_055691185.1 of Crinia signifera. Lineage (NCBI taxonomy): Eukaryota > Metazoa > Chordata > Amphibia > Anura > Myobatrachidae > Crinia > Crinia signifera. The sequence continues at coordinate 353,037,211 of NC_139217.1, forward strand.
CCTGCGACCAGCTAATTACCTCTGCGGCACCCCCAGCAGAGGGTTGTTTTCAACAGCGACCATCTCTGGTCGCTTGTTGAAAAAGAGACACTGAGCAATATATTGCTCAGCAATATATTGCAAGCAATATATTGCTAGCAATATATCTCCCCCGTGTGTACACAGCATTAGATGGACAAAACCATGTGCACTGCAGGTGAGGCAGGTGTAAAACCCTACCCAAATCTAATTATCTCTGCACAAGTAACACCTGCCTCACTGAACTATAAAAAGGGCCTCAGTTCCTGCTGGAGCCTGCTGAAAAATAGCCCTGCATACAACAATAGTACTCAATGCAGAATCGCTTACAGAATACATACGGATGGCTGGCAGTGGGGGTGTCGGAAGTCAGAATACTGACGCCAGCATCCCAATGTAAAGAATCCCGACAGAGGCGTAATTAGATATTTGTAGGCCCCATAGCAAAAGTTTGTAAGGGCCCCCTAATTAGCAACGGATGGTGATAAATGTATGTAAAACCTATTAATTAGACAGTAAAGATGGGCCCCCTTTGGCTCTGGGCCCCATAGCAGCTGCACCCCTTGCACCTATGGTAGTTACGCCTTTGAATCCCAACAGGGACCCATAAGTATACTTACCTTTCCCCTCCCCTTCTTATAACCCTATCTTCTCATTGACTAACTCTAACTTTCCATACTAGTACCTTACCATAAACTTCCTACTCTGCAGCCTAAACATGACCCCCTAACCTCCCTGCCCCCAACACCTTAACTGTAAGTATGCCCCTTGCTCCTAACATTGACCTGCCCACATACTTACGTTCAGGATGTCAGGATCCTCATCAATGTTGGGATTCCGGCGCCAGACTTGTGGCTGCTAGATGGGATGCTGGCGTCGGTATCCCTAACTACATAAAGGGAAAGGTAGCAGCATGTTAAATGAGAGATTTAATACTGAGGGATTGTTAAAAAAAAAATAGAGAGAGAGAGAGGGGACCTTCCCAGCTTACCAGTTATTTTGTGGACTTCCCTGTGCCGGTCAGTTGGTAATTATTGTGCATGAGCAACAGAAAGAAGGGGTGGTCATCCGCACAGGATCCTCATTAACTTGATGAGGAAAATAGGACCCCCCTAAATATAACCAATTGGCATAAGCCTACAATATAATGGTTTACTGCGGGAGGTGTGCGACCTCTGGACACAAAAATAGTAAGCTTTTTGAAAGAAAGAGAGAAGGTATGTCCTTGTGGGGTGCACCTATGAGGTCCTTAAATAAAGTAAAATTTAACTTTTATTAATTAGTAACTAAAACTAAGCGAAATATGACAAACACACATGTAACATTGAACACTGAAAAGTGAATACAAGGGGAAGGATAGGTGTGTTTATTAAAATCGGTGGCCTGCTCAAATCGCACTGTTATTGTTACACAGGTTCGTCTTAGGTTTCAGATACGTTTGTATAATAAATTTGTCTCAAAATTCACGTATGTGTGTGCTCCTTGAAATAAATTCGTACCGTGTCTCTTTATTTGTTCTCAAAAGAAATTATGTCAATGGACTTGCAGTAAATGAAACAAAAATTGTCACACATTAATCATCAATATTGCAATGTGGTCATAATTCCCATAGGAAAACCGTGATAAATCAATAAGTTGGTGGTTAGGACAGTTCTTAAGTCGACTTAGTGTCGTGAAATGATGTCAAAATAGTATCATACAGTAAGTTCCCACAGTTATTAATACATGAAATAACTGTTCTGATGTTGACTGTCACAGTCGACACACTGTGTGTCGACCAACCCCTGTTAGTGGGTGGTGTATCCAGATATAAAAGAATTTAGATTGTAGATAAGAACACTTGATTTTGTTCTTATTTATTGATACAGTGAGGTATCTGGTCAGGTGTTGACTGTCACTGTCGACATGTAATGTGTCGGTTGGCACCTGTTAACAGGTGGTGAGTTCAAATATAGAGGAACCCAGGTTCGAACCCAAGACGAACCTGTGTAACAATAACAGTGCGATTTGAGCAGGCCACCGATTTTAATAAACACACCTATCCTTCCCCTTGTATTCACTTTTCAGTGTTCAATGTTACATGTGTGTTTGTCATATTTCGCTTAGTTTTAGTTACTAATTAATAAAAGTTAAATTTTACTTTATTTAAGGACCTCATAGGTGCACCCCACAAGGACATACCTTCTCTCTTTCTTTCAAAAAGCTAATTATTGTGCATGACATATACCCCAATACTGAAGGAGTGTGCCATCTCCATCCACCTCAAGTCCAGTCCAGTTACCTTATAAGAACAAGTTTACAGCTTCATTATCTAAAGTCCAATCCAGCTATCTGCTGTGCTTTCTTTAAACTCCACACAGACATAGGCATTCATCCACACTCACACCACTTATCTAAGAAATAAAGACGCGTACAACTGAATGGGCTTAAAGGGGACGGCTTATTTATTTTGAGCAGGGGCGGCCTATTTGAATCTAACTAAAATTTATGTCCCTGCTCTAACTAAGGTGGCGGGCAAAGAACGGCATGCAAGAATAAATAACATTGCTGGAAAATAACAAAGTAATAAAAATAACAAACTCCGGATCTAAGGGCCACCTGCCCTTAATTGCCAAGGACCGGCCAACTGCCAGCGTCCAAGACAACGGCTCAATTATGAAGCGGACTTTTCAAAAGGGGGCCAATTGCCCTTAGGGTCAGGGGGTTGACCTTCTGCTTCTGCCCCTGCCCTCGCAAATATATCTAAGGCAGAGCTCACCACTCTGCCCGAGTCATCAAAAAATTGGGCCACCTGCCCTAAACTACAAATGTCCGCAAGAATTTTCGCTATCCGAAGTAGATGATCGTTAAGGTCCAGCTGCGGGCCCACCTGGATCGGTGATGCCCACATCTCGACATCAACCACCAGCTAAGTGTAAATACAGCTCTAATTTAACTGCCGTTCTTTCCGCCAAGACAAAATAAGCCGACAACAACTAAACGACTAAAATGCAAATGACTTCTCAAAAAACTAATTCTAACTAATAAATGGGGCGGGCGGGAGGGCAACGTTTCCTGAAGCAAGAGACAGAATCTTCTGGAAGCAAGAACATCACCCCATCAAATCTCCACCTCTGACCTCAACCAGCCTATCCTGAACCATCATTCAAATCAGCCAACCCGTCAATCAAGATAAGCCGCACCCCCGGGCCCAGATCAAGTGTGTGAGCTGAGGATTCCTGCCAATAGCCAGGTGAGTTTATGCTGTTTTCAGCCAGACAAGCTGGCTTCTACAGTCTTAAACTCCACACAGACATAGGCATTCATCCACACTCACACCACTTATCTAAGAAATAAAGACGCGTACAACTGAATGGGCTTAAAGGGGACGGCTTATTTATTTTGAGCAGGGGCGGCCTATTTGAATCTAACTAAAATTTATGTCCCTGCTCTAACTAAGGTGGCGGGCAAAGAACGGCATGCAAGAATAAATAACATTGCTGGAAAATAACAAAGTAATAAAAATAACAAACTCCGGATCTAAGGGCCACCTGCCCTTAATTGCCAAGGACCGGCCAACTGCCAGCGTCCAAGACAACGGCTCAATTATGAAGCGGACTTTTCAAAAGGGGGCCAATTGCCCTTAGGGTCAGGGGGTTGACCTTCTGCTTCTGCCCCTGCCCTCGCAAATATATCTAAGGCAGAGCTCACCACTCTGCCCGAGTCATCAAAAAATTGGGCCACCTGCCCTAAACTACAAATGTCCGCAAGAATTTTCGCTATCCGAAGTAGATGATCGTTAAGGTCCAGCTGCGGGCCCACCTGGATCGGTGATGCCCACATCTCGACATCAACCACCAGCTAAGTGTAAATACAGCTCTAATTTAACTGCCGTTCTTTCCGCCATATCAGTTCAACTTGAACTGACCCGCCACCAACCTAATTCCAAATAATCCCTCAACTAAAACTCTAAACTTCTCAATGCGTCTATTAAAGTCTGAAAAAACATCCCGACTAAAGAGAGGTGCACCCCATCCGGCCTGTACAGGGTCTCGTTTCTAAAGGATATGGCCTCATGCCTGACGACCACTCCGCCCTCCGTTACTATAGCCCTGCCGACTACGGAATTGATCCGCCTACGTACCAAATCAATGGCGCCCGGATTGAGTGCATCTCTCCAAACCCTCCTAGGTATAATCTCTGACCAGAAGAAACGGCAAAATCTCCATTCTCTGATCAGGTCCCGCAATAAATTCCTAAGCTCAAATCGAATATTGCGACCGGAATTATGCGTGAGGTCGTTGCCCCCCAAGTGGATGATGACAAAATTGGGTATCCAAACGCCCTAACTGACTCATCCAAGAGACCCCTCAACGCGGACCACCTCATACCTCTACGCCCCAGCCAACGGATAAATCGCGTCTCAGGGAAACGTTCCGTATCCGTGGTTACCTGGGACAAGGACAACCAATAAATAAAGGAATGTCCCACCATCCAAATCATATTGGTGTCCAAGCGTTGACCTGTAAGTTGAAATGATATATACCGTTGGAAAATTTGAAATAATGGCAAACATCTGGCAAAATTTTAAAGGGGGGCCCGTGAGATTCCCTTAAAGGTGATTTTGCAGTTCTATATTAAAATGTTGATAACTAATAGGAATGTGATTTAGGTGATCTATTTAAGACTAATTTGATTATTTGACCCACTTGAATTATGTATAATCCCTACCTGTTGTTCCTTATTCTATAGTGGGAGGGGGGGGGGGGTGGGTCACCCGATTTGACTTGAGGCAAAAAACACAAATCTTCCACCAGTTGGCTAGAGCCTAATTTAAGACTGGTGATAACACAAAAAATTCCTCAAGGCCCCTCAAACACTAAAGCGTGTTTGGGCGAGCGGCTACTCCTCAAATGGGCTCACTGGACTATGTCGGCCTGATGTATCGCTTAAATGCACCAGACCGCCATCTTCCGAGTGCTCGTATGTCGACCTGAGACCAACCCGCCGCAGCGGCTGCCGAAGTGGCGCCGATACGGGAAGAGTGTGTCCCAAATTCGGCTGGAGAAAGACCCTGATGCAATATACAGCGCCTGAAAACCGACCTGAACTGGTAGTTAGTAAGGGGGGACCCGTCGATGTGCATCAGCCAGGCCCCGGGCAATTGGGGCCGCAACTCCACGTAAGCCAGAGGCGCCGCCACCGGACAGATCCGGCGGTCGCCACTCCGACCCAAATGGACCCACTGCCCCCTGCCCACTACATCGGTCTTTGAGCGCTGAATCTTGCACCATAAACCGTCGTGGTGCACGTCGCGTGGCCGAACAGCATAGGCGAGGGAGATGCCCTGGTTGCGGACACCAATTCGCCTACTCTGAACGCCCCATAGAAAGCCATGGCAAAGGCCAGCCTGAAAAGTCGAACCTCGTAATCGTTTGAGCAAATTACTCTTAGGGACCTCGAGATTCGACGCAACAGGCCGGCATCAATCGCCCGTCGCCTGTCGGGCAAAACCGGCCTGGCTCTGGTCCATCCCTTTAGCATCCTGGAAAGCAAGAAAGACTTGGTGATGTCTCTCTTCCCACCAAGATGCAAAAAGAATGATATGCCTGCCAGAGAGCGTCCAACAAAACTTCTGGACTTACCCTCCGTGTACGGGTTCCATACATAGGCATTAATAAGACGCTTAGCGCTCTTACCTGTGCCACCCTGTTCAAGCATGAACTCGCTCCAGCGCTCCCATGAGGCCATATAAGCTCTAAATGTAGCTGGCGCTATCGACCGCAGGGCCAGCTCCTCTACCCCTCCAGAGGCACCTGCCATAAAAAAGATGGACATGGTTCACCATACTTCTGGGCTAACGGCACCAGTTGCCTGAATCTTCCCCATTCGAAACGGGACAATGCATCCGCTACTTCATTAAGTACGCCTGGGACGTGCTTGGCTCGCAACGTAATGTTGTTCGCCAAGCACATCATCACCATCCGTGCTAAAATACGCAAAACTGGGAGAGAGGTTGACCTTAGTTGTGTAATGGATTGGACCACCCCTAAGTTATCACACCAAAAAACAACCTCCCTGTTTCCCAATTCTGCGCCCCAGAGCTCTAAGGCGACCATTATTGGAAATATTTCCAATAATAGCCTATTCTTGGTCATGCCGTCTCGTGCCCAAGATTCGGGCCAAGCCTCTCCGCACCAAACGTCCCGCATAAAATGCGCCGAATCCGGAAGATCCTGCAGCATCTGTATATAATTCCAACTCCGCATCTGCAACGGCTGGAGCTTGCCATATGCATATGCCGTTGAAATTATCCAGAAACATTTCCCACACTTTCAGATCCCTCTTCATTTCTGAAGATAGACGTAGAAAATGGTGGGGTTTGCGAATCCCGACGGTCGCTCGCACACAGACAGACACAGACACAGACCTAGCTCAGAATCAATTTCAATTCCGAGGTACACCAAATCAGTAGTAGGTCCCTCGGTTTTTTCCCCTGCCACGGGGAACCCCGAAATCTCTAAATAAATCAAGCGCTGCTTCTAGTAACCTAAGGCACAGGTCAGAATTTGGAGGACCCACTAAAAGAAAGTGATCCAAATAATGAGTAATGCTGTCAACTCCCGACACTTCCTGCAGGCACCACTGAAAAAATGTGCTAAAGCGCTCAAAATAAGCACATGAAATGGAGCAACCCATGGGCAAACATTTATCTATGTAAAAACCCCCATTCAATTTAAATCCCATGTACTGAAATGCGTTCTTATGCAAAGGTAATAGTCTAAAAGCTGATTAAACATCCAATTTGCACTTGAGGGCACCAGGACCAATTTTCCTAATGATGTCTATAGCCTCCTCAAATAAACAATAATTAACTGTGCACAAATCGTCATTGATGGCGTCATTGACAGACGACCCTCTAGGACAATAAAGATGCTGAATCAGCCTGAACTTCCCTTTAACTTTTTTGGGAACCACCCCAATAGGGGACAAAATTAGTCCCTCAACTGGTGGTGTTTAAAACGGGCCTGCCATGCGACCTGGTTTTACCTCGGCTTCAACATTCTGGGCCAGTTGGTGGTTTTGTGCAATCCTTGATTGCGTGTGGACCTCCGCATCTGAGACAAAGGTGCCGAAAACGACACCGGTTTTCCAGGCTGCACTGCCCATTATTAAATGAGTAGCACTTACCATGGCCAGGCCTAGTATTACCTCCCTTATTAATGTTATTGTAAGGCCAACTCCCATACTGTCTTACCCACCCCCTATTCTCAGCAGCCCTAATAGGTGTAGCTGATTCGGCAACTTCGCCATATAACTGTACGTCTTTTTTACCAAAATCATACACCTCCCGGCCGAGCTGCTTCCTCCTAAACTCTTCGTCATAGATCCGCCAACCAGGACCGACGTAAGAGGTGTAGAGTTTATGAATAAGAAACTGGTATCTCACCAGGTTCACATATTCATCTGGATGCGTTTCTAAATAACAGGCCGCAAAAATAAGTATGCCTCTCACCCAGTTATTATAAGTACGAAAGGCATCCTCACTAGAGGGTCCTTTTTCTTTTTTAGCCGCCAGGAGGGCCCGCCTATCTTTGCTTGTTAAGGCAAAGATATCTACATATCGGCCCTTCCTAATCCTATCCCTAGCCCTGGGGCGCAAACCACGCTTTACGGCGGTGTTTGCACACTGCACGGTGTCTGATTCCACCGATACGTTTGATGAGCCCGACCTGTGGGGCCGATAAGTTCTACGCCTCTTTGTCTTACGACGCCGCACACCGCCGTCCGAGAATGAACCACCCTCGGATGACGTTGATGCCAGTGAGGAGTCAGAAGTTCGGTGTCTGCGCCGCCTCTTACGAGACCTGTCAGCCCTCTTATGCTTAGCCGCTGCCCCTGAAGAGGAGCTCCCTGACTCCTCCCCATTAGACCCAGCATCCTCACTTGCCCAAACTGGGTCATTTGATGACTCACCCGTGTCAGATGCTGTTCCTCCTCGCCTAGCATCCCCATTGTTGCCACGGCTTGTCGATTGCCTTTCCATGACCTCTTGTTCCGATCCTTGACCTGCCGATAGAGGTTCAGCAACAACCCCAACAACAGACGCATTGCCGTGCGATGTTCTATCCCGTGAGGAAACCCTTCCTCCGCCCCTAGCCGCAGCAATGTTAAGCGTTATGGCTCTGGCTATGATGTCAGCCACCGAAGCCACTGTAGCCGTTGGTGCAGCGCTCCCTTGTCCACCTGGGCCGGCGGTAATCAAAGGGGCCACTGTCGCTACTACTGCCGCACAAATAGATGTTAACGCGGACGCGTCCGGCGACACCATATTCCCTGCTGGATTAGTTCCCCTGACCGCGTCCGCATAAGTGCGGCCGGTTTGCAAACCTGTCGTTGGCGGCGCCCTGCTGACCTCTGCCGCCCTATCCGCTGCCAGCCTTCTACGCTCGCGGCGCCTTGCCTTAGCGTTAAGGCGAATGCTCCCACTATCCTGGACTGTTTGCGACGAGCCCGCATGGCCCCTCTTGCTTCCACTAATTGCCGGGCCGCTCTGAATACCATGCATGGTCCCACTAACCTGTACATCCATATTACTATCACTCTCTGCCTCATCCCCCGAATCAGACCCAGACGATGAGGATTCATCCGAATCCTCACTGGAGTCATGACACAAACCCACTGCGGCCACAAGCATGGCATATTCTGCCTCAGTAAGCTTGTGCCTCATATTGTTAATGAAATGTCCCTCAGGTATGACATTCCTCTTCCTACCACTAGATGGTGCTGCCACCTCAGCTAACCTTAAAGCTGCACCAGCAGCTACCTGCCTAGCCTGGCCTCTCCTCCTTAGACTGCTGGGTGCGCCATTATCACTGACAACAGCAGCCTCTACAGCCTGAGCTATCCTTCTATTTCTCCCCCTCTTTTGCCTATTGCCATGTTGGGCTAATGCCTGGCCTCCCTCAATTTTCCCAGCATTAACTGCCTGGCCAGGGCTGTTCTGTCCAGAACCAGCCCTGACCGAACTTTGACTTCTATTAAATATTCTGCAGGCTGCTATGCCTAGCAGCCCGCCTACCTCCCCTGCGCGCCGGAGCACCGCCAGGCTGACCCCCGGCGGCTGCCCGGCGCGAACTACAACTCCCTACATGCTTTGCGGCCTCCGGCGCGGGCCTAACTACGCGCCCGCCGCCGGAGGCTTGCGCTGCTTCATTATCTGCACCCGGCGCGGCGAGCGGTGCGTCCGTCGCCGCGCCTCTGGCATACCCTGACCTGCCACTTTGCCTGCCGCCCGCCCGCGCTACTCGGGCTGGCGACGCTACCACCCCCGCTGGGGTCCCCCAACGCCGTCCACCCGCGCGAGCACCGCGGACGGACGAAACAGCTGCCCCTCTCCTTCCCCGCCGGCCGACCGCTAATGAAGTGCGAGCGGGCGACGCAGGCACGGAGGGTGCTGCCAAAGCGCTTCCTTCACCTTGCTCCCTAGTAAGGGAGCTCAATGGGGCTACAGCAGCCACCCCAGCCCCCGTCCTGCGGGCTGTTGAAGGGGATAAGCCCCTCTCCTCACCGCGGACGGGAGGCCTGTTTCTAGGCCTAACAACTTAGATAGGACAGAAAGGAATTAGATAGGACAGAAAGGAATTAGAAGAGGGAGAAAAGTTTATTAAAGACTAGCAAAAGAATAAGAAAATATAGAAAAGATATAGAAGAAAAGATATAGAATGTCAATAGCAATTGAATATAAGAAATTCTTTGTACTCAACAGTCCTCTCCAACGTTTCCTGAAGCAAGAGACAGAATCTTCTGGAAGCAAGAACATCACCCCATCAAATCTCCACCTCTGACCTCAACCAGCCTATCCTGAACCATCATTCAAATCAGCCAACCCGTCAATCAAGATAAGCCGCACCCCCGGGCCCAGATCAAGTGTGTGAGCTGAGGATTCCTGCCAATAGCCAGGTGAGTTTATGCTGTTTTCAGCCAGACAAGCTGGCTTCTACAGTCTTTGTGACAGTTGTCTTTTTATGGTGTTATTAAATGTTGTTATTTTTTTTTTTTTAACAATCCCGCTGTATTGAATCTCTCATTAAAAGTGCCGCTAACTTTCTCTTTTTGTATATTGGGTCTGACTATTCCTACCTTATAAAACCAGCTCCATGTAGCAACCGAGAATTCATCCATTATGTTGGTTGTAATTAACATTACCTTGGCGTCAGTATTCTGACTGCCAGGATCCCATCTGCGGGGATGTTAACACTTCTGCTTCATCCTGCCATACATACAGTATAGTGATTCATATACCATTTCTTATTGCAATAGCGCATCATTATAAAATACATACAGTAAGAATTTTATATACAGCACAAATCACCTAAATTGTAATTCATCATACAAATATACTGTGTTCATACAGAGTGAACATACAGCAATATACAGTAACAGTAGTGCTTTATATACAACACAGTAATAGTGTATGACAGACATTTGCATACAACGCTTCATACAGCAGTACATATAGCAACTGTGTAGCATTCAGATTAATGCAACACAATAGTGCATCATACAGCGATGCGATGCTTACATCAGAAGTGCGTCATACAGCAATGCACACTGGAATAGTGCTTCATACAGCAATACATATAGCAACTGTGCAGCATTCAGATTAATGCAACACAATAGTGTCCAAATCCCGACAAGGTCAAAATACCAATATATAGAATGTAGACAGGTGAAAAAGTCAACATGACTTTCGGTCGACAGTTTGGGAGGTCACCATGGGTTTTTCACTGCTTTTTTGACCCGTCATGTGCCGACGCATATTTCATGCCCTACCATCCACTAGGGCGTGGTGGGAGAATAAAATAGTGTGCCAAGCGCAGCGAGCGGCTGCGGTTGACTTCCAACTGTGTCCATGTCGACTGTGTCGACTTTTTTTGGGAAAAAACAGTGAAAAAAACCCATGTCGCTCGAAAGTCATGTTGACTTTTTCACCGGTCTACATTCTATTTGTCGGGATTTTGAACTTGTCCAGATTTAAATGTCGGGATTTTGACCTTGTCGGGATTTTGACCGTCGGTCAATAGCTGTCGGTATTTTGACCGTCGGTATTTCATACCGAATCCATACACAGCAATAGTGCATCATACAGCAATGCATACAGCAATAGTGCATCATAAAGCAATGTACACAACAATAGTGCATCATACAGCAATGTACACAACAATAGTGCATCATACAGCAATGCATACAGTAATAATGCCTCATACAGCAATGCACACAGCAATAGTGCATCATAAAGCAATGTACACAACAATAGTGCATCATACAGCAATGCATACCGCAATAGTGCATCATACAGCAATGTATACAGCAATAGACACAGCAGTAGTGCATCATACAGCAATAGACACTGCAGTAGTGCATCATACAGCAATGCACACAGAATTAGTGCACCAGAGAAATACACACAGCAGTAGTGTGTCATACAGCAATGCACAGCACAAATGCATCATATGCAAATAGACAACACATTAGTGCATCATACAGAAATACATAACAATAATGCATCATACAGAAATACGGTACTTGTTTCCTAGCACGGCGCCCATTGCATCGTATACCATAAGCCATACAATGGTATGCAATGCGATGTTACACGATGGCAGCCGATGTTATACAATTTTAAATCATATACCATTGCATTGTATGCCATTGTATGCCATATACAATGGTATACAATTTAAAATTGTATAAGCACCCTAATAGGTGTTTTATTTATTTATTTATTTATTAACAGTTTCTTATATAGCGCAGCATATTCCGTTGCGCTTTACATAGGGGACAGTGATACAACAAAACAGGGTATTTACATACAGTCAAAATGTAGGATGGCCCTGCTCGCAAGCTTACAATGGGCCCTCTATAAGATTATTAATTGTATAAGCACCGTAAGGGGTGCTTACAATGTTAAAAGCACCCCCACGCCAACCCGAAACGTGGCGAGCACAGCAAGCCCGCAAGGGGCGGCGGTACGCGTCCTCCGACCTTTTCATACCCCCACCATCCACGTCGGCGTGGAGTTGATATCAGATAGTGTGGCGAGCACAGCGAGCCGCCGAGCCCTGCGAGGGGACGCGGAATACATGTAAAGTAATACGCATCCCCTCGCTGCGCTCGCCACACTCCGGGCTCGCCACACTATATAAAATCAACTCCACGCCGATGTGGATAGTGGGGGTATGAAAAGGTCGGAGGACGCGTACCGCCGCCCCTCGTGTGCTCGCTGCGCGCGCCACGCTTCGGGTTGGTGTTGATAGTGAGGGTGGTGTGGGGGTGCATTTAACATTGTAAGCACCCATTAGGGTGCTTATACAATAAAAAATTGTATAGGGTGCTTAAATCGCATCGCATCGCATGCGGCTATATGGCATGTGATGCAATACAATGCATAAGATGCCATACGACTGAAAATCGTGGGCGCCGTGCTAGGAAACCAGAAATACATAGCAATAGTGCATCATACAGAAATACACAGCAATAGTGCATCATGCAGAATACACAGCAATAGTGCATCATGCAGAAATACACAGCAATAGTGCATCATGCAGAAATACACAGCAATAGTGCATCATGCAGTCACTGGCGTAACTAAGCCACCGCAGCCCCCACCGTGGCGGGGAGGCGCAGAGTAACTATGGGCGCCGGGGGGGCTGCGGTGCTATAGTTACCCGCTGCGCTGCTGCCCGGCCGCATCTTCGGTCACTGTCCCGTCACTCGCTCCCGGCGCCGGCTCCTGCTGATAATGAAAAGTTACACTTAGAAAATGGCTGCCCCCGTATTGCAGACAGTTTTGGCAGCCATTTTCTAAGAGTCACTTTTCATTATCAGCAGGAGCCGGCGCCGGGAGCGAGTGACGGGACAGTGACCACAGACAGATGCGGCCGGGCAGCAGCGCAGCGGAGACTGGAGCAGCGGGAGACTGGACGGGACAGTGACCGCAGATGCGGCTCTGTCAGGTATGGAGGCGGGGGCGCCGAAATTTTTTTGGCGGGGGGGCCCAAATTATATAGTTACGCCACTGCATGCAGTGCTTTTTTTCAGCAGGAACCAGCAGGAACTCAGTTCCCCAACCTCTAATTAAATATGACATAATCAGGAACTGGGTTCCAGAATCTGTCCTGGGCCAAAATGTACCTTCCATAAGGTAAGTTTTATTTAAAATTCCCCTGTGTTAGCCTTAGTTTCGAAATAAATATAAATACATTTAACTAATCCACCCCCAGACCCGGAGTTCCTGGACCTATTTTTCCAGAAAAATAGTACTGCCCCCGTATCCTATTCCCAAAACCAGCCTTGGGTGAGCCCATGATCAAATAGTTTTCTGAGGCCCTGGCCAAATCCCTTGGTGGCATTTTAATTTTCCCCATAACATAATTCTTCTTCTGCAAAACAGAGCGCTTTATTATAAGTCTATTTATGTGCATCAAAGAGAGGTAATTAACATTCCTTCTGGAAGACTTCAGTACGTTAGAAGATACTTCTCATATTTCTGAAGAGTGACATCATTAATAACATTCACAGCCATATATGTACAATTTTCCAAACCTTGGCTGAACGGAAAAGTTATTTGGTTAATGTGTTAATTTTTTCTATCTACAGTGCACAAAACCCCCGTCAGTAAGACCAGAAGAAGTCAGACTATCTCATCTTAAATGAGCCAAGATAAAATTACGGCTACACCCAGTGGCGTAACTATAAATTTTGCTCCCCCCTGCCAAAATAGTTTCTGGCGCCCCCCCCCCCCCTCCAATGCCCTTTACTCATTACGCCACATACCTTAATACCCCTTGACTATATATCGCACACCACTATGTCTATTACACCACACAATGTAATGCCACTTACACTATATGCCACTTACACTTTACGCCACATGTATGGGTTGCAGATAATTTATTTTAAGATGTATTCATTGTGTAGTGGAGAATGGTAAATGGCATCTGTGGTGGGAGCAGCACATGGAGAAATAAAATGACACCTACATGCAGAATAATAAAGGGATTGTTCCTATCTTCCCAGACCTGATACTCGGAACACAAGCTGATGACTGGTTACACTGATTCAAGGTGTCACACACCCCCAGTGCTGTGTGAGAATGTTGGGGGAAATACAGCACTTAGTCCTGGTCCCTTGTAATCACCCAGAGTCTCCTTAATGTAACACTTCTGACATCATCGATATTACAGTGCCCACCACAGTGAAGTACTGCTTGCACACATAACACCCACAGTAGTGCAGCTTATACACAAGACCCCCAATAGTTCCGCTTATCCATATAATGCCCAGAGTAGTGATGGTTATACACATAAGATCCAATCAGTAGTGCCACTTATATACATAATGCCCGCAGTAGTGCCAATTATACACATAAGACCCCCCCAATAGTGCCACATATACACAAAATGTCTTTAGTAGTGCCGGTTATACAAATGACACCCACAGTATTGCCACTTATACACATAAGACTGGCAAATAGTGCCACTTATACACACAACGCCCACAGAAGTGACGCTGGTACACATAATGGTCATAGTATGATGACCTTGTTTATGTTACGTCACAGTAACATATACACATTATACCATTTTACATTAAACACATGATGCCAATTTAGAGCCCCTCTCCCTCATGTCTCCATTCATCATTCCACCTCCCAGGAATCATGTTCCTGCAAATGCTGCAGAAGACAGGGAGAGGGCGAAGTGCATAGGGTAGGCAACTGCAGAAATGCCAGTGTAATGTATAGTATATTAGCATCAGTGCATTTTGGCATAAAAGTTGGGTGCACCTCTATTATAAAAAAATGCATTGCAGTGATGCCAGTGGAAACTATAATTATACCCATGAATACAAAACAAATTAGGCAGATCTATGGCAGCAGCCTGTTACAAGTACTCACCATCCTGTCATTTAGTGGCAATGACAGAAGCTCGTCAATCACACTGGCCCCAATTCTTTGGTAGGCACAGATGTCTTTTCCCTCCGACCGTCTGGCGCAGACTGCTGAAAGGTGCACTAGACCAGGGGCAGATTACACGCTGCCCCCCCTGAATAACCCGCCACAGATTTTCAAAGGGTGCCATGCCATGGTCCGTGGGAGGGGGCGGAGCCTTCGCTATGAGCTCAGCTGGCTGCAGTGCAATGACAGTCAGCACAGCACGGACATGAGGAGGCCGGGTCGGGTGCCCTGACCTCAGGCTCCGCAGGAGTCACGGTATGGGGCTGCTTCCCAGCTAGCAGCACAAGGAAGCTGCATAGTTTCGGCTTGTCTGTGTGCGCGGCTGCGGACAGCGACGTGAGCAGGCCCGGTGAATGATGTTAAAGCATGGGTGGATTTAGAGGGGTGGATTTAGAGGGGGGAGGGGGGCACCCAGGCACGCTACAAGTACTACGAAGCTGCTGCTAGCAGCAGCCTGTAAACGTCATTGCTGTTTCCCCTGGCTCCTCCGACGTGTCTGTCCCAGGCTGCTCCCGCCCGCCCATCCGACAGACTATTCAACAGCCCACCCGCCAATCAGACCATCCTCCCACCCATCCTGTACACACAGTAGCCAATAGCTGGCTCTGTGTACAAGCAAGTGAGGGGCTTTTTTTTTTTCAGTGATGGCCATGGCCGTGCCTGCGCCGCGGTCAACTCTCTGCCAGCACTGAGGTAACATGTCAGATAGTCAGTGCGCCGGGCAGGTGGAGGTGCCTGGCGCCCACACAGACCATGCTGCCGCTCGCTCCCCCAAGCGGCAGCGGGGGCTGCCTTACGCTAGCTCCGCCACTGGCTACACCAAATGTAACATGTATTTACGTCTCTAATGTTATATAAGCCCTTTATGTATATTTGCATAATTCTCCAGTTGGATATATTTGTATTTAAGGTTGAGTGCATGCCAGGGCCTGATCAGCCAATAGGCTGATTAGGCTGCAGCCTGGAGCACTGGGTCCTGGGGGAGAGGCGCAGTGCCGGCAAAATAGATTTTGCTGGTATGAGAGAGCTTCCTATCTGCTGGAATTACACCCGATCATGGACTCATGAGATCTCCCCTGGGAACTGTGGGAGCAGCGGTGCCTGCGGGATTGCCGGCGTCACCAAGGCAGGGATGCCGGGAACAGAAGATCCTGTGAGAGCCGCAAAGATTGATGCCACTGCAGCACTTCTAGGGCAATAAGTGTCAACATGGAGTCACAGAGAATATTACAGATTTTCTTCTGCCCACCACAACAACTATAGAATTTGCCCTAAAAACCTATGGCTGATTTACACTGTTAATGACAGTACTGGCTGGCACAACAGTCATTTACAGTATAAATCAGTCATAGATTTTTATTTGCAGTGTAAATCAAGGTTTCTCAAGCTCTGCAGCTCTCTATATATGCATACCTCCCAACATCTGATAGCAGGCAAGCGGGACACTCCTGCGGCGTAGGCCAAAAAGGGGGCTTTGCCCATGGGAAGGGGGCATGGCCTTGTGGGGATACCACATCCTCTGGCCACGCCCACATTTTTTGCCCCTCTGCATTGCTTAATAGACACTGTGCGCATGCGCACATCGTCTATTCCCTTCAGGCTGGGGTGACTCCCGACTGCCACCCCTCCCCCCAAACCGTGGGACACTGCCGGCCCCAAAATAATTGGACTGTCCCACGAAAATTGGGACGGCCCCACAGAAAAAAACGGGATGGTTGGGAGGTATGATATATGTACATACATAAACTGCCTCACATTTATTATTCATACACTTCCTTTTTCATATACATCCATTCATGATACATACACCACCACCCCTCCTCTGGTCAGCCAAGAGCACACTAAAGCCACCTTCTGCGGGGACTGGGCACCAGGTTAAAGCAAAGGGAAACTCACAGCTGGCTGGCTGGCCAGCCTGATGCTGCCCCTGCAACCGGAATTGCTGCAGCAGCTTTCCTTCCCCATGATGCTGCTCCCCATGCTGGTACATTGCTGCTGCTGCTGCCACCGGCTCTATGTTACCACTGGCCGGCTCGGCCATCATACTTCTAGGGGTTGGACAGCAACTTATATAAGAAGCACCAGTGGCATATTTAAAATAGGTGCATTGTGCACATGGGCCACTGAGTCCCAGAAGGCCCACACAACACACTGCACCCATATTTTTGATACCTACCCTGCAGAGTTCTGCGATGAAGGCAGCAGCACTGCCAGAATCTCAGTAAAACTGTCCACAGCGCCATATCTCTGGAGTTTTGCACATGCACAGTAGATTCTGAATTTTGCGGCCGGCAGAGAGGAGGGAGCCCAAACGGCGGAGGCTGCACAAGTGCCTCCTCCTCTTTTAAACCCCTGTTGAGCACTTTCAGCCAATCTACAGGGACTGGAACCCTCAGTGAATTGTCAGGGCTGCAGCTCCACTGTGTGACAATGGCCTGTGGGTCATGCTCATAAGATTCAGCCACCTGCAGCATGCAGAATCAGTATTCACCATTAGGTCCCATCTCACAGACCCGCAGCAGCGTCAGGTACACCATCACTTGCTGCAGCGCAGGCTAAGCAGTTTTAGATGGGAGCTGTCCTGTCCACTATTGCAGGTGTTAGCGTGACTAAAGCTAATTAACTACAGTATGCAGCAGCGGGCACACCATAGAGCTCTGTTGAAAAAGCAGTGGTCACAGTTGGATCCCACTGTGAACCACACAGGTGGTGCTGTACATGCATATGCCCCTTCAGAACTTGGAGCTCGAAGGTAGGTAGCTCTATTACCTCTGGGATTTATGCCTCTGTGTTAAGGGGCAAAACACAGAGGTGCTACATCCCTCCCTATTTAGGCCTTAATGCAGTGGTTCCCAAACGTTTTTTGAATCACGGCACCCTAGAGCATCAAAATGTTTTCATGGCACCCCTAGGCCAAATGTTTCTTATTGAGAAATTTAGAAAAAAAAATATTAAATTAAGTGCATTGTGTTTATATGTCACAGTTATCTGGTGAGGGACAGGATTTGCTTCTGTTTGTCCACATATATTATGATTGGCAGCCACCAGCACTGGTTTTGCCTGGTACATTGACCATAAATAATATAAATTGATCCTGGTCCACCAACCCAAGGCACCCCTGCAAGTGCCCTGAGGCACCCCAGGAAGCCTAGGCACACAGTTTGGGAATAACTGCCTTAATGCATACAATGAGTGCATTGGCTCTTATGGGCTTTAGTACCATAGGAACATCACACAAAGGGCCTAATTCATTGTGTACACATTGCGCAATTATCATGCAATGGAGCAATTATAGTCAGACTGCGCATGTGCAGATTTAATGGAGAAGTTATTGACCATTTTCAATGCGTGCATCTGCTGAAGGCTGCAAGCTTGCACATGCAAAAACATGGCACCTGTTTTGCTATTGCTGTGTTCAGTCTGCATTGCCATAAGCCAACCCATCGCCATGACGTTCCTCATGTGTATAGGCTGCAAATGTGAACGCAACTGTCACTGAACTTGGGATGGCTCCAATGGGCGTCTCTTGTCATTCCTGGGCGGCAGCTTCACTTGCTAAAATTAGCAGCTCCATAGCCTAGAAAATCGCAATTGGAATTGAATTTGTGTACAAACCTGAATTAGGTCCAATGTACGAGAGTGTTTTACTCTTTGAAATTGACAATTATTTTACAAAAAGTACTAAAACATCCCACCCCATAAAAAATGTGCCAGGCTCTTACATTTGATTGACTGAACTCGTGACAGACACAGAGTTCCCATCTTGGCTGATGACAGAGATGTGAGTGGTCCCAAATGTCTCTGGATGAATCTCCGACACATTATAGAATCTGAGGGTGTGATTGCCAGAGTTATCAATTTTCTTCCTGACTTTCTCAGCAAAACTCCTAGACAGCAAGGATGATGTGAGCTGCATGGCACGAGAGAGGAAGAGAGACAGCAGAAAAGAGAAAGGAGAGAGAGACAGTCAGAGAAAAAGATTGACGTGGAGGGAAGGAGAAAGCAAATAGAGTTAAGGATTTGTAAAAAATGGCATACATACCCCTTATTCTTACACAATGTAAACCATTGTAATAAATTATAATTTTAAGCTTTTAAACATGAGAATCAGATGTTGTAAATGTGTACCACACCCCAGCAAGTCACGCATAGTTATATAGTTATAGTTACATAGTAGGTAAGGCTGAATAAAGACTTGCATCCATCTAGTTCAACCTAGATTGTAATAGCTTATCCCTTGTTGTATAGTATGTTCTGAAATTTTAAAGACAGATTTTGTTACTTATTCGTACCCATGGATGTTTTTAACCAATAAATGTTTATCCAACCTTATTTTAAACATATTTATAGTGTCTGCTGACACCACTTCTCCAGGAAGAGAGCTCCAGAGTTTGACTGCTCTCACTGTAAAGATTTTTTTTTCTTCTAGATGAACAGAATCTTTTTTCTTCTAATCTAAACTCGTGCCCTCCAGTCCTAGATTCCTTTCTAGCAGAAAAAAGGGTGTTTGACAGTTCCTTATATTGCCCCCTAATATATTTATACATATTGAGCATATCCCCCCTTAAACGTCTTTTCTGTAGTGTAAATAGTCCTAAATTGCTTAATCTTTCCTCATAGCTTAAATTCTCCATTCCCTTAATAAGCTTTGTTGCTCGCCTTTGAATTTTTTCTAATTCTATGATGTCCTTTTTATAGTGTGGGGCCCAGAATTGTACTCCGTATTCGAGGTGCGGTCTAACCAATGATTTGTACAGAGGCTTAATTACTTTTGAGTCCCTAGTTTCCATGCCCCTTTTAATACATGCTAGAATTTTGTTGGCCTTTTTTGTTGCTATATTACATTGATCACTACACCACAGTTTGTTGTCTATTTGGACTCCTAGTTCCTTTTCGAGTACTGAATTACCCAATTCCTCCCCGCTTAGCTTATAACTAGCATACTGGTTATGTCTCCCAAGGTGCATGACCTTGCATTTGTCCACATTGAACCTCATCTTCCACTTTTTTGCCCACTCATCTAGATTGTCAAGATCATTTTGAAGTGTGGTGACATCTTCTGATGATTTAATAACTCTGCTCAGTTTTGTATCGTCCGCAAAAATGGATACATTGCTGAGTAAACCCATCCCAATACCGTTAATCAAAATGTTAAAAAAAATGGGCCCTAGAACCGAACCCTGAGGTATTCCACTTAGTACTGGTATCATATTTGATACGGCACTGTTCACAACCACTCTTTGTTCTTTATTACACAGCCAGTTCCACACCCATCTACAGATATTTGCCCCTAATCCCAAGTCCTCCATTTTATTTATCAACCTCTTGTGTGGTACTGTGATGAAGGCTTTAGAAAAATCTAGAAAAATCACATCTACAGCGTTTCCATTATCAAGGTTTTTGCTAACCTCTTCATAGAAACCAAGTAGATTAGTTTGGCATGAACATTTTTTCACCAACCCATGCTGTTTCTTACTGAGTAAACTATGAAGGTCTAAATATTCCTGGATACAATCTCTTAAAAATCCTTCAAATAGTTTACCCACTATTGATGTTAAACTAAAAGGTCTGTAATTAGCGGGATCCTCCTTTTTTCCTTTTTGAATAATGGCACTACCTCTGCTATTCTCCAGTCTTTTGGTACCTTTCCTGATGATAGTGAATTATCAAAGATATAATGTAGAGGGGAAGCTAATTCCTCCCTTAATTCCATTAGTACCCTAGGATGAATCCCATCTGGCCCAGGTGATTTATTTGTTTTGATTTTGCTGAGTCTCAATATTATTTCCTCGGTAGAGAAATCAGTATTGAGGTCCGGCTTGTTCATCCCAATTGTGGTACTGTACGTGTGCGTTCCACAGTCTGCTCTCCCTTAGTAAACACTGATGAGAAGAACTCATTTAACACATCTGCTTTTCCCTTATCCTCCGTAAAACTTTTTCCAGTGATATCGGTTAGTGGGCCTATGTTGTCCTTAACTATGCGTTTACTATTTATGTATTTGAAAAACTTCTTGGGGTTAGCTTTGCTTTCAGTGGCTATGCGCTCTTCACAATCCCTTTAAGCTACTTTGATTGCCCCTTTGCAAAAAACGCCTCCTCATTTAAGTTATTTTTATAGAATTTAAATGTTTTTGTTTTATTGTTGATTGCTGACCTAACTTTTTTGTCCAACCATGGAAGAGATCGATGGTAACCACACCAATGGCCATCTCTATGCTGAACTATGGCTAATGAGGCACTTCTTATGTAACAAATGCTTCCTTTATGACAAATTGGGTGAAAATGATGCAACTTCCGCCCACAGAATTTGTCTACGTTGTCAAAGATCATATTTTGTACAGATGTCTACATTTGTTTTCTGGTAATATTGTATGACTTGTTCTTCTAAAACCCTACTTATAGTCATACCTCCTGAATGTCATTATCTTTCAAAGCATCTCTCAGTTTGTCCCGCTGTCCATTTGCGAATTTCAAGGCTTCTATGATACGATGGTAGGTCTGTATCTGTTGAGTCTCATTCTGCATAGCGCTCTTATCAAAGTGATACCCTAAAACCAAATATCCTATTTTATTTTTCATCTATACATAGGTGATTAAAATCATTGTATACTGTGTCAGTGTAGACATAGCCATGTTCTTACCAGCATTATCTGTCATTGAAGCTAAATGCCAATGCCATTGGTAATATCTATAAACATCTAGGGTAGGAACTACTAATCCACTCACCTTAACAGTGGCGGTTTTTACCTATGGGCTGCAGCCCCCCCAGGTAAAATCTGCCACTGTAGTGAAGCCAGATGCAGCCTGCGAGACTGCTCTGGCTTCACTATGACTGGCTGTGACTTCCTTCCATTGGAAGTCTGACCTGCCAGTCACCAAGGCAGTCCCATTGGGAGACGTTCCCTCCCTCTGGGACAGCCTAAAAAATACGTAGTCTGCGCATGCACAGTACCCACACCTACACTGCACCTGTGTTGGTCCCTGTGCTGTGATTTCCCTTCTATGGGCTGTTGCCGAAACAGATCATAGAAGCTGGCTGCTTGCGCAGTACTGATGTCGCTGCAGCGCATGCACCAGTCCCGGCACCTGTCATCATAGTACAGGCACTGGGAACGCGAAGGGGCCAGAAGGAGTGGCGGCAGTGGCAGCAGGAGGGGTGCCAGCATCGGGACCAGTGGCAGCCCTCCTCCTGCAAAAAGGTACCACCCACCACTGCACCTTAGGAAGGGTATGAACGGAGTCACAACCGTATTGTCCATTATGCAACCATGGATCCTAGGGCCCAATGGACACTGAGGGGCCCAGTTTGCTGTGGTATGTTGTACCATGGAAAAAGTGTCCGCAAAATTTACAATTCCAAGGGTTTATTACTAAAAGCAACAAAATCTCCTCAATGTAATTGGCATACATGCTCAACCTAAGCTCCTTTTGGTGATTTACAATGTATTTAATAATATATTTTGTGGGCATTTAATATACTACTCTACTGAGATTCACTTTACTATAAGTAGGATAAGTCATACGCTGTAGACGTTCTGTGCAGTTACAGAAACTGTGATCAATACAGACTATGAAATTGTAAATATCGGAACGTAGAAAAATCCATAGCTGAGCTGTGAGTGCGCTCTAACCAGTTGTCTGACTTATCTGTGATCAGCCACCATGCCGATGGGGCAAGAGCACCAGGCCAAAGAACACCTGTATGTTTGGGAGTGCCGGTTGCTATGGGGTATTTATCAAAGCTTGTAGAGATACAATTGTGAGAGATAACATGCCAACCATAAAGCCTATACGTCATTTTTCAAACACAGCCTGTAAAACGTAAGACAGAAGCAGATTGCCTGGTACTGTGGCTGTCAAAATTGTATCTCTCTACCAGGTGTGATACACACTCTCCTAAAAGAGGAGCAGTACCATAGTACAGCATCATCAGTTCTAATAAATACCATCTTCTGAAGTCACTTTATTCACAATATAAATATTAACTGGTGATGACATATTTATCCCAGTTAGTTGCGCAGAACAGTCACAGAGGTGCCTTGCCTAGCAAATCTTCCTGTGGTCTTACCTTGAAGGATATTAAGGATGAAGCTAAGCAAAGCTCCCCCTGCTGGTGGAGGAGGAGAATATAATGTGTAGCTTCCAATTGACAAACTCAATGGTTTTACTATTTGCACCTTATAATTTCTAAAGTCATCCAGTGTCAGAACACTTCCTAGTGCAAGAAAAAAAACAATAATGTTTATCAGGACAGATCTTTTAAGATTAAATATAAAATAAGGGATTGAGAGGATATAACGGAAAAGGAAAGAGAAGAAAAATTGATGGGTAAATATTCCACGCAGAGTTGGCTACATGTCTGTTTGCAAATAGTATCTTGTGTGTTTTTCACACTATGCATTCAACAAAGGAAGAAGTTCTCATAAAATCTGCCAACTCTCCCAGAAGCTGCAGGAGACTCCTGATTTTTTAGTAATCCCCAGTACCCTTGGAAGAGTAGCTGGCTCTCTTGCATCCCGCTCGCTTCCTAGTGAAATGGTCAGAATGTGGAGAACATTGGGAACAGCAGGTTTCTTTTTAGATGACTGGGATACATTTAATAAAATTGTATTATTTAGCACACCCCTTGGTGGCAGATCCACAAATTGCAGCATTGTGTTCCGCTATGAAGGCAGGATCTAATGATGCAATGGCTCTGCCCCATGCAGTTCTATGCAAAATCACATCTCTCTGGGCATCTCCTGAGAGGAGTACAAAAGAAGTTGGCAGGTATGTATTGGAAGTACTGTACGTGAAAATACATCTGTCCACCAAGTTCAGTTTGGCAAGAGGCATGGTGCAGCAGAAGTGGGTTAGACAATGCATGATTACTGTCGTTGTGAAGTAGGGAGTGGGACCAGGATAACGCAATTCAACACAAATCATGCCATCAGGCATGAAGTGAGTGGCTGCAGCCAAGTGATGGCCGGCTCTAGGAGACTTGCAGTTGTGTCTGGGTGGTTGTGAGCACCAACTGATTGGAGGGAGAGTAGGCAAGTATGATTGTAGGGTTATAGTGTGCATTGATATGATGACAAACAAGGGGCCAGGTGAACCACAAAACACGTACAACTCTGCATTGGGGTGAATATACACATTTCATGCATACAATGTGAGAGCACCTGTGCCCAATGTCAATCCAACTCTGAATACGGCTGTATGCATTTATTTTATGGGCAAAAACAATGTAAGTTTGAAGCTATCAATTTAAGATACATGTCTAGTTGACTAGAATGCAGCTGTCAGTTCACTAGTTCCTTGTAGATGGGTAGATAATGGGTTATTATGATTTGTCTAGGACAGAAATAGATACTGCTAAAGTATGAAGGAGAAAGGTACAAATTGGGACAGAAACTCACCTTGCTTGTGGAGATCCTCTAGCATTTTCTCTGCTATGGAACCCTCATAAAAGCTGTCAGCTCCTTTGTCTGCCAATATCCTGAGAGTGTGCCCTAGCTGGGTGAAGTTTACAAATTGTCCTTCCTTTAACACTTCCTGATCCTTACATAACAGCTCACTAGGAGACAGAGACACAATCTATTTGCCACTATAATGGAAACTACTGAGGAGGAGAGGGATCTAGGTGTCACTATTTCAGGGGACTTAAAAGCAGGTAGGCAATGTAACAAAGCAATGAAGAAGGCAAGTCAGATGCTTGGTTGCATAGGGAGAGGTATCAGCAGTAGAAAGAAATAAGTAATAATGCCACTGTATAGATCATTGGTACGACCAGGGGCGGATTGGGGACTAAAAGTGGCCCTGGAAATTTCCTGGAAGTGGCCTCATGTAGGCGGCAACAAATCAATAATAGGTGGAGCCAGCATAACAGTAGACGGCATTACTACAGTACATCACTATTCTTAGAAACACTGATGACAGGCAAGACTAAAGCATCAATAGTGTCTGCAACTATACAGCACACATTGCAGCACCCTTTGACTGATATGGCACACTTAACAGCACCCTTGCAGTAAGAAGAACAATATATATATTTTTTTTCTTTTAATTAAAAATAGAATAAAATAGAATAAAAATAGAATTATATAGCACACCTAGCAGCACCCCTGAAATTATACAGCACACATTGTATCACCCTTGAAATTGTACAGCACACATGGCAGCACCCCTTGACTGATATGGCACACTGATAACAGCAAACTTGCAGTAAGAAAAAAAACAACAACATTATTTTAATAAAAAAAAAAAAAAGACAGCTGCCCTGGACTGATACGGCACACATGGCGGCACCTCTGGACTGATACGGCACACATGGCGACACCCCAGGACTGATACGGCACACATGGAGGAACCAGTCAGACACAAAGAGAAATATGTTTAGGGATGCCGAAGAGCCAACATCATGTGCATACATACATTTCTACACCACCACCCTCATACATACATACATACATTAATACACCGCCACCCTCATACATACATACATTTATACACCGCCACCCTCATACATACATTTCTATACCGCCACCCTCATACACACATTTCTACACCGCCACCCATATACACACATTTCTACACCGCCACCCATATACACACATTTCTACACCGCCACCCTCATACATACATACATACATACATACATTTCTACACCGCCACCCTCATACATACATTTCTACACCGCCACCATCATACATACATACATTTATACACAGCCACCCTCATACATACATTTCTACACCACCACCCTCATACATACATACATTTATACACCGCCACCCTCATACATACATACATACATACATTTATACACCTCCACCCTCATACATACATACATTAATACACCGCCACCCTCATACATACATACATTAATACACCGCCACCCTCATACATACATACATTTATACACCACCACCCTCATACATACATACATACATACATTAATACACCGCCACCCTCATACATACATACATTTATACACCACCACCCTCATACATACATACATTAATACACCGCCACCCTCATACATACATACATTTCTACACCGCCACCCATATACACACATTTCTACACCGCCACCCATATACACACATTTCTACACCGCCACCCTCATACATACATACATACATACATACATTTCTACACCGCCACCCTCATACATACATTTCTACACCGCCACCATCATACATACATACATTTATACACAGCCACCCTCATACATACATTTATACACCGCCACCCTCATACATACATACATACATTTATACACCACCACCCTCATACATACATACATTTATACACCGCTGCCCTCATACATACATTTATACACCACCACCCTCATACATACATTTATACACCGCCACCCTCATACATACATACACCCTGCCGCTCTCATACACACATACACCCTGCCGCTCTCATACATACACCCTGCCACTCTCATACATACACCCTGCCTCTCTCATACATACATACATACACCCTGCCGCTCTCATACATACACCCTGTCGCTCTCATACACACATACACCCTGTCCCTCTCATACACACACATATACATACACCCTGCCGCTCTCATACATACATACACCCTGCCGCTCTAATACATACACCCTGCCTCTCTCATACATACATACATACACCCTGCCACTCTCATACATACATACACCCTGCCGCTCTCATACATACACCCTGTCGATCTCATACATACACCCTGTCGCTCTCATACATACACCCTGTCGCTCTCATACATACATACATACACCCTGTCGCTCTCATACATACATACACCCTGCCGCTCTCATACATACATACATACATACATACATACACCCTGCCGCTCTCATACATACATACATACATACACCCTGCCGCTCTCATATATACATACACCCTGCCGCTCTCATACATACATACATACACCCTGTCGCTCTCATACATACACCCTGTCGATCTCATACATACACCCTGTCGCTCTCATACATACATACACCCTGTCGCTCTCATACATACATACACCCTGCCGCTCTCATACATACATACATACACCCTGCCGCTCTCATACATACATACATACACCCTGCCGCTCTCATATATACATACACCCTGCCGCTCTCATACATACATACATACATACATACACCCTGTCGCTCTCATACACACATACACCCTGTCGCTCTCATACATACATACACCCTGCCTCTCTCATACATACATACATACACCCTGCCGCTCTCATACATACATACACCCTGCCGCTCTCATACATACATACATACACCCTGCCGCTCTCATACATACACCCTGCCGCTCTCATACATACATACATACATACATACACCCTGACGCTCTCATACATACACACGATACATACATACACCCTGCCTCTCTCATACATACATACACCCTGCCACTCTCATACATACATACACCCTGCCGCTCTCATACATACATACACCCTGCCGCTCTCATACATACATACACCATGCCGCTCTCATACATACATACACCCGACAGCTCTCATACATACACCCTGTCGATCTCATACATACACCCTGTCGCTCTCATACATACATACACCCTGCCACTCTCATTCATACATACATACATACACCCTGCCGCTCTCATACATACATACACCCTGACGCTCTCATACATACACACAATACATACATACACCCTGCCTCTCTCATACATACTGTACATACACCCTGCCACTCTCATACATACATACACCCTGCCGCTCTCATACATACATACACCCTGCCGCTCTCATACATACATACATACACCCTGTCGCTCTCATACATACACCCTGTCGCTCTCATACATACACCCTGTCGCTCTCATACATACACCCTGTCGCTCTCATACATACATACACCCTGCCACTCTCATACATACATACACCCTGCCGCTCTCATACATACATACACCCTGCCGCTCTCATACATACATACACCATGCCGCTCTCATACATACATACACCCTACAGCTCTCATACATACACCCTGTCGATCTCATACATACACCCTGTCGCTCTCATACATACATACACCCTGCCACTCTCATTCATACATACATACATACATACACCCTGCCGCTCTCATACATACATACACCCTGACGCTCTCATACATACACACAATACATACATACACCCTGCCTCTCTCATACATACTGTACATACACCCTGCCACTCTCATACATACATACACCCTGCCGCTCTCATACATACATACATACACCCTGCCGCTCTCATACATACATACATACACCCTGTCGCACTCATACATACACCCTGTCGCACTCATACATACATACACCCTGCTGCTCTCATACATACACCCTGCCGCTCTCATACACACATACACCCTGCCGCTCTCGTACATACATACACCCTGCCGCTCTCGTACACACATACACCCTGCCGCTTTCATACATACATACACCCTGCCGCTCTCATACATACACCCTGTCGCTCTCATACATACACCCTGTCGCTCTCATACATACACCCTGTCGCACTCATACATACACCCTGTCGCTCTCATACATACATACACCCTGCCACTCTCATACATACATACACCCTGCCGCTCTCATACATACATACACCCTGCCGCTCTCATACATACATACACCATGCCGCTCTCATACATACATACACCCTACAGCTCTCATACATACACCCTGTCGATCTCATACATACACCCTGTCGCTCTCATACATACATACACCCTGCCACTCTCATTCATACATACATACATACATACACCCTGCCGCTCTCATACATACATACACCCTGACGCTCTCATACATACACACAATACATACATACACCCTGCCTCTCTCATACATACTGTACATACACCCTGCCACTCTCATACATACATACACCCTGCCGCTCTCATACATACATACACCCTGCCGCTCTCATACATACATACATACACCCTGTCGCTCTCATACATACACCCTGTCGCACTCATACATACACCCTGTCGCACTCATACATACATACACCCTGCTGCTCTCATACATACACCCTGCCGCTCTCATACACACATACACCCTGCCGCTCTCGTACATACATACACCCTGCCGCTCTCGTACACACATACACCCTGCCGCTCTCGTACATTCATACACCCTGCCGCTCTCATACATACATACACCCTGCCGCTCTCATACATACCTACACCCTGCCGCTCTCATACATACATACACCCTGCCGCTCTCATACATACCTACACCCTGCCGCTCTCATACATACATACACCCTGCCGCTCTCATACATACCTACACCCTGCCGCTCTCATACATACATACACCCTGTCGCTCTCATATATAAATACACCCTGTTGCACATACCACCACTTTTATACATACATACACTGCTGCTCTCATACATATTTACATACACAGATGGTGTCATATATATACATACATGCACCCACCGCCACTCTCATCATACATATATATGCAAACATACACGGCCTCTCATATATCCATCCAATCATACGACACACCTCCTCCAGCTCCATAAATATATACAACCCCCCACCCTCCCGAGTCCCCAACAATACAACAAATCCCCAGTGCAGCCCCATACGCAATTGCAAACACCAACTCCCTCTTCTCCCCCTCCCCCCACCCCTTATTATAACAAACTATAGTGCGGCACCAAATGAGTATAGTAATCCCCCACCCCACTGGCCACCACATTCACACTGACACCACCTGCCCTGGGTGGTGACTTCATCAGCCACCCCTACTCCGGGGCGGGCATCAGTTCACAGAAAGGGCTCATTACTGTTACCGCTGGAAGCCTGCAGTGCTACCATCTTCCTGCTTCTTATTGCACTGCCGCTTCGTACGATGGGGCACTGCTTCCGGCTCCTTAGTCCCGCTGGACTGTTCGGCGAGTCGGAGCTCCTGCCGCGGGGGCAGCAGTGGAACCTGCTGTGCCTTCTGTGTACTGTACTGACTGCACACAGGAACCCGGGCCGCGGTGTGGCGCACATCAAAAATGTGCAGTGACAGGTCGCTCTCGCTTGATAAATTGCGGGCCCTCAAAAACGGCCGGGGCCGGCCCAAATAGCTGATAATGGGACTGGCTTGGGGGGCAATTGTCACCCGGCCCAGCCCGCCACTGGGTGTCAAGCAGAGCAAGAGACAGTGTCAGAGAGTGAGACAGAATGAAAAAGGATGTTAAGAGGGATAGAGGGATAGGGAGAAAAGAGTATAGAGTGGGGCATGGAAAGGGGACTAAGTAAAAACCGGACCCGGATAAGACACCGGAACGCCGGACCAGACATCAAACTCTGCATTCCGGAGCTTATAGTGTCTGGTCCGAGGGGTGTCCCATGCGGGGGGTGTCTTGTCCGGGGGGATGCCTGTGATTGCTCACACCAGGGACTTGGGGAAGGGGAGATTACAGCCTCCCTGTGTGGTCTGGACCGTTCCAGTTTTTATTACACCCCCGGACCATGCGGTGAGGCTGTATTCTCCCCCCTCTCCTCTCCCGGGTGACAGGTGCGAGAGCAGCCCCATCAGATGGAGCACCCCCGGACAGGACACCCCCGGACCGGATACTACAAGCTCCGGAATGCAGAGTTTGATGTCCAGTCCGGCATTCCGGTGTCTTATCCAATTCCGGATTTTACCCATACCCCATGGAAAGAGAGTGAAAAAGACAGGAGAGAGAGATAACCAGTAGTTAGAGTGGGGAGGGGGATAGGGGAATGGAGAAAACAGAGGAGAGTAGGGGATTTAAAAGTCTTGAGACATCACTTTATGTACCATATATTTACAAAGATTCCCTCCCCCTCCTCCTCCGCAGTACTTGAGTGAATTGTGTCCTCTTTCTGTTCTGAATCTGTACGCTGCGCAGTGTGTACCTGTCCTGAAGCAGTGGCAGAGAGTTCCTAGTCAGCAGGCTCACGATTACTGGGTCTTCACCACGTTTCCTCACCAGAGCAAGCACCTTGCCAGCGTCAGCGGGGTGATCATCATCACGGGAGTGCGGCGCTGCTCTGGGGTGCGCACTGGAGTGCGGCGCTGCTCTGCTGGTGGGGTGCGCACTGGAGTGCGGCGCTGCTCTGCTGGTGGGGTGCGCACTGGAGTGCGGCGCTGCTCTGCTGGTGGGGTGCGCACTGGAGTGCGACGCTGGTGGGGTGCGCACTGGAGTGCGACGCTGCTGGTGGGATCAGCGTGTGATGATGAGGTCAGCATAGCCCGGGACCACGACGCTGCTGGTGGGGTGATCATGCTTGCTGGGGAGCTGCGTAGAGCCGGGCGGCCCCGCCTCCTCTGACTGGATAGAGCAGGGGTGGCCAACCTGCGGCTCATTAAGGAGAGAGACGCAGATTGGCCACCCCTGCTCTATGCAGTCAGAGAAGGCGGGGCCGCCCGGGGACACGGGCTCGGGCTGCTGCCTGCCGCCGCGTACAAAGTGCAATGAGGGTCCTGGCCGCAATTCGGCCTCAATCTAATCGGCCTCCCGGGAAACTTCCCGGTCAGTTTAATGGCCAATCCGCCCCTGGGTACGACCTCACCTAGAGTATTGTGTTCAGTTCTGGAGGCCATATCTCCAGAAGGATATAAATACATTAGAGACTGTACAAAGAAGAGCAACTAAAATGGTGCATGGCCTACATCACAAAACGTACCAGGAAAGACTAAAAGATCTTAATATGTATACTTTAGAGCAGAGAAGGGAAAGGGGGGACATGATAGAAACTTTCAAATATATCAAGGGCTTTAACAAGGTACAGGTGGGAGACATTCTTCACAGGAAGAGGAGCAACAGAACTCGAGGACATGCACTGAAACTAGAGGGAGGAAGATTCAGGGGAAATGTGAGGAAGAATTTTTTCACAGAAAGAGTAGTAGATAAGTGGAATAGCCTCCCAACAGAGGTGGTAGATGCAAATACAGTAGTACAATTTAAACATGCTTGGGATAAGCATATTGATATCCTTACATAAAAATAAGGATCAAATATGGTTTGAGGTAACATGTTTAAAAAAAGGGGCAGACTAGATGGGCCAAGTGGTTCTTATCTGCCGTCAAATTCTATGTTTCTATGTATCACACAGCTTTCTGTGTAGCTGATTATACATGGTAGAAGATGGAGAAAGGAGCTAGAACTTTCATACAGGGGTGCCAAGAGGGGGAGGGGGAACTAAATACCCAGGCCCAGGTATTACAGAGAAGCCCAGTGGGGGCCCTGGTCATTCCCCCATTACCTGGAAACAGGAGCTGCAGCAGTTCTTCTTCTCAATCCAGCATACACTACTGCAGCGTGGCCAGGGAGGCACTTAAAGAACTATTTTTTCTGTATTTTATTTAAGGGTGCAAGGTCCCACCTCCCACCGAGAAGTACCTAATCTTCCACCTGATTAGGCCACTCCCACAGAGAAGTACCTGGGCTCAGCCAGGTTCTCTGCTGCCCTATTAAGAGGTGCAAACATTGATTCACCTGTAAGCAGAGAATTTTTGAGGCATGTGTTCAGTACAATTTGGTTTTTTTATTTGCATAAAAAAAATGACCAAATCTACATGAGCCCATTTAGTGTTGCAGTGTTACAATGGCTACACACATAATGTTGTTTAGTATTTGTATTACTCCAGCTCTTGTACTTACCACAAACTATGATTCTTTATTAGTTTTTTGAAGGGCATCAGGAATTTGTTCAGAGTACTTGAGACCTTTATTCCATCTTTAACTAAATTAATTGTTGGGTGAAAGAGTGATTTCCATGGCAACCGTCCATGCCTCTGGTGTGCAACCTGGTATCCTCTCAGCTCTCCTGGCACCCCGATCCATTGCACTCCTGCATGGGACAACCTGAGGTTAGGGGATACTAGATCAGTTATTTCTGTTACCCTTTACTAAACAGCCAACCAAACAAATGATGTCTCCACTTCAAACTAGGCTTGAGCGAGTTTGGTTTACTTAGATCTCAAAGCGGGATCTTATTGGATATCCAAAATACGTGCCACATAGCCAATCGGAAAAATCCGAAATTGCGATACTTTGGTTGAAAAGTAAATCCGAGTAAATCCAAATAAAACCAAACTCACTCATTACTTTAAACATTTAACAGGCAGTTGGTAGCCACGTTTCCCTTATTAATTTGTCTACCAATTACTTATTAATAGTTTCTTATGTTGTACAGCATATTCCATTGCGCTGTACAATTGGAAACACTCATAAAATAACCAGGGTACTCATAGACAGACATAGAGGAAACAAGGCCCTGCTCGCAAGCTTACAATCTATAGGGAACCAGGCATTGATACACAAGGTCTTACAGTCATATCCCGTCGACGGATCTATGATGTCTAGATCGACCATGTTATGGTTGATCATGCTTAGTTGAACGCGACTATTTAGACTCCTAAAGATAGTCGACCGCGTCTAGATCGAAAGAAACAGAAGTTAGACTCAAATATTAGGTTGTGAGAGCATGGTCGACGGTCACATGGTCAACATGAGTTTTTCAAATGTTTTTGGTGCAGGTTGACTTGGTTCATACTTTACTATCCAAGTGTCCTGAATCATGACAAGTGCAGCGAGCCATCCGAGGGGATACTTATACCTATGTAGACATAGTCACCAAAAAATGTTTAAAACTTATGTCGACCATGTGACCGTCGACCACGCTCCCGTAGATCTAACACTTGAATATAACTTTCGTTATTGTAGATCTACTGTAGATCTACATGCGGTCAACTATCTTTAGGCATCTAACTAGACAGGTTGGACTAAGGGTGGTCTACCATAACATGGTCGATCTAGAAAGCGTTGATCCGCTATAACATAACTGCTACAGTACCTACTGCATAATGGTCCACCAGATTGCAGAGGTTGTTGGTGGGATGTATGATGTGGTCATGCACCAATGGTGGTCTAGGGTCAGGAGTATAGGAATGTGAGAGAGTAAATATGTGAGAATATGTTTGGGATGTAGAGTGAGAATGCAATTGGACAGGAAAGTTTATGAAGGTAGTCTGGGTGGTTCCGGAATATGATAAGATGGCCTGCAGAGTGGAATTTTCAGAGAATGGTTGTAGGTTTGGAGACTAGAGGATATTCAGTTTGAGGTGGTGAGATGACATCCAAGATGAAATGTCAGAAAGGCATTCAGTGACACAGACCAAAACAGATGGTGAAAAGACTTCAGAGGATAGGTAGATTTGAGTATTAGCCATTTACAGATGATACTGAAATCCAAAAGACCTGATTAGTTTGCCAAAATATGTAGTATAGATTGAGAAGAGCAGAGAAATTAAGTCTGTGTCCAGTGGTCCAGTGGTACTCAAACTGATATAGGTAGCGAAGGGTTAGCGGAAGGTGGCTTGTAGTATCGGAGCAAAGATAGACGTTGGTTTCTTGGATGTTCACAGCCGGGATTTAGCTTCTATCTTGGCTCTGATACTACAAACTACCTTCCGCTAACCCTTGGCAGATGGTCCTTCATCAGGTGGAGGACCCTAGAACACCTCCACATACTCAGGCGGACAGTCCGTCATCAGGCGGTGGACAACAGTGCACTTTTTCATGAGGCAGTGGTTCACACTTCACAGACACCATCAGGAGCAGGATGACATACCAAGGAGAGCGGCCATGAGCTACTAATCATCGGACAATTTTCAAAGTTCATATGTGTGCTACTACAAGCCCAAACATGTACTAACCTTTCAAGCTCCATTCCGTATGGAAATAGTAAGTGTGCAATAAGAACTGCATTTATTAACCAACTAAGGAACATTACTAAGAAAGGAGGTTGAGCATAGAGCTCAATCCTGTATTCTGAACTGAACCGTAGTAGGTGGTGAACAATTATGTGCATTGAGGCAGTGCTCGAAGTGGAATTTTAGAAGTGGGGGTATGGAAATTGAAACAACCCCCCCCCCGGGACCCTCACTCCCCTACCCCTCCGAGACCCTCACTTTCCTATACCTCCTAGGACCCTCACTTCCCTATCCCTCCCAAGGCCACATAGTATCTCACCTGACCCCCACTTCCCCCATCCATACAGCAGCAGATCACCTGATGTGAATGCAGTTCCTCAGCAGCTGGGCTGAGGCTATGGACTGTAGTGTGGATCTGTGGTGGGTGCAGCTGCTTCTATCTTACAGACTGGGGGCCAGACAGTGCTGCACTCGCCACCAGCAGCAGTCCCCCCACAGGCCAGAACCCCAGACTAGCTCCCACCTCAGCCTTCATGCCACCAACCCCCTGGGTCTGGCGCACGCTGTTGCCTCACTCACCCTCCGGGTCCAGTGACCACTGCAGCTTCCTTGCCCGGGGGTCCGGCACCTGCTCCAGCCTCCATCTCCTGAGTCCGGCGGCCACTGACTGCAGCTTCCACTGCATCTTTTCATTGGATGGCGGCTGTGAGACGTGATTGGCTAATGCCAGTATTAAAAAAAATCCATCTTCTTTTGATTGGCAGCCAGTCCCTGAGAGCTAGGATTGGCTGTCAGCAAGTGCCGACTTCTTCAAACTGCAGGGGGGACCAGATACGGCTATCCTGACTCCCGTCACAGCGTGTTGCTGCCACCAATAGAGAGGTGTACCTAGAGGGACACCTCTCCTAACAATACTGCTGCTGTTTCAGCGCTAGGAAAAAATATGGCATCCCAGCGCTGGTACAGTCTAGAAACTGGCAAAAATGAAGTGGCGGCGTATACCGCCCCACTTCGAGAACTGCATTGCGGTATAATATCAGAATAATATTATGACTAATATTTTAATTGTACTTTATCAAAGTCAACAGATTTTTTATGTTTGTTCTGATTATTGTTATTAAATACATTATATTGACAAATTGTGCTCTCTGTGCTTTCTATATCTCTTATGCTTTTGTATAAGACAAGAATGGTGAATATTGTCAAAAGTAGCAGAGAAATATAGAAGAATAATTATTGAGTAATGACCTTTGGACTTACCAGTGACCAGATCATTCAGTGCTGGAATGTTAAGAATAAAAACTTGATTGAAGTTGAAGTCCAATAAGTTGTGTGAGTTAAGAAAGTGTTTGAAGCAAGTATAGGCAAGTCTCTCAAGTAGCTTGCAGGGGCATGGGAGAGATGGGACGGTAGTTTGAGAGAGAGTTTGGGTCTGAAATTGAGTTTTTCAAAATTGGAGTAATGACTGTATTCTTGAATAGTGAAGGATAGATACCAATAGCGCAAGAGAGATTTCAGGCTTTAGTTAAGGTTGGGATGGGCACAGAAGACATATTTTTACTTATTTGTGAGGGCATAGGATCAAGAGGAGAGATAGTAGAGTAGGAGGAAGGAAAAGTGTATATACTTCTTCATCTTCAACTGTGGGATCAAATGAAGAGAAGATGCCAGAGAGTTTATGTAGGGAATTGGGCAGGTCACTCACACTCACAGAGGAAGAACATACCATTTCATCTTGGTTCTTATCAATCTTGTCCTTGAAGTAGGAAACAAGGTCTTGCACGTTGCTAGAGTAGAGGTGAAATGTTGGAAATATGTTGTTTTGGCAGTGTCCAGGGCATTACCATAAGAGTGGTAGACAGTCTTATATGTGAGGTAGTAGGTTGGAGTATGAGATTTGGGGCCTGATTCTGGTTCACTTGCAAAAGCAAATTCTATCTCTAATGGACAAAACCATTCTGCACTGCAGATGGGGCAGATGTAATGTGCAGAGAGAATTTGATTTGGGTAAATTATTTTGTTTCTGTGCAGGGTAAATACTGGTTGTTTTATTTTTAAACTGCAATATAGATTCTCCGACCCCTTGCCTGTTTACATCCGGCTATCTAGCTACCACCCACTTGCTTGCACCTCTTGTAATCTGTCTGTCTCCCCTTCCTACTAGATTGTAAGCTCCTCCGAGCAGGGCCCTCTTCCCTCTTGTTGTCAAAGCCCTCTACTCTTCACATTTCACTCACAGCTCTCCTATACTCAAACACTCAGTGACAATCTTCGTCCGCATACTCATCTCCATCATTGGCCTCAAGCCTCTTATAGTATGTTGATTGAGTCCTCACTACTTATATTTAAGCTGTAATGTGTATTGAATTGTGGCGCTCTTTATTTGTACTCTATTTTTGTTATTTATTCAATGTAATACTGTTTTGTCTCCCTGTACTGTTCCTTTGTAAGGTGCTGCAAAACACTTGTGGCGCCTTATAAATAAAATAATAATAATAATAGATATCAGTTTGAAGTACAAACCCCACCCAAAATTAACTCTCTCTGCACATGTTACATCAGCCCCACCTGCAGTGCACATGGTTTTGTCCATTAAACAGAGAATTTGCTTTTGCGAGTGAAGCAGAATCAGGCCCTTTAGACACTGATGTTTAACTTTATGTGAAAGCTTTTGTAGGTGTCTAGTTAATGAAGGTTGATAGGCCTATGTGGAGTGTGATGAGTAGCTGGAGCTACTTCAACAAGGGCAATTTTTAAGGGTAAATTTACTAAGATGGAAGTTCTATCGAAGATGGGATATTGCCCATACCAACCAATCAGATTCTACTATTTATTTAGCACCTTCTAGAAGATAAAAGATAGAATCTGATTGACTGATTGACATCCCATCTTCAATAGAACTCCGATCTTAGTAAATGTACTTCCTAGAGTCTGGTCCAGTTGTTATAAAGCCATCTCAGGAGAAGTGAATGTAGAAATAGGTGAGGGCAGTTGTTGCAGAGAAGTAGAAAGTTCTGAATTGTGTTAATATTTCTGATGATTTAAGTAGGATTGGAGGACTTCAGTGACAATGAGTTTGAAGTAATGGAGGCGAACATGCAGGTGATAAGGTTCTGATCCGAGAGAGGGAAAGTAGTGTTATGGTGTGTACACACGGTGAGATCCCCTTGCTATTCGACTAATGCTATGTACACACGGGTACAAACAGCATGAGATTTTGACTATATAGTCAAAATCGCATCGGGATCACATGCAGATCGTATGCAGATCGCACAGGTTTTTTACCTTGTGATCCCGATGCGCGCTCCCGTGACAGCACAAATCGAAACCCAGATAGACAGGGCAGCAATGACTATATAGTGCAAATCTAATGCAGATTGTATGAATTGTATGTAAATAGTACAGAGTTTGCAAAGATTGTATAGCACTCGAATCTTAAGTCGAATAGCAAGGGAATCTTACTGTGCAGTGGCAAACGCAGGATTTTCAGAAGGGGGTTTCCAGAGGGGCGGAGCAAAGCACGGAGGCGGACACTTAGGTGACCCAGTATATGCCGGGTCAGTTAAAGTATTATAGATAGACCAAATGTATATAAATAATAATAATAATAATAATAATAATAAAAAAATAATATATATATATATACATACATACATACATATACATATACATACACATACATACATACATACATACATACATACATACATACAGGGGCATCAACAGCAGTGTAGACCCCTGGGCATAGCAATGTATTGGGGCACCTACCGACCCTCCAGCGTTAGGGGTGGGGGAAGCTTTGATGT
This sequence comes from Crinia signifera, assembly GCF_055691185.1. Lineage (NCBI taxonomy): Eukaryota > Metazoa > Chordata > Amphibia > Anura > Myobatrachidae > Crinia > Crinia signifera. Next base: position 353,075,735 of record NC_139217.1, read on the forward strand.
CCCCCGGGTGGTAGGGGGTATTATAGCAACCGCTCAGCATGTAGGGCCTGGATCAGTAATTTCCACTTATTACCAGTTTACTGCACAGATGGTGGGAGGTGGGGTGGGAGAAAGGGGCATTGGGCTGAATGAAGGGACCCTGATACATAACTTCCAGGGTGGTAGAGGATGTTTAATATACAGAAGAGGGGTGTATAGTGGAGTGGGCTTATTATTCATCATTTTCTGGTGGGAGGACAGCTTGCTTGACTGCAGATATCTCCAGTTCCTGGAAATAGATTGCTTAGATTTTAATGGAATTATAAACTAGAGAATCCCACCTACCAAATGGTTCCCAAGGGCCAATTTTTACAATTCTTATACCCATGAAAAGAGGGGACCCTCAGCTTTCAGCTGAGGGCCCTTAGACTCCTGGGAAGGGTTTCTGGGTACTCAGAACCCCCCCCCCCCCCCCCCCCTGCGTGCGCTACTGCTGTGAGTAACACTGCAAAGATGGTAAAAATCAGAGAAACATTCTTTGGATCAAGATTTTAGTGTAAAATATATATTTATTTTATTTATTACAGTACTTGTTAAGTGGAACTGAAAGCACACCGAAATAAAGACACACAATGACATAAAATCCTTTATTTCATTTATTTTACATAAAAATAGTACCTCACACAAACCCTCTTTTACCCATGTATTGCTAACTTAAGTGTAGCAATCTGAGGTATTCTCTTCATTCTTCTAGAAAAAAGTGACATGGACACTATAACTTTGGTGTAACAATCTAGTTGTCTGTGAGCTAGTTGCTGCTGAGAAGTAAATATAGCTTTCTGGTTATCTTACTACCACCAGAAGCTGATGAGAGTTGTGTCAGCCAAGGCAGCAGTCTGTACTATAGATAAATGGGGTGGAGGCCCTAGAATCTGATGCATGCTGGGTGGCAGACTTAAGTGGTACAGTATGTGTTAATATTGTACTAACTACAGTATAGACTGGAAATGAGTGAAAATGTATGTTATACCCTTTCAGACAGAAAAAAAGACCCGGGAATTTCCCTGCTCTTGCCGTGTCGACCCGGGTTTTTCTTCTGTCTGAAAGGGTCAACACGGGTCTAAAGTTCCGGGACTTCGACCCAGGTATTTACCTGGGTTTTTCCCGTGTCAGACACGTGTTTGCGGCTGTGTGAAAGGGTCCGACCTGGGTTTTTCTCCCGACTATTGAAAAATCATGCTGATTGGCTGTGCAGCATGGCGCTGCGTGATTGGCTGATCTTTACAGCTTCCCTGATTGGCTGAGCGGGCGTGGCAGTGGCGTGCAGCGCAGCACTAAATGGCCATGGCACATTGGAAAGATGAGGAGATCCGTTTAATGCAATGTTTAATGTTTAATGCAATGCAGTGAGCAGACACCTCCCACTTTTCATGATCTCATCTCTGTGTGCCTTTAAAACTGTCCTTTTCTTATGACACACAGAGTTTTGCAGGAAAAATCCGGCTTCTGTGTTAAAGGGGTCGACACGGGAAAATACCCGGGTTTTTGCTCCTGTGTGAAAGGGGGTCAGCCCCTTTCTGCCTAGTTCTACCCGGGTTTTTGTATCCGGAAATACCTGGGTTTTTGGGATTTTTCTGTCTGAAAGGGGTATTATTGAGGTTAAAAATAGCGTAGGACCAGACAAAAAAAAAGCAACATATTCTGCAATTTTAGCTGTTTAAAAAAAATACAAATCCAAAACACAAAAGACAAAACATGGAAGGGTGGTGTTTTGGAACAGATCCAGACCCAAAACACGGCAGGAGATACAGACCCGAAACGCGAAAAAATTGCCCGATGCACACCCCTATTAGAAAGCCATGAAGGAAATGCACTTGATCAGCCCAGTCTATTCTGTTGCCAGCTCTGCTCCAAAAAAAGCTCAACAGGGCCATTAGCATGCCTACAAGCAGGGCTAGTGCTAGTGTGTTCGGCACCCTCCTGCAAATTTGTGCCCCCTCATACTTTACAAAGGGACATCGCACACCGAAAACAAGATGTGTAGTCTCACAAGGAAGGGGCATGGCCACACAATAGTATTCCCATTCCAAATAACACCACACAGTAGCACAATCTTATTCATCTTATACAGCACCAGAGCTGTAAGCAGCTATTTTGGTGCCCTGTTCAAGAAAGGGAATTGGTGACCCACCACCACACAGAAAATAGGGAGAGTGCGCGCCGAAGGGGCATAGCTTCACGAGGAAGGGGCATGGCCACATAACAGTACCAATAACACCGTTATTACATATTATGCCACATGTCGTAATGCCCATTACACATTATGCTTCACAGTAGGGCCCCTTACACAAAATGAACACAGTAGTAGCGCTGCTTATGCATATAATGCCCACAGTATTAGAACCCTTATACATACATAATGTCCACAGTAGTGGGGCCGCTTACATATAATGCCCACTATTGGCCACAGTAGTAGCGTTGCTTATACATGATAGAGACCCCTTGGGGTCTGCATAGTCATATGGGGAATAGATAAGAAATCCTTTGTCCCAGAGGGTCGTGCAAAGCACATATGAACAATAGAAGATTTACAATAATTTAAACATGGGGTTGCAAAATATTCTGCTTACATTTAGCTTTGCAGCGTTAGCTAAAAGCAGCTCTTTAATTAGGCAATATAAAGACCTACACCCAGGTTTGAGGAAGTACTGTATGCCCAGACTGTCTCAGAAGAACCACAGAACCAGTTAAAAACAGTTTTTGACCATATGTAGTAAAAACAGATTCTGGGGAAATTCCAGAATGTCAGCATCAGGGTGTAGATAGATGGGTGGTACAGGATGAGCCAATTTAAATGAATAATTCCACCCAAGTGAACAAGATGGATGACAAACGTGCTTACGCTTGCTACGCAGATCATGTCTAAACCATTGTTTGGATTTGAGGGATAAATGAAATCACGTGATCCGGGTCGTGTCCGGCAGCTGAGGAGACGTCCCCCGCATGTCCAACCCTCGGAAATGTGTTAGGCATGACACGCCTGAGTCTCATGTATAGACGTGATGACGATCTCCGGGGGAGGGTGGACAGTCTCGATCTACGCTATACGTCTATACGTGAAACTCACGCATGTCAAGCCTAACACATTTCCAGGGGTTGAACATGCGGGGGACGTCTCCTCAGCTGCCGGACACGACCCGGATCACGTGATGAGCATGTGACCGGGTGCCGTTGCCCGGCAACGCGACAGACGCGGCTAAGGGGCTTATGTGGGTGCCGCTGCCATTATCGATGGTACGACAATCGGCGACTATCCTCTGACATCACCACTATCATCATGTGTGATTTCAATATTGCCCCGATCCACACTAAGGTACCTTCTTTAACGACTATTTATGTTTATTATGTTTGTTACCTGATACTATTTTTGTCCACATTAAATACTGTTTACTTCCCGTTCATGTGACCCTACCAAACGGAGAAAAGGGATTCTAATATTCTCCAATTATCGATTATATGTATCAAAACTATATATCTGAGCACACTGCCTCTTATACAAATAGAATTGTTTTATGTGATATTTGTACACGGTTCTCTTACATATAAGATATTTTAAGTTGCAATTAGGTCACAGGTGAATGGTTTAGACAATTACCACTCAGGTATATAACTGAACACTGAGCTCACAGTAGAACACTTGCTCCTGATGAAGCCGGAGGTGCATATTCCGGGAAAACGCTTTCAGCTTATCTAACAAATCAGCCATATTTATGGAAAAAGCTTTCTAAAAAGAAATACGCAAAGTATCCCTGAGAAATTGTTTTATGAGTGTGCACAATAACTTTTTAAGTCTAAAACGATTCACCTATTCTTTTTTATTATACTGAAATTTAAATAAAATTGTATTATTATTTTAGAGAACCGTGTTGTTTTAGTTTTTGGCACAGCCAGCGCTGGCACACATTTCTTTTTCTCCCTCGATATATTAGGGCTTGACAACCCGTTGCCATCAGCTGTTGATAGCGCACCACACATTATTTATCTATTTTTGCACTGTGTCAGGGTAAGTTGTCGAGTGCCAGGCGGGACTCGGGGCACCTCTCAGGGCCGGAGCCTACCAGGCTGTGCTGATAGCCCTGAGGGCTGATGGCCCTGCATACAAGATGGCTTCAATGATGAGAGGAGAATCCTGAATTCCATACTGGAGGAAACCAGCAGTCAATGCAGTGACTGATAGAGAGATTCAGCATTAATAGGAAGTCAGGGAGCAAGCATGTGACTCCCTCCATTCCTATCCTCTGACATCACCACTATCATCATGTGTGATTTCAATATTGCTATTGATAGTCCAAAATCTGCTAATCACACCTCCAAACTACTCTCTCTAACCTCCTCTCCCAATGAACTGATTCCTATACTCATCAGGAGGGCCTCTGCCTTGATCATGTGTTCACCAGACTATGATCAGTTTTTGAATACACTAATGCTATGTACACACGGGTAAATAGTCAAAATCGCATCGGGATCACATGCAGATCGTACAGGTTTTTTACCTTGCGATCCCGATGCGCGCTCCCGTGACAGCACAAATCGAAACCCAGATAGACAGGGCAGCAATGACTATATAGTGCAAATCTAATGCAGATAGCATGAATTGTATGTAAACAGTACAGAGATAGCAAAGATTGTATAGCACTCGAATCTTGACACTTGTTCAATTCACATGCAAAATAAGACCCAGCTAATTGACGACCTGGTGGTAAGTCATAAACACAACCTAAAAGCATATATGTTGCTTTCCCATGGACTATTACTCTTACCTGTTTTCAACTCATAAGGGTTGGAACACTGTTTTGTTAAATCTTGGGGAGATCTGCTAGGCACCGTCTCTCGAGCGTTTATGACCTCCATTTCTCCTTTTTAACAGGGAAACATCAAAAGGATTTAGAAGCAAGTCCTGTACATACATCATACATGTGCTGCTGACAGATTATTCAACAAAAACACCTACCTGTAGATGCATTATAGATGGTAAAAATGACACCTCCTCCAAGACCCATGCTCTGTGGGTGGATCACTGAGGTACAAATCAATGCAGCAATGGCACCATCCACAGGAGAGCCCCCTTGCTTCAGAATGTCCCTGAGAGACAGAATTGTTTTATAAATTGTGGAGGCCAGAGAGATAAGAGGATGGGTGGTAGTGCTAGGAATCTGTTCTGGGTATATGTCCCTCCCCCCCACCCCCAGCCTGGTGAACACCATTACTACAACAGTTTTTTGCTCCTGCTCAATAGTGAGTATTTGTTAATAAACACAGAATTATAGAGGTGACTTGTTGCATTTCCTGCTGGGTTGTGGCTTTTACTGTACGTATGAGCCCCATCCTGATTTGGGGACCTGCAGTGTTGGAAGGTATTGCCAAGGTAATAACGGAGTTACTGATATAAACTCCACACAGACATAGGCATTCATCCACACTCACCCCACTTATCTAAGAAATAAAGACGCGTACAACTGAATGGGCTTAAAGGGGACGGCTTATTTATTTTGAGCAGGGGCGGCCTATTTGAATCTAACTAAAATTTATGTCCCTGCTCTAACTAAGGTGGCGGGCAAAGAACGGCATGCAAAATAAACAACATTGCTGGAAAATAACAAAGTAATAAAAATAACAAACTCCGGATCTAAGGGCCAATTGCCCTTAATTGCCAAGGACCGGCCACCTGCCAGCGTCCAAGACAACGGCTCAATTATGAAGCGGACTTTTCAAAAGGGGCCAATTGCCCTTAAGGCCAGGGGGTTGACCTTCTGCTTCTGCCCCTGACCTCGCAAATAGCACTAAGGCAGAGCTCACCACTCTGCCCGAGTCATCAAAAAATTGGGCCACCTGCCCTAACTACAAATGTCCGCCAGAATTTACGCTATCCGAAGTAGATGATCGTTAAGGTCCAGATGTGGGCCCACCTGGGTCGGTGATGCCCAGATCCCGACATCAACCAGCATCTAAGTGTAAATACAGCTCTAATTTAATTACCGTTCTTTCCGCCAACCAAAATAAGCCGACAACAACTAAAGGAATAATGCAAACGACTTCTCAACAACTAATTCTGACTAATAAATGGGGCGGGCGGGAGGGCAACGTTTCCTGAAGCAAGAGGCAGAATCTTCTGGAACCAAGAACATCACCCCATCAATCTCCACCTCTGACCTCAACCAGCCTATCCTGAACCGTCATTCAAATCAGCCAACCCGTCAATCAAGACAAGCCGAACCCTCAAGCCCAGATCAAGTGTGTGAGCTAAGGATTCCTGCCAATAGCCAGGTGAGTTTATGCTGTTTTCGGCCAGACAAGCTGGCTTCTACAGTCTTAAACTCCACACAGACATAGGCATTCATCCACACTCACCCCACTTATCTAAGAAATAAAGACGCGTACAACTGAATGGGCTTAAAGGGGACGGCTTATTTATTTTGAGCAGGGGCGGCCTATTTGAATCTAACTAAAATTTATGTCCCTGCTCTAACTAAGGTGGCGGGCAAAGAACGGCATGCAAAATAAACAACATTGCTGGAAAATAACAAAGTAATAAAAATAACAAACTCCGGATCTAAGGGCCAATTGCCCTTAATTGCCAAGGACCGGCCACCTGCCAGCGTCCAAGACAACGGCTCAATTATGAAGCGGACTTTTCAAAAGGGGCCAATTGCCCTTAAGGCCAGGGGGTTGACCTTCTGCTTCTGCCCCTGACCTCGCAAATAGCACTAAGGCAGAGCTCACCACTCTGCCCGAGTCATCAAAAAATTGGGCCACCTGCCCTAACTACAAATGTCCGCCAGAATTTACGCTATCCGAAGTAGATGATCGTTAAGGTCCAGATGTGGGCCCACCTGGGTCGGTGATGCCCAGATCCCGACATCAACCAGCATCTAAGTGTAAATACAGCTCTAATTTAATTACCGTTCTTTCCGCCATATCAGTTCAGCTTGAACTGACCCGCCACCAACCTAATTTCGAATACTCCCTCAGCTAAACCTCTAAACTTCTCAATGCGTCTATTAAATTCTGGAAAAACAAGTCCATCCCGACTAAAGAGAGATGCACCCCATCCGGCCTGTACAGGGTCTCGTTTCTAAAGGATATGGCCTCGTGCCTGACGACCACTCCGCCCTCTGTTGCTATAGCCCTGCCGACTACGGAATTGATCCGCCTACGTACCAAATCGATGGCGCCCGGATTGAGTGCATCTCTCCAAACCCTCCTAGGTATAATCTCTGACCAGAAGAAACGGCAAAATCTCCATTCTCTGATCAGGTCCAGCAATAAATTCCGAATCTCAAATCGAATATTGAGACCGGAATTATGCGTGAGGTCGTTGCCCCCCAAGTGGATGATGACAAACATTGGGTAACCAAACGCCCTAACTGACTCATCCAAGAGACCCCTCAACGCGGACCACCTCATACCTCTATGCCCCAGCCAACGGATAAATCGCGTCTCAGGGAAACGTTCCGTATCCGTGGTGACCTGGGACAAGGACAACCAATAAATAAATGAATGTCCCACCATCCAAATCATATTGGTGTCCAAGCGTTGACCTGTAAGTTGAAATGATATATACCGTTAGAAAATTTGAAATAATGGCAAACATCTGGCAACATTTTAAAGGGGGGCCCGGGAGATTCCCTTAAAGGTGATTTTGCAGTTCTATATTAAATTGTTGATAACTACTAGGAATGTGATTTAGGTGATCTATTTAAGACTAATTTGATTATTGACCCACTTGAATTATGTATAATCCCTACCCGTTGTACCCTATTCTACGGGGTGGGGGGGGGGGTCACCCGATTTGACTTGAGGCAAAAAACACAAATCTTCCACCAGTTGGCTAGAGCCTAATTTAAGACTGGTGATAACACAAAAAATTCCTCAAGGCCCCTCAAACACTAAAGCGTGTTTGGGCGAGCGGCTACTCCTCAAATGGGCTCACTGGATTATGTCGGCCTGATGTATCGCTTAAATGCACCAGACCGCCATCTTCCGAGTGCTCGTATGTCGACCTGAGACCAACCCGCCGCAGCGGCTGCCGAAGCGGCGCCGATACGAAAAGAGTGTGTCCCAAAGTCGGCTGGAGAAAGACCCTGATGCAATATACAGCGCCTGAAAACCGACCTGAACTGGAAGTTAGTAAGTGGGGATCCGTCGATGTGCATCAGCCAGGCCCCGGGCAATTGAGGCCGCAACTCCACGTAAGCCAGAGCCGCCGCCACCGGACAAATCCGGCGGTCGCTACTCCGACCCAAATGGACCCACTGCCCCCTGCCCGCTACGTCGGTCTTTGAGCGCTGAATCTTGCACCATAAACCGTCGTGGTGCACGTCGACGTGGCCGAACAGCATAGGCGAGGGAGATGCCCTGGTTGCGGACACCAACTCGCCTACTCTGAACGCCCCATGGAACGCCATGGCAAAGGCCAACCTGAAAAGTCGAACCTCGTAATCGTTTGAGCAAATCACTCTTAGGGACCTCGAGATTCGACGCAACAGGCTGGCATCAATCGGCCGTCGCCTGTCGGGCAAAACCGGCCTGGCTCTGGCCCATCCCTTTAGCATCCTGGAAAGCAAGAAAGACTTGGTGATGTCTCTCTTCCCACCAAGACGCAAAAAGAATGATATGCCTGCCAGAGAGCGTCCAACAAAACTTCTGGACTTACCCTCCGTGTACAGGCTCCATACATAGGCATTAATAAGACGCTTATAGCTCTTACCTGTGCCACCCTGTTCCAGCAAGAACTCGCTCCAGCGCTCCCATGAGGCCAGATAAGCTCTAAATGTTGCTGGCGCTAGCGACCGCAGGGCCAGCTCCTCTACCCCTCCAGAGGCACCTGCCATAAAAAAGATGGACATTGTTCACCATACTTCTGGGCTAGCGGCACAAGTTGCCTGAATCTTCCCCATTCGAAACGGGACAATGCATCTGCTACTTCATTAAGTACGCCAGGGACGTGCTTGGCTCGCAACGTAATATTGTTCGCCAAGCACATCAACACTATCCGTGCTAGAATGCGCAAAACTGGGAGAGAGGTTGACCTTAGTTGTGTAATGGATTGGACCACCCCTAAGTTATCACACCAAAAGACAACCTCCCTGTTTCCCAATTCTGCGCCCCAGAGCTCTAAGGCGACCATTATTGGAAATATTTCCAATAATAGCATATTCTTGGTCATGCCGTCTCGTGCCCAAGATTCGGGCCAAGCCTCTGCGCACCAACGTCCCGCATAAAATGCGCCGAATCCGGAAGATCCTGCTGCATCCGTATATAATTCCAACTCCGCATTTGCAACGGCCGGAGCTTGCCATATGCATATGCCGTTGAAATTATCCAGAAACATTTCCCACACTTTCAGATCCCTCTTCATTTCTGAAGATAGACGTAGAAAATGGTGGGGTTTGCGAATCCCGACGGTCGCTCGCTGCAGCTTTCTACAAAATATTTTGCCCATGGGTATTACTCTACATGCGAAATTAAACAGGCCCAATAAAGATTGAGCCTGTCTAAGTGTTAACTTAGCAGCCGCGATGGCATAAGTTATTTCGTCATGTAACCGGTGCACTTTATCTAGTGGAAGTTTACACAGACCTCGCTCGGAATCAATTTCAATTCCGAGGTACACCAAATCAGTAGTAGGTCCCTCGGTTTTTTCCCCTGCCACGGGAACCCCGAAATCCCTAAATAACTCAAGCGCTGCTTCTAGTAAACTAAGGCACAGGTCAGAATTTGGAGGACCCACTAAAAGAAAGTCGTCCAAATAATGAGTAATGCTGTCAACTCCCGACACTTCCTGCAGGCACCACTGCAAAAATGTGCTGAAGCGCTCAAAATAAGCGCATGAAATGGAGCAACCCATGGGCAAACATTTATCTATGTAAAAGCCCCCATTTAATTTAAATCCCATGTACCGAAATGCGTTCTTATGCAAAGGTAATAGTCTCAAAGCTGATTCAACATCCAATTTGCACATGAGGGCGCCAGGACCAACTTTTTTAATGATGCCTATAGCATCCTCAAATAAACAATAATTAACTGTGCATAATTCATCATCGATGGCGTCATTGACAGACGACCCTCTAGGACAAGAAAGATGCTGAATCAGCCTGAACTTTCCCTTAACTTTTTTGGGAACCACCCCAATAGGGGACAAAAATTAGTCCCTCAACTGGTGGTGTTGCAAACGGGCCTGCCATTCGACCTAGTTTTACCTCGGCTTCAACTTTTTGTGATATTATGTCAGGGTGTTCCATGGCAGAGCGTAAGTTTCCCTTACTACCCGTACTAATTGGAGCGGAAACAGGTAATTGAAAACCCTCTGAAAATCCGGACTGCAAAAATATTGCTCCATCTCTGTCCGGATAGCGTTCCAGCCATGGTAACATCCTGACCAATACAATTGGAGTTGGGGCTCTATCCAACGACAGGTGCCGCTGGACCGCGGCTTTGTTTCGTCGTGGACTGACCCCCAACTCCCCCACCAGTTGGAGGTTTTGTGCAATCCTTGATTGCGTGTTGACCTCCGCATCTGATACAAAGGTGCCGAAAACGACACCGGTTACCTAGGTTGCATTGCCCATTATTAAATGAGTAGCACCTACCATGGCCATGTTTCGTTTTACTTCCCTTATTAATATTATTGTAAGGCCTGCTCCCATACTGCCTTACCCACCCCTTATTCTCAGGAGCCCTAATAGGTGTAGCCGATTCGGCGACTTCGCCGTATAATTCTACGTCTTTCTTACCAAAATCGTACACCTCCCGGCCATGCTGTTTCCTCCTAAACTCTTCGTCATAGACCCGCCAACCGGGACCGACGTAAGAGGTGTAGAGTTTATGAATAAGGAACTGGTATCTCACCAGGTTCACATATTCATCTGGATGTGTCTCTAAATAACAGGCCGCAAAAATTAGTATGCCTCTTACCCAGTTGTTATAAGTGCGAAATGCATCCTCGCTAGCGGGTCCTTTCTTCCTTGCGGCTAGAAGGGCCCGCCTATCCTTGCTTGTTAAAGCAAAGATATCTACATAGCGCCCTTTTCTGATCCTATCTCTAGCCCTAGGGCGCAAACCCCGCTTAACAGCGGTGTTCGCGCACTGCACTGCATCAGACTCAACCGATACATTGGAGGACCCGGAGCTATGGGACCTATATTCCCTACGCCTCTTCCGCCTTCGTCTCCTCACGACGCCGTCCGAAGATGACTTATCTTCGGAAGATGTCGATGCCAATGAGGAATCAGAGGTTTCATTTCTGCGCCGTCTCTTACGAGACTTTGCAGATCTTTTCTGCTTAGCTTTCTTCTCTACCGATGAATCCTCTGACCCCCCACTGCTGGACCCTGCATTATCATCCTCAGTCCAATCAGGATCATTCGTGGACTCACCCGTATCAGATGACGTTGTCCTCCTTCTTCTACGATCACTTCCTCCACGACTTGAAGAATGTCCTTCCATGGCTCGCTCGGCGGAATCCTGACCTGTCAATAGAGGTTCGTTAACAACCCCCATCACGGTTGGGACATTCGGCGATACCCTTTCAGCAGAGGAAATGACATTCCCCCCTCGCGCCGCAGTAATAGTCGGAGCTATTGCTTTGGCTATGAGGTCGGATACTGACCCCAAAGTTGTCGGAGGGTCAGTTTCCCTCTGCCCACCTGTCCCGGTGGTTAACAGAGGAGCCACTGCCGACACCACCGCTGCGCATATAGATGTAAGCACCGATGTGTCTAATGACACGGTGTTACTTTCTGTGTTTCTCCCTGCAACCGCGTCCGCATATGAGCGTCCCGGTTGCGTTCTGGCCCCTTGTGGCGCCATATCGGTCTCCCTTGCCTTCTCCGCGACCAACCTTCTCCTCGCTGTACGTCTAGATCTGGCGTTAGATTTTCTAACTCCTTCTACCGGATTCATTCCTGAATCACTTTGCAGGTCCCCTTCACTAACCCCACCTTCTCCGTTTGACCCAGCAAAGGTGGCTTGCTCTTGCATACCGGATTCACTGCTCTGCGAATCCACTTCGTCTGATTCGCCGCATGAGGATACGGATTCGGCCGAATCCTCACTATTATCCCGCCATGTAGCTACGGCCGACTTAAACATTTCAAATTCGGCATGAGTTAACTTATATCTCATGTCCTCTATAAATTTCCCCCTGGGGTTGCCATTATAAGTAATGCCACTAGATGGCGCTGTTGCTACATTGCCATTTTTTCCTTTACTATGGGACCTCCTGCTATTCTCCCTTTCTCCAGCAGAGGGCGCTCCAGGCATAGAAGTGCCTGCAACACCCTCCTGACTGCGGTTGGTATCACCCCTGCGGCCATTTCTTTTCATCCTACCATTAATCCCACTACCTCCAGCGCTTATAGGCACTGTGCTCCCATTTTTATTCTGATGTGGGCGCGCAGCGGTCCTCTGACCGCTGCGCTGTGCCCTTTGTTTTACACTAGTCCTCCCTTTAGTTGATGCGGCAGCGACAGGCCTAGCGCCTGCGCTCCGCTTATTAACCCGGCTGGCTACAACTACAGGAGGGACGGACGCCGGGTCTGACGCCAGCGTCCCCGCCGCTCTCCCCTTCTTTCCTGCCTTCACAGGCCGGCTCCCAGCACGGAGCCCAGCCCCTACAGCGTCCCCTGACGCGGCGGATGCTTCAGGCCTAGCGCCTGAGCTCCGCCGCGTGACGCAGCGGTGCCCAGTGGGGACGGGTGCCGGCTCATCCCCGCCAGCCGCTCGCACCCTCCCCCGTGACTGGCGTGAGCGGGCTGCCGGAGGGATTCCTGAGCCTCCGGCAGCACCGCCACGCCGCCCTGACCTGCACTGCACACTCCTATTTACCTCCGGAGCGGGCGGTCCCGCCTGCGCTCCGACAGCCCTCCGTCTGGGAGAAGGGGATAGTCCCCTCTCACCACCTCTGGACGGAGGCCTGGCTCTGGGCCTGTTAGCTTGCCCTGTCTCACCTAGCGCAGCGTATCTAGCGGGAGCCCCCGCAGTGCGCTTAGGCCTAGGTGACATGTTAGGTTAGATATAGACAAAGGGGAGAATTTTAAAGTGGTGAATATAGTTTAGCAGTGATAGTATAGATAACTGGGGTGAAAGAGAAAAGAAATGTAGAGAGAATATAGAAAGATTAGGAGAGAAATAAAAATGAAATATAGAATATCAGTAACAGATATTAATAATAATGTCTTTGTACTCAACAGTCCTCCTCAACGTTTCCTGAAGCAAGAGGCAGAATCTTCTGGAACCAAGAACATCACCCCATCAATCTCCACCTCTGACCTCAACCAGCCTATCCTGAACCGTCATTCAAATCAGCCAACCCGTCAATCAAGACAAGCCGAACCCTCAAGCCCAGATCAAGTGTGTGAGCTAAGGATTCCTGCCAATAGCCAGGTGAGTTTATGCTGTTTTCGGCCAGACAAGCTGGCTTCTACAGTCTTTCTCACTACAGAAATTATCCATCATCTTGATGAGTTCACTGGTACGTAAGATGTTGCCAGGACGTAAGCACTCAAACTACTGTATAGCAACTATTCTCAAACAATGGGAGAGCACAGGAGTTAACTAAGATGGATTACTAGGACCAGGGGACAATATGGATAAGCAGCAGACGTGATGGTAAATCAGATGGTATGGTGCAGAATGCAACCCAGGATGTCACTGACAGACAGATGGTAAAACTTTGGGAATAACAACCAGGAGATTACTTGACCAGGCAGGACTCACATAGTGACCTGCAGTCGGACAGAGTATCCATGGCAATACTGGACCAATCACTCCTAAGGTGCCCATACACTAGTAAGATTTATCTGCAGATCTGGCTGGTTGGAACAAAAACATGGTTATGGATGAGTGACAGTTTGTCAGTTTTCCAGCATTTCCAAGCAAATGGTCAACTGTCATTTGCTCTCATCCATAACCATGTTTTTGTTCCATCCAGACAGATCTGCAGATAAATCTGCGTGTGTATGGCCACCTCTAGCCCTGGGGAGGCAGGTTATAAATGACAAAATAACCAGAAGGTGAAGCGCTGCACGTAGCAGAACTTCTGGGGTAGCTAGGCAACCAGGAACATGGAAGTGTCCTGGTTGCCTAGCAGCAGGCAGCACCCATCGGCCACTGCGCATAGCCAATGTGATGTCCCGGTTGCTAGGAGACAGCCAGGATTTTTGCCAGGAAGCAGCTGCAGCCCAATTAGGAGTGAGAGCCACAGCGTGGCTTCTAAAGGGGCATACATACATTGCAATTTCAGGATATTTTCTTAGCGATCTGTCCAGATCACTTAGAAATGAAGCACAGATCACCCCATAGCCATGCGTTGTCCCGCCAATTCAGATCTTGTGTGCATGCTGTAAAAATCTAGTTTGATCGCTTAGCATGTAAGTACAAATCGCAATTTGTGTACAGAATGAGCGATAGCGATCGACTATGATAAAGTTCTACTATTTAAAGTAACCACCTACTAATGCTTCACTTTGTTACCCGGGGGGGGGGGGGGGTTATGGATCATTAATTGGACAGTGTATAGGTCAACAGTCAAAAGGACGACATGACAAAGGTCAACTCGCCTTGCACACTAATATATTCTCCCTCTATGCCCACTGGGAAGGTAAAGTTTAAAAAAATCATGAAAAACGCATGTGAACCTTTTGGCAGTGTCCCCCTAATGCACGATGACCTTTTTCATGTGTCCATTTTTTAACTGTTTTTGTCTGTAGACCTAGACACTGTCGACCTAATGACCTCATACCCCCACAGTGGCTGGAGACAATAATCAGCAACTTACATGGCCACCACTGCGTAATCTTTCATGCTGCAATGCCATATAAGGGAAATATTGGGCATTACACAATTGATGTGGACTGCACATGTAATTATGTCATATGTACATGTTTAATATCCGATGCAGCTGGCTGTGTCACTGGAACAATGCCTGTTCCCTGTACCACCAAGGGTGCTTGGCACTAAGGCTAGAGCAACATTGTTTTGAAAATAATTAGAAATGTTAGGGAAATGTTTTACTGTTTTTAATGTGACATTAAGTGCACTATTACAGCATACCTCCCAACTTTCTGAAGTTTGGAATAGGGACACTCGCGCGGCACGCCCGAAAAGGGGGCGTGACATATGCAAATGAGGGCAAGGCTTATGCAAATTAGGGACTGGGGGGGAGAAATTTGAGATTGGGGGGGACTCCCAACTGCCCCCCCCCCCCCGCAGCGGGACACTGCCGGCCGTGGGAGGGACGCGGGAACGTCTCCAAAAATCAGGACGGCCCGTGTTTAGCGGGACAGTTGGGAGGTATGTTACAGTTGTAACATTGTAGAAATGCATTTATTAATGTATGACGTGATGACGTCACACGCATAACGGAGAAGCTGAAGCAGGAAAGAGGAAGAGAGACCAGCAGACACTGCTGTTTCCCTTGGCTCCGACACATCCCAGGCTGCCCTAGCCCGCCCATCCACCCGCCCGTCCTGTACACAGTAGCCGATAGCCGGCTCTGTGTACAGTCAATTGAATCAGTGGGGAGATTTGTCATTTCTGCCATAGCCACACCCGCACTGCAGATGGCTCGCCTCCGGTGCTCAGTCAGTGGGCAGTGGCAGGCAATAGCAAGTCAGTGCAACGAGCGGGTGCCGGTGCCCACACAGACCCCGCTGCTGCTTGCTCCCCCAAGCGGCAGCTGGGGCTGCCTCACAGTACGCCACTGAATAAATACCACACTTGCTTACTACTACTACTACTTACTACTGTCAGAGTAGCACTAAACACTTCTCTGTTCTCAGAATATTCTGGGTTACCAGCAGCTACCCAGTACAGACTGGTGCATAGTGAGGGACTAGTGGGAATTATCTGACACCAACCAGGAGGTATTGCACCTGTGTATTCACATATGCCCAGAAGTGTAAGCGATTTTATGTGTTGGTGTAGGAGCCTGGTGGTGGCAGTAAGTTCCCCAGACCCACTGCATTTGGAGTAGCAGTGGTGAAGTAGTTCCAGTCAGGTTACTCAAGGATGAAAATCTGTTATCGCCTGGCTGAGCTAGGTTATCTGCTCATTCCCTCCAAGTTAAATGAAGGTTGGATTACTATTGCCATCAGGGATGGGGGACTGCAGGGACTGGAGTACCGAGCCCAGACAGGGAGGGGGCCCCACCCTGGCTGACTCCTATCGATGATACCAGGAGAGCTGCACAAGGCTGAGCAACAACAGCATGCTGATGCATAGGGAGGACTTTCTAAAACAAACCTGCCCTGCATATCGGTCCTCTGTGAATTGTTCCTGCAGATCCGAAACGCTCCACATATATGCATACTTGCCTACTTTTGAAAACTAGTTTCAGGGAGATTATAGTTGGTAGTATAATTTTGCACAGCACCACATTGAGGGTGTGTGTCATGCTCCACCCAAAGGGCGTGTCTAGATCCATATATGGAGAGATTGTGAAAAGAGATTGTGAACGTGGCACAATCTCGTGGGTGCTACATCTGAGAGGAATCTTTTAAAATGATTTATATACAAATGTAGATGAACCCCAAAGCAGTTAGTAAGAGCTACTATACTTGGTAACGTGGTGGGAAATGGCGCTGATGATTCAATGTGTATCTATCTCTCATTCTTTTCTCAAAAAATGTAATAGTGTAATGTGGGCTAGGGAGATTGCTAGACTAATGAGGGAGAGAGGGAAATTGCTGTTATTTCAGGGAGTCTCCTGCAGAATGCAGGAGGGTAGGTAACTATGCATATATGTGAAGTCACATGTGTGTGGAGCGGTGCAGGAGAATATTTTTGGGGCAGGGCCCTGTCTATTTGGTCAGTGCCGGGACCTACAATTTCTGATGGCAGCCCTGATTGCCAGTATAAATGTGCTTGGCTTATGGGCTCATCCTTTTATCTCATATCATCAGTGATTTTTCATCCTTGAATTTTAGAATACTTATACATTATCCCATTAATTTTTCCTACTCATAAAGAAGATCCCTTAGCTGTTTGACGTCCTGGAAATTCACTTTGTAGTATATAAAATGTGACTGTCCTGGAAACAAAAGAACACATGGGACCTCTATTTAAACAATGACAGGAAATATCTGTTTATACTGCTGGTTCCAGACGTTTTACTTCCCTGACAGGCTATACATGTGACAGAAGTGGGGAGCTAATAAACTAATATATGCCCTCATAGGGACCTGGCCACTACTCACTTAATCATATAAGAAGCTAAAGTTAGTAATCCTCCCTGTGTTTTCCTGTGTTTCCTCCAGTGAACCCCGTTTCCTTTCACACTCCCAAAAACCTCACACCATTATATTAATAACACTACTAGATCACTGGTGGCAGCCGCTAGTTGCGGGTAACAGGACAGAGTACTAATGAAACATTTAAGGGCGCAAAAGAAACTGTTTTCTTTAAAAATGCTTTGCAAATGGTGGGCCGGCATACCACCATTCGCAAGGCGGGGTTAGGTTGACTAACTATGTAATAGATAGCACCAATCCTTGTGTATCAATGCCTATTTCCCTATTTGCCGATGATACAACATTAATAGCCCTCATTGATAACAACGATGAAACGGCATACAGAGAGGAGATTCAGCATTTGGCTGAGTGGTGTAGTGCCAATAATCTCTTTCTCAATGAAAGTAAAACAAAAGAGATCGTGGTAGATTTTCGTAGGAAAAAATCTAGCCCGGTTATGCCGGTACAGATTGGGACAAATGTTGACCAGGTCTCTAGTTTTAAATTTTTGGGCACTTATATCTCTGAGGATTTAACATGGTCAACTAACATAAAGGGTGAGATTTAATAGGATGAGAGTTTCAGAAAGTGAGAGATTTGGTGAGAAATCTCCAGTTTTTTTAAAGCAGCAATCATTTACACTGCAAAACCAGTTTGATTTTGAAGTGCAAATGATTGCCGCTTTATTTTGGTAAATTTCTATCGTTGTGCAGTGGAAAGCATTCTGACTAGTTGTATCTCCGTCTGGTATGGGAATTGTACCAATGCAGAACGGAAGTCAATCCAGAGGGTAATTAAACTGGCCCAACGGATAATGGGTATTACTCTCCCTTCTGCCGATGACATTCAGAGGAAGCGTTGTCTGCGTAGTGCGCATAATATCTTAAAAGATGGAACCCACCCGGCTAATGGGTTGTTTGTATTACTGCCTTCGGGTAGACGGTTTGGTTGCCTAAGGAATAGGACCAGTAGGATGAGGAATCGTTTTTTTCCTAGGGCTATTTTAGAATTAAATGCTAATTTGGGTCATGGGGGGAGGGTAATTGGGATTTAAGTTTTATTGTAAATTGTCTGTGGATCATCTTTGTATTTTATTATATGTATGTATTTTGGATGGATGCTAAACTGAATTTTGGCACACTAATTGGGGTGATGACAATAAAGACGTATCTAATCTAATCTATAGATTGTAAGCTTGCGAGCAGGGCCCTCCTACCTTCTTGACTATCTGTAAATACCCAGTTTGTTGTATCACTGTTTCCAATTGTAAAGTGCAATGGAATTTGCTGCGCTATATATGAAACTGTTAATAAATAAATGTATGTATTCTGCTAGGCGAACCCTTGTGGCGCCATACACATAAATAAACAATCATTATAATTATTGCTAAAGTGTATTTAATAAATATATAATAAAATTGTATTCAGTAGAATTTAGGAATAAAGGCAAATGGGCAACATGTTTGGTCAGGAGGGATAAAGGTTTTAAACCACATCCCTTTCATGTAGGGAAAATTGGCAACTACATAACATTCCTGGGATTATGGAACATTAATATTTTAGACACTAATGCGATTGTGAGGTACTTAATGTATGAGGAATGTGTTTGGGATCACATTTACTGTAATAAGTAGCTTGAAATGGCTTTGCACAATGCCAGGAAAACCCTGTACATAACCTGGGTCAGGAGATTGTTGCTGCTTCCGAGCAAAAGCCGTTTTCTTAACTGTCCGCACCACATGTTCCGCAGCGTGTCACACACTAGAAAGATTGCAGGTGATAAGAAGTGCATGCACCAGGCAGCTGCATTCGTTCAACATAAGTCAACTATAGATAAACACATTCCTGTCCACTGTAAACACATATTGTAAAGTGTTTAGTTGAGCTGTCATAAAACATTGAAAACATATTTATTTCAAGAGCAGTTAGGATTCTTAGCTAGACAACCTATTAATTACACATTTGAATGTTATGCGACCTCCCGACTTGTTCATTCCCCCACTATCCAAGTCGGCGTGGAGTTGATTTTATAAAGTATGGCGAACGCAGCGAGTCACCGAGCCCGAAGCGTGGCGAACGCAGCGGAATACATGTGAAGTAATCCGCTACACTCGCCACGCTTTGGGCTTGGTGGCTCGCTGCGCTCGCCACACTTTATAAAATCAACTCCACTCCGACGTGGATAGTGGGGGTATGAACAAGTCGGGAGGATGCGTAATGCTCATCACGCTTCGGGCTGGCGTGGATAGTGGGGGTGTTTCAGGAACACATTCACACCTGCCATATCATACATCTGAGACAGTAATGATGACATGTGTTAACTGGTAACTGGATTTTAGTTAATAATAATAAGAAGAAAGCAACTTAACAAAGTACTGGCTGCGGGAACAGTACTCCGAATCTGACAGGGACGCTGACTATATGCTGGCTGCGGGAACACTACACAGAATCTGACAGGGGCGCTGACTATACGCTGGCTGCGGGAACAGTACTCCAAATCTGACAGGGACGCTGACTATACGCTGGCTGCGGGAACACTACGCAGAATCTGACTGGGACGCTTGACTATACGCTGGCTGCGGGAACACTACGCAGAATCTAACAGGGACGCTGACTACGCTGGCCGCGGGAACACTACGCCGACTCTGACAGATACGCTGACTACGCTGGGCGCGCGAACACTACACTGATTCTGACAGCACCGCTACACTAACTACGACACACACACACAGAACCCCCCCTCCGAGTTTTCCTATGTGTGGGCATACCCTTTGAATGTACTGTGTCCAGGACTCTATTTGGACACTTAGCTGATCAATCAGCTATTCCCAAGACCAACAAAAAACTTATTGTATTACTTGGCACAGTGGATAAAAAGTAGAGATGTGCGGGCTCGGATTTCAGAGATCCGAGCCCCCACGGACGTCATCATTCCGAGCCCGATTCCGAGCAGCGCTCGGAGATTCCCGCCTGACTCGGTCCGTCCGCGTGATTAGAACGTCATCTCCCGGCGTCGGATTTCGCGAGGCTTTATAAGCGGCTGCCGCGCCCGCCATCTTCACTCCAGTCAAGTAGCGGGTTGGGAGAGGGTGTGTTGGTGCTGCTGCTGGGGCTTAAACTTGATGTTGACCTTGAGCTTTTGCAATCGCTGGTGCTGTCTTTCAGTGCTGCTGTGTAGTCTAACTGTGTACTTGTAGTACTACTGTCTCCTCTGTGCGGTCTACCTCTGGTGTGCTGCTGTGCTGTAATTAATTATTTTATTTGCTGGGGCTGTCTCCCTCAGTGCTGCTGTGTACTCTGTTCTCCGCTGCTTAGGAGAACAGTCTAACTGTGTACCTGCCTGGAGTACTACTGTCTCCTCTGTGCTGGGGCATACCTCTGGTGCTGTGCTGTGCCATTTATTGTATATATTAATAATTAATTAATTAATTATAATAAATAAATATATATATAGTCCACTGGTGCTGCCTGCACTGAATCTGCCAGTCTGGTGGTCTTGGGCTCACTGCCTAATAAATAATACTGCCGTATATCTAGTTACCTGTGTGGTCTGGGGCTCACTGCCTAATACTGCCGTATCTACCGTCTGGTCTGGGGCTCACTTCCTAATAAAATGCTGCCGTATATCATTATCTACCTGTGTGGTCTGGGGCTCACTGCCTAATAAATAATTAAATACTGCCGTACTGTATATCTCTACCTTTGTGGTCTGGGGCTCACTGCCTAATAAATAATTAAATAGTAAATACTGCCGTATATCTCTACCTTTGTGGTCTGGGGCTCTCTGCCTATACTGCCGTATCTACCGTCTGGTCTGGGGCTCACTGGCTAATAAATACTGCCGTATATCTACCTGTGTGGTCTGGGGCCAACTGCCTAATACTGCCGTATCTACCTCTGCAGTGTCACTCTTACATGAGCCACGTGTTTGTGCCGCACACTTGTGTGGCTTAGCATAGTTATCCAGATACCTCAGTGCAAACTTTTGCCTTAAAAACAATATTGTGAGGTGTGAGGTGTTCAGAATACACTGGAAATGAGTGTAAATGAATGTTATTGAGGTTAATATAGCGTAGGAGCAAAAAAAACCACCAAATTCTGCGATTTTAGCTGTTTTTATGCTTTTTTAACAAAAAAAATCAGAACCCAAAACCCAAAAAAATCCAAACACAAAACACGTAGGAGGTGTTTTGCCAAAACCCATTAGAACCCAAAACCTCAAGGTAATCAGAACCCAAAATCCAAAACCCGAAAAGTGGCCTGTGCACATCTCTAATAAAAAGGCCATTTCACAACAATGGATTCATGCCTCCCCCATGTTCTGTATATGGCAACTTCCAGATTATTGTTTCTGTTTACTATGGACTAGTTGGAGGCATATAAAGAGACCCTGGGCGGGATGTATTAACATACATCGCCGCCCTTCGCACTGCAGCCGCCGCGATGCTGCCGCATATGTACTAACATATGCGGCCAGCATCGGGTTGCGGTGACGGAGACCCCCGCGATACCTGTGATGTGGGCTGCGGGGGTCTCCGTCACCTCCCGGCGGCTGGCAGCGTCCCCCTGCGTCTCCTCCTCCCCCCTGAAGCCGGATGTCCTCCCGGCTGTCACACCAGGGGGAGGAGGAGATTTTGGAGGACCTGAGGAGGGGGGGGGGGCGACCGGACGTCGTACGGCGGGAGGCGAAAGAAGCCCATAGGCTTCTATAGGGTATCGCCACCCAGGGGGTGGCGATACCCAGCCTTGCAAAAACGGGGCGGACGGGGATTGATACATAGGAAAATCTCGCCCCCTGACTCCTGCTCTGTTAGGTTGTTGGGCCAGATACATCCGTACACTTCCTATTCCTACCAAATTAGCGATACAAAAATGCTTCCTAACAACCTCCTGGTATCTGCTTCAGCAAGCAGGTGGAGGAGTACCAGTAGATTGTGGAATACAGTATGTTGACTGCCTTATTCCCCCTCTTTTTTTTTTTTTTTTTTTACATGGATGGATCGATGACCTGTGACCTCTGGTAGATTTTGTTGATTTTGTTAATTTTGTTTTTAATTTGCCTATTTTGTTTTGGTTTTTATTTTCATTTCGTTTTAGGTTTAATGTTTCTAAATTGACTTGCATTCATTTATTATTTTACTATATTAACATGTATGTTACTTAGGTGGGAAAAAAGGAAAGGGGTAAATAGATTCTGTGCGCATGCCCACAACGTCTAGTCATGGAGACAGAGAGTATGTGGGCATGGCCTGCAGCTCTTAGAGCACTTTCCATGCCCCCATAATGAGGACAATGGGAGTCAGGGCTCGCAGGAGCATCATCCCTGTAAAGCCACATCTTGTTTGATGTTTCCAAGCCCCCCTTTTGTGGGGCATGCGTTAGGGGCAAATGTGAGGTATGCATTAAGGGTTAATAAAATGTAATGTTTTGCCATTCAAAAGTTGTGCTTTTCTAAAACTATTGCAAGATACTAATTATTTTTCCTTTGTTTTACAATATAATAAAACATACAGGATATACAAAAAAAGTTAAAATAAAAGCAACTAAAAAACGCAATAATTTGAAACATTATGTAGCATATTACCCAGGGGCCCAATGATTCTAGGTGCCCACCACAATGGGGAAGACATCACTGCCCCGGAGAGCAGCTGCAGCAGGTGGCTTGCAGCTGCGGCTGGAAGCTTGTAGCACTATTTGCTGGGCGGCGGGGTGGGAAGTGCTGCTGATTTTGAAAAGACTGGCCGAAAATAGACAATCAACCGCGCTTTCCGCCCCACCACCCGGCAAATAGCGCTACAAGCTCTCAGCCACCGCTGCCTGGACACCACTGTCCAGACCCGCAGCGGCTTTTAGGCAGCGGGGATCAAGGCAGCAGCAGCTGGGAGACTGTAGCGCTATTTGCCAGGAGGGAAGTGCTGCTGATTTTGAAAAGACCCCCGCTGCCTGGATCGCCCATCATCACCGTTGCCTGGACGACATTTCTGCACATAGGTATGGTGAGGGCCCAAATTATTTTGCCCAGGGGCCCACTCTAATGTTAAGACGGCCCTGGGTAGACCGTCATCTATGATAGATCGAATACAAAGAGTCCCAAGTGAAATGTCAGTTTGTTACCGTATCATCTCACAAAGCAGTGATATATTCCTGGGCCGATAAGTACCACATTTTGTTGAGCAAATTAGGAATCGTCAGAGCAAGGGCTTGTTTCCATTTAAAAGCCATCAACATTTCCACTGCATAAACCACCATTGATTGCAGTTCCTTGGGTAGCTTGATTTGTTGGCTATTGCAGCACTTTGATCTCTGTCGCCATTATTGCCTTTGAGACCTATTCGTTAACAAAGGTCCCCAATTGGGACCAAAACTTTGGATACAGGACACAGTTTACAGGTTATAATTCCTGATTTCTTTGCATTTGAATGAATGTGTTTTTTTTTTTTTTGTGGGGGGGGGGGGGGGGGGGGTGCGCGCTTTTGTCCTATTTGGAATGCCAATTAAATTCAAATTTGTGTTCTAAAAGTGTTTCTGTATAAGAATGTGTCATATTTATGTGACTTCTGGTGTGGGCAGCGTATGGTCGCATGTATGCAAGCTTCCATCCTCGGTCCTTGGAGAAGGGGCACCTCCTGGACGGGAGGATGAGGGAGGAGAACGGGAGGGGGAGATGGAGACTGCAGATGGAGACGGAGAGCGCAGAGGGTGCAGGAGCGATGCGGCCCCCACCATGACCCCCAGGCGTGGCGACACCACCGGCCGGAAACCCCCTGGTGAAGTCCTCCGGGTACTCCCGAGCCAGCAGGACCCCCGGCCACGGCCACTACAGCCGCTACACCCCAGATGCTTGGCCTGTACAGCAGAGGGACTCCCAGCTGTGGGCCCCCGCTGAATGACCTCTGGTGGTGGAAGAGCCCTTCTAGCACCAGGAGTAGACCCCAAGGAGGAGGTATGGCTTCAGTGGACCTCAGCCCAGAGAGGGCCCAACTCTGACTCTAGGCCTCACTGACTCTCCTGCCACCACCCAAGTTCTGTGGTTGCTGAAGGGGAGATGGCCTGTTGAGCCCTTCCACTGCTACCCTGTGAGTAGCAATGATCAAGATGATGATGCCGATGGCTGTCTAGGAAACTTTTTATGTTCCCCGTGTCACCCCTGTCATCCCCTTATCTGGACTGTTTACTTGTTTTTATTTTTACCTATTTGGCTGTTGCAGTGACCAAGTGGTGCCACTGACGCCTGCCTAGGCGCTTTGCAGCTCAGCAAATATATGTTCCCCGTGTGATAACTGTACTGTCTCTGCTTATTGTTACATAGCTGGCTGTTGCAATGACCAGTGGCACCACTGATGGCTGCCTAGGCGCTGTGCAGCTCAGCAAATATATGTTCATCCCCCTCCCCAGGGTACATCTAGCGGATACCTGCATATGTTATGTATATCTGTACTGTCACTGTTTAACTGTTTCCTAACTGGCTGTTGCATAGCAATCCAAATCTAATTCCTAGTATATGCAAGTATACCTGGCCAATAAAGCTGATTCTGATACATGTGAAAAGCCAAAGCTTTGTATTTTAAACCATTCACCTTATTCCCCTGAGCATTCACCAAAAGCTTTTAAATCAGCCATTAAGTTAGTAAGGGATGTCAATGGGGATGCAAGGTTCAAGACCACATCATCTGCAAACAATGACAACTTGTATTGTGTCCCATTCACAGGATTTTTTTTTACCTTCATAATTAATGGGTTTGTTTATGCTCGGCAACCCCATGTGTCAGTTATGTTATTTAATCCTTCAGCCTTCCTTTTATGCTTTTAAAAAAAAAAAAACTGCCAATACTGTTTTAGCCAGTTATTTGTGATGACCCCAGGTGCAGACAAACAGCAGTTCTTCTCGGTTATGTAAAATGCATGATATCTATAAAAGAACATTGCGCTGTATCCCAATGCAACATTAGGAGAAGATATCTGACAGCTTTTTAATGTGGGCCATACATCAGACGAACTTTCCTCCAATCATTCAAGTGACCAACTATCCAACTTGTCTGTCACACCTAGCCAACTTTTCTCCAACTTGTGATGTTACAGGAGTAGGCGGACAGTACCTGAAAACTTCTGCAAACAGGTTTGAGATTCCCAACTAGTTGGACCAACTGTTGTTTGCTGTTTGAGAACAAATGAATGATGATTATTATTTGCTCCACACACTGCCAAATTATCATTCTAACCAGCCAACTAGTTGGCTGGTTGGAATATTGTCCTGATTTATGGCCAGCTTAAGGGTCCGTACACACACTGTCGTTTATTATTTGCATTTGTTATTCATTCTTTACCTGTTTGAAACATACCTCGGCTAACTATGTCATTTATATGTAGGTCTATGCTGTATTTGCAAATTTCCATAGCTTTGTGCAGCATTGTGGTTTTGACATAAAGCATGTCCTTTTCACTGCCATTTAGTTATAGTTTTTCTAGAGTCAATGGAAAAGTCTTACAATCAATAAGTGAAAGGGAGAGCTGACAAAACACACTGCATGCACATTATAATGCATTATGTGACTAATTCTGAGTTGGCTGTAATGCAAAAAAAAAAATGCACGTAACTTTGGACCTGAACAGACCATGCTGCAATGCAGGAGGTAAAAATAGTTATTGTTTTGTGCATGCTGGGTAAATAGTACTGGCTGGGTTTGAATGTTGCCCACATTTTACACTGCAAATTAGAATAGTTGTGACACATCGCACTGCTCTAAGGACTGCCACCATTTTCCATGCAATCAGCACCACAAAACTAATTAATTTACTTGCAAATTAAATGTGATCTGCTTAACTATTAGAACAAGATATTTTAGCATTACACTACCCAGCCCATCCTTGTCACCAAATACATAGCACAGAATAGCTCACTATACCGTAATAGGTCATTCTGACAGTGCAAGTAAATGTCACTTACCTGCCGATGTCCGAGCAGGTTGCAGAGTCAGCAGCCACAGCTCCATGTATGAAGCCATGTTCACAGCTTCTCTGTCCCAGTACAAGTACCAAAGAAATGATTATACCAGCAGCCGCAAGAAGCAAGAAAATGACAACAAAACACCACCGCCGGGATATTGCCATGGTGCCAGGATCTCCTGATCCTCGGGATTCTGAAGCTTGGAGTAGATGAATTCTCTTACTGATGATAATTCTTCACAGTTTATGTTAATTTTAAATTACTCTTCCAAACATTCTGAATTGTTTGACTATGTAACTTCTTTCACGTTCCTTGTGCAAGTCACATTCACTAACTGAATCCAAATAACAGGATGGCTTGACTAGCTAGTGTGTTAGAATTCCCTCCTCCCTTCCCCTATAACTCCCTCCCTGCAAACAACTCCCACTGTTTGGTACAAAAAAGGCCAAACTAATAAATGAACACATCAGAAGGTAATCAAAGAGATTTTGCAAGTTAGAACTTCTGAAAATCTGGAAAAAAACATACAAAAAAAGAAGGAAGTAACTTTGGACCTGAACAAACCATGCTGCAATGCAGAATGTAAAAATAGTTATTGTTTTGTGCATGCTGGGTAAATAGTACTGGCTGCGTTTGCATGTAGCCCACAAAGCTTTTTACACTGCAAATTAGAATAGTTTGTTCACATCGCACTGCTCTCACATCTAAATCTCTCTGCACATTTCACATCTGCCCCACATGCAGGGCCATAACTAGGCTAGCATGGTGACTGAAATGGCATGCTCCAGGTGGTATCCCTCTCTGTCAACTCCAGTAACACATGTGCCAACCCACCACCATACATGCTCAGTGTGCAGTGAAGACCTGAACCAGGAAGCAGTGTGATATACATATATTCAATGCCCTTTTGGCTAAGATCAAGTGTAGTATCTGCTCTTATCAGTGGGTATGGACTGGCCTCTGGCAGAGAATAGAGAAAGGCTGGACTGAGTAGCTGCTCTCATGGGCGGATGGTTTGGGATCCCTCATGCCTGGGAGTGGTGAAAAGTCTGGCTGAGTACCTTCACCTCTGCCATGGTAGGAGGGGGGGAGAAACACTGGGCCTAGTAGTTTGGCTCTCTTGATGGGGTTTGTAAGCCCTCGAAGGATGAAACAACGAAAAGGCTAAGTCTAGTATCCATTCCCAGGGAGCAGAGAAAGGCTGGGACTGAGTAGATGGCTCCTGTTCCAGAGGTTCGTAGCCTCTTGATGGGGAGACCGCGAAAAGCCCAGCTTAGTACCTTAACCTTGGGATGGGAGAAACACTGAGACTGAGTAGATTGCTCTTCCGAGGGGGCCTCAATCCCTAAGGGAGTCATTCAAAAAGCCCAGTGGAGTACCCATTCCCATGCCAGGGGCTGGAAAGTGCCCTATGATGGGAGCAGAGAAACACTTGGTTGGACCTTGATCGGTCAGCTGCCAGGAGTCCGAGGCCGCACTGTGCCCCCGGGGAAACTCGGGGGTGCAGAACATGCACGGGTGATCCCAAAATCCCCATGCACTAGTAAGCACTAGCACTGCACACTTCCCCTCTAGGTTAGGCTGCACGTCCTTACCTCGTCCTTTTGGATGGGGCAGGACAATTTTTCACACCCCCACCCCGGCCTTCTGGCTGGGGTTCTCTTTATTATTTATTTATCTTCCTTCTTCACATTCGTCACTTTTCACATTTCCTGTTTTTCTGTAGTGTGTCACTTTTTTTGGGTTGTGTGGTTGACCCTTGTGGGTCTACCATTCCCCAATGTACCGAAGCTCTCATCCTTTTGGGGAGAGATTCGGTCCCCTTGAGGGCGACCCCAAGCTGCAAGGCGGAGGGAAGCCTAATGCGGGTCTCTCCAAACCTTCGGGTGCAGAGGACCCACCGTCCTGACCCTTCCGGGGGTTGAGGAAAGAGGGTCTCTCTAAACTTCGGCGAAGAGGACCCACCGATCCCTTTTTTCCCCTCTTCGGCCTTATGGCTGAGAGGGGTTAGGGTAAAAACAGGGCCCTTCTCCTTTTGCACGACCCCCTATGCACGTGTTTAGGCACAGCACTGGTGGTGGGAGCACACCTCGGGCTCCCTGAATTTATTCAAACATCTGCTCTTATCATCAGTTGGGTCTGGATCAGCCCCTGGCAGAGATTAGAGAAAAGCTGGACCAAACCACCTTGCTACTGAGCTGAGTTGTAGCTTGCTGCTGTGGAGTAGCTTGTTGCCTCATGTTCTGGGCAGGTGCTAGGTCTGGCTGAGTATTGATGCCCTGCTGGGGGAGGGAATACCATTCTTTCCATTGGTAGGGAGGGGAGAAGCATCGGGCTTAGTAGATGGGGCTCTTGTTCGGGAGTCTATAGCCTCTGAGGGAGAGTCACTTGAAAACCCCGGTCTAGTATCCACTCCCAGGAAGACGGTAAAAGCTGGGACCGAGTAGATTGCGCTCTGGTCTGGGGGGCTGGTACCCTCAGTCAGAGAGACAGCGAAAAGCCCAGCCTAGTACTCAATCCCTGGGAGAGGAGAAACACTCGGACTGAGTAGGTGTTTTATTCATCTTCAGTTGGTCTATTGGCCACTGCGGGGGAGACTCATCGAAAAGCCTGGTGGAGTATCTATTCCCATGCCAGGGGCCGGAAAGGGCCTGCTGGTGGAGCAGAGAAACACTGGGTTGGACGCTGACTGGCCAGCTGCCTGGCGTCCGAGGCTGCACTGTGCCCCCGAGGAAACTCAGGGGTGCCGAACATGCACGGGTGATCCCCAAATCACCATGCACTAGTAAGCACTAGCACTGTGCACTTCCCCCTCTAAGTTAGGCTGCACGTCCTTACCTCATCCTTTTGGATGGGGTAGGACAATTTTTCCCACCCCCACCCCGGCCTTCTGGCTGGGGTCCTCCTTATTATTTTTCTCTCTTCACATTCGTCACTTTTCACGTTTTCTGTTTTCTGTAGTGTGTCACGTTTTTGTTGGGTTGTGTGGTTGATCCTTATGGGCCTACCATTCCCCAATGTACCGAAGCTCTCATCCTTTTGGGGGGGAGCTTCGGTCCCCTCGAGGGCGAACCTGAGCCGCAAGATGGAGGGAAGCCTAATGCGGGTCTCTCCAAACCTTCGGGTGCGGAGGACCCACCGTCCTGACCCTTCCGGGGGTTGAGGAAAGAGGGTCCCTCTGAGCTCCGGCAAAGAGGACCCTCCGATCCCTTTTTCCCCTCTTCGGCCTTATGGCTTAGAGGGGTTAGGGGAAAAACGGGGCCCTTCTCCTTTGGGAGAGGGTCCATTCGATCGCACAATCCCTATACATGGCTTTAGTCACTGCACTGCTGGTGGGAGCACACCTCGGGCTCCCTGAGTTTCTTCAAACTCGTCTGCTCTTATCAGATACTACACTTGTTCTTATCAGATACTACAACCTTCTGGATGCGGTCTCTTTATTATTTATTTATTTTCCCTCTCATGTTTGTCACTTTTCATGTTGTAGTTTTGTCACTTTTTTGGGGCTGTGTGTATGACCCTTATGCGCCATCCACTCCCCAATGTACCAAAGCTCTCATCCTTTTGGGGAGAGCTGCGGTCTCTCGAGGGCGACCTCGAGCCACAAGGCGGAGGGAAACCTTTGGTGTGGAGACCCCACCTTCCTAACCCTTCTGGGGGTTGAGGAAACAGGGTCTCTCTGAGCTTCGGCGAAAAGGACCCACCGATCCCTTTTTTCCCCTCTTCAAACTCATCTGTTCTTATCAGTGGGTCTGGATCAGCCCCTGGCAGAGAATAGAGAAAGGTCGGACCTGCTGGGGGAGGGAATACCATTCTTTCCACTGGTAGGGAGGGGAGAAGCATCGGGTTGAGTAGTTGGGGCTCTTGTTCGGGTGTCTATAGCCTCTGAGGGAGAGTCACTCGAAAAACCCGGTCTAGTATCCAATCCCAGGAAGATGGGAAAAGCTGGCACCGAGTAGATTGCTCTCTGGTCCGGGGGTAAGCATGTTGCCCTCGGCCAGAGAGACAGCGAAAAGCCCAGCCTAGTACTTAATCCCTAGGAGAGGGGAAACGTCAGGACTGAGTAGGTGTTTTCTTCTCCTTCAGTTGGTCTGTTTGGCCTCTGCGGGGGAGACTCATCGAAAAGCCCGGTGGAGTATCCATTCCCATGTCGGGGGCCGGAAAAGGCCTGCTGGTGGAGCAGAGAAACACTTGGTCAGACGCTGACTGGCTGGCTGCCTGGAGCCTGAGGCTGCACTGTGCACCCGGGGAAACTCGGGGGTACCGGAACATGCACTGGTGATCCCCAAAATCACTATGCACAAGTATGGCACTTGCACTGTGCACTCTCCTTTTAGGTTAGCGCTTCACGTCCTTACCCTGGGCCTTTTGGCTGGGGTAGGAAATTTTTCACACCCCCACCACAGCCTTCTGGCTGGGGTCTCTTTATTATTTATTTCTTTTTCCTCTCACGTTTGTAATTTTTTACGTTTTCTGAAGTTTGTCACTTTTTTTTGGCTGTGTGTATGACCCTTATGGGCCATCCACTCCCCAATGTACCATAGCTCTCATCCTTTTGGGGAGAGCTGTGGTCCCTTGAGGGCAACCCCGAGCCGCAAGTTTGTGGGGTTCAGTACGATTTACCGACAATTGAAATACCGACAATCACTTGGCCGACACTGTTTTACCTGCAGGGTGTAAATACCGATGGTCAAAACCCATCAGTTGAAATGCTGACACTCAATATACAGACATGATCATAATTCTGAACATGATAAAATGCAGACACAGTTGTAATGTCAACATGAACGCCGTATTAGTGTACCGCGTCCCCTAGGATGCTTCACGCTCAGCACACTATTATATTCACCATCTATGCCCACTGGGATGATAAAGTATGACAGGGTTGCCTACTTTGCAAAAAATCATTTCAGTGAGAAAAGTAAAAGCCATGGGGCGGGCCTTGCAACATGCAGCAGATGCACACACCCTACATAGCGGGCAGGGGGCGGAGAAGGATGGGGGGTGCCGAGCATATGAGAACGACCAGCGTTTCATGTCAGCTGCCCGCCCTATCCTCGCACAGGGCACCCGCAATTTAGAGACAGCATATAGGTGTCTCTGAACTGCGAGCACTGGAGATCCTGCCAGTAGCATATGCTTGTCTCAAAGATTAAGCCATGCACGTGTAAGTACACACGGCCGGTACAGTGAAACTGCGAATGGCTCATTAAATCAGTTATGGTTCCTGCAAATGTAAATCATCCAATTTTAGGCGTGCGAGAGGGTTGCGCATGCGAGGGGGGCAGCCGGCACTGCGGGCAGCATCTGATTTAACTCGCACGGCTGCGAGTGTGTCGGAGGGTCGACACAAGCATAAGGTTGACAATGGGAAGGTCGATAAGTCAGAAGATCAACATTTTTTTTTTACTTTTTTTTATGTCAACACAAGTCAACATGGACACCGTTATCAGTGTACCACGTCCCCTCGTTCTGCACACTATTCTCCCTCCACGCCCTAGTAGAAGGTAGGGTATAAGTACCGCCTGTTGAAAGAAAATTTTAAAACTCATGTCGACTTTCTGAATGTTGACCTTCCCATAGTCAACATAACGTTTGTGTCAACCGTATCCCGCTAATTCTATAGCTAAGGTCTCACTGCACAGCAGGGCCACCACCATTTTCCATGCAATCAGCACCACAAATCTAATTTACAAATAAAGGGGGAAATGTACTAAGAATACGAATACAAATCATTGTAATCGTATTCTTGCTACGAATGAATACCTCGTATGCAAAGTCGTGTTCCGGAGGGGGATTTACAAAGCAGTCATATACGACTGCTTTGTAACCCGCCGATGTCGTATTAATTCGTATTAGCTGGCCGTATTTACGGCCGCTAATATGAATTCCTAGAGGCAGCCTGCACAGATCAGTCAGATGCGTGCAGGCTGCAAGGTGTAAAAAAAATTTGTAAAATAAATTAATAAAAAATTCAATAAAAACAGCGTGGGGTCCCCCCCACAGCCATAACCAGCACCAGGCTGAAAGAGCCGGGCCAGTAATTAAAAATCAGGGAACCCGACAAATAGGGGTTCCCTGATTTTTAACAACCAGCCCCAGGCTCCAGGTCCGGGGCTGGTTCCCAAAATACGGGGGACAAAATGACTAGGGGTCCCCCGTATTTTAAGAACCAGCCCCAGGCCAAACCAGCCAGCAGGGTAATGTCACAGCCGGGGGACACTAAATTCATCCCTACTGACCAGTCAGCCTGGCCAGGGGCCCTGGGGGAGAGGGGACCCCACGCTGTTTTTTTTTATTTTTTTATTAATTTATTTTACAATTTTTTTAACACTAAATCTGACTGATCCATGCAGGCTTCTGACAAATACGACAGGAAAATAAAGTGTATTTTCCTGCCGTATATTCGTGGCAGTTTTACACTAATTAGCAGCTGTATTTTCAATACGGCTGCTTAGTAAATCAGGAACCACCATTCTTTTGAATGGTGATTCCTGTCGTATTCTATCGATGGTGTAGACCATGGGTCTTCAACCTATGGCCCTCCAGATGTTGTGAAACTACATGTTCCAGCATGCATTGCCACATTTTTTCCTACAAGAGCATGCCAAAACTGTCAGGGCATGCTGGGAAATGTAGTTCCCCACAGCATCTGGAGGGCCACAGGTTTAAGACCTGTGGTGTAGACATTCGTATTTGTAAATACAAATACGAATGTCCCATCAATATGAATACGAATATTTGTATTTTTGGCATAGTAAATGCCAAAAATACGAATACACCCAAAAAATTTGTATTTTCGTAGGAAAATACGATTTTTATCTACTACATCATCTTAGTAAATTTCCCCCTAAATGTGATCTGCTTAACTAGTAGAACAAGATATTTTAGCATTACACTACCCAGCCCATCCTTGTCACCAAATACATAGGACAGAATAGCTCACTATACCGTAATAGGTCATTCTGACAGTGCAAATAAATGTCACTTACCTGCCGATGTCCGAGCAGGTCGCAGAGTCATCAGCCACAGCTCCATGTATGAAGCCATGTTCACAGCTTCTCTGTCCCAGTACAAGTACCAAGGAAATGATTATACCAGCAGCCACAAGAAGCAAGAAAATGACAACAAAACACCACCGCCGGGATATTGCCATTGTGCCAGGATCTCTTGATCCTCGGGATTCTGAAGCTTGGAGTAGATGAATTATCTTACTGCTGATAATTCTTCACAGCTTATGTTAATGTTAAATTACTCTTACAAACATTCTGAATTGTTTGACTATGTTCTTTCACTTTCCTTGTGCAAGTTGTAACAGGACCCCTGTATTAGCGGTAACAATTACCTTCGATATATTCAGTAACCTCTGGAACACCTTACCTTTACTGATCTGATCAGGAGAATACAAGAATAAGATACCAGACAAGTTGGATCATAATTGCAAGTATTCTAAAGTTTATTTGCACGGACACATATATTTGTACTAAAGTAATAGAAGCATGCCCTCCCCTCAGGGCAAGGATTTGCAAGGAGTGACATACATATTCATATATGACCCTCCCCAATGGGGAGGGATTATAGGCCAAACATTGGTTCAGACATGATCTGCGCAGCAAGCGTGCACTTCCATTTTGTAACAAAGGAGTGGACTTCCAGTAAGCTTTTGTTACCCTAGACCTCCCATATTCCTGCCCCTAATGCTGTTTATCTGGAAAGTACCTTATGCCTTACATGGTTCAAAATCTGGTTTTAGCTGATTCTGTGGTTCTTCTGAGACAAAGAGGGGGGAAAAGGTAGCGCTAAACCAATGAGGATTTAAAAAATAAAATAACATTTATTGGTACACATACATAATAAATTCATATAAAAATAAAGATGTTAAAAACAAATGCTCACTGCCCACATGGCTACTTTTTGTAGATATTTTTAGGGGGGATCCCCTCCTATTTATGCCGCCAGTTGGTAAAGCGAGGGACCAGTCAATGTGGCAGGTAGAGATGTGCACCGGCCACTTTTCGGGTTTTGGGTTCTGATTACCTTGAGGTTTTGGGTTCTAATGGGTTTTGGCAAAACACCTCCTAAGTGTTATGTGTTTGGATTTTTTGGGTTTTGGGTTCTGATTTTTTGCTAAAAAAAACATAAAAACTGCTAAAATCGCAGAATTTGGGTGAGTTTATTTGCTCCTATGCTATATTAACCTCAATTACATTAATTTCCACTCATTTCCAGTCTTTTCTGAACACCTCACACCTTACAATATTGTTTTTAGGGCAAAAGGTTGCACCGAGGTACCTGGATAACTATGATAAGCCACACAAGTGTGCGGCACAAACACTAGACTGATATGGCACACTTAGCATCCCCTCTAGGCTGATACTGCACACCTAGAATTACCCCTGGACTGATATGGCACAGGTAGCATCACCCCTGGACTGATACGGCACATTTAGCATCACCCCTGGACTGATATGGCACACTTAGCATCCCCCCTAGTCTGATACGGCACACCTAGCATCACCCCTGGACTGATATGGCACACTTAGCATCACCCCTGGACTGATACGGCACACTTAGCATCACCCCTGGACTAATACAGCACAATTGGCAGCACCCCATGAATTATACGGCAGACTTGGCTCACCCCAGGAATTATTTGGCAGACTTGGCTCACCCCTGGACTGATATGGCACACTTAGCATCACCCCTGGACTGATACGGCACACTTAGCATCACCCCTGGACTAATACAGCACACTTGGCAGCACCCCATGAATTATACGGCAGACTTGGCTCACTCCAGGAATTATTTGGCAGACTTGGCTCACCCCTGGACTGATATGGCACACTTAGCATCACCCCTGGACTAATACAGCACACTTGGCAGCACCCCATGAATTATACGGCAGACTTGGCTCACCCCAGGAATTATTTGGCAGACTTGGCTCACCCCTGGACTGATATGGCACACTTAGCATCACCCCTGGACTGATACGGCACACTTAGCATCACCCCTGGACTAATAAAGCACACTTGGCAGCACCCCATGAATTATACAGCAGACTTGGCTTACCCCAGGAATTATACAGCACAGATGGTGGCACCCCTGACCTGATACAGCACACATGGAATTATACGGCACAGATGGCGGCACCCCTGGACTGTTACGGCACACTTAGCATCACCCCTGGACTAATACAGCACACTTGGCAGCACCCCATGAATTATACGGCAGACTTGGCTTACCCCAGGAATTATACAGCACACTTGGCAGCACCCCATGAATTATACGGCAGACTTGGCTTACCCCAGGAATTATACAGCACAGATGGTGGCACCCCTGACCTGATACAGCACACATGGAATTATACGGCACAGATGGCGGCACCCCTGGACTGTTACGGCACACTTAGCATCACCCCTGGACTAATACAGCACACTTGGCAGCACCCCATGAATTATACGGCAGACTTGGCTTACCCCAGGAATTATACAGCACAGATGGTGGCACCCCTGACCTGATACAGCACACATGGAATTATACGGCACAGATGGCGGCACCCCTGGACTGATACGGCACACTTAGCATCACCCCTGGACTAATACAGCACACTTGGCAGCACCCCATGAATTATACGGCAGACTTGGCTCACCCCAGGAATTATTTGGCAGACTTGGCTCACCCCTGGACTGATATGGCACACTTAGCATCACCCCTGGACTGATACGGCACACTTAGCATCACCCCTGGACTGATACGGCACACTTGGCAGCACCCCATGAATTATACAGCAGACTTGGCTCACCCCAGGAATTATTTGGCAGACTTGGCTCACCCCTGGACTGATATGGCACACTTAGCATCACCCCTGGACTAATAGAGCACACTTGGCAGCACCCCATGAATTATACGGCAGACTTGGCTCACCCCAGGAATTATTTGGCAGACTTGGCTCACCCCTGGACTGATATGGCACACTTAGCATCACCCCTGGACTGATACGGCACACTTAGCATCACCCTGGACTAATACAGCACACTTGGCAGCACCCCATGAATTATACGGCAGACTTGGCTCACCCCAGGAATTATTTGGCAGACTTGGCTCACCCCTGGACTGACATGGCACACTTAGGGGGACATTTACCAAAATGGATTCGTAGAAAAAAGGTGTATTCGTAGGGAGAAATACACCTTTTTTTTACGAATTTGTATTTTCGGGATTTACAATCTCGAAAATACAACAATTCGTATTCCTAAAGATGGAACATTCGTATTTGTATTTACAAATACGAATGTCTACACCATCGATAGGATACGACAGAAATCACCATTCAAAAGAATGGTGGTTCCTGATTTACTGAGCAGCCGTATTGATAATACGGCTGCTAAGTGGTGTAAAACAGGAAAATACCACAGGAAAATACACCTTGCTTTCCCTGTCATATTTGCCTTTAGCCTGCATGGATCAGTCAGATCCGTGCAGGCTGCAAGGTGTAAAAAAATAGAAAAAAAAATAGAAAAAAAAAAAAAATCGAGCACCAGGCTGAAGGAGCCGGGGCCGGTAATTAAAAATCAGGGAACCCGACAAATAGGGGTTCCCCGATTTTTAACAACCAGCCCCAGGCTCCAGGTCCGGGGCTGGTTCCCAAAATACGGGGGACAAAATGACTAGGGGTCCCCCGTATTTCAAGAACCAGCCCCAGGCCAAACCAGCCAGCAGGGTAATGCCACAGCCGGGGGGGAGACTTTTTATATAAGTCCCCCCGGCCAAAGCATTAACCCTACCGACCAGTCAGCCTGGCCAGGGGCCCAGGGGGAGTGGGGACCCCCCAATAAAGGGGTCCCCCCCTCCAGGACTTACCTGACCAGGCTGAATCCTGGTGCTGTCCTCGATGCCCCTGGGCGGTGGGCATCGAGCTGATAAAGTGTAAAAAATAGAATAATCTATTGTCTAATACTGGGGCACTATGTATTAAAGTTTTATTCTAAGTATGTGTCAGTGTGTTTTATTGTACTATTTTTAATACTGTGGCACTACAAGACCCAGCGGGCCCTTTAATGCCCCGCAGGCTGGGACTTGTGGTTCTCCAAGTCCCAGCTTGCGGG
The DNA here is from genome assembly GCF_055691185.1 of Crinia signifera. Classification (NCBI taxonomy): domain Eukaryota; kingdom Metazoa; phylum Chordata; class Amphibia; order Anura; family Myobatrachidae; genus Crinia; species Crinia signifera. The sequence goes on from NC_139217.1 coordinate 353,113,050, forward strand.
GGAGGCTTGCTGGGACTCATAGTGCACCCAGTGCACAAGTGGACCCAGGGTGTGGACGGGAATGACTGCGCACTTTTCTGTGTTTATGGGGGCTGCAAATCAGGAGCACTACTCCGACGGGGCAGCCCTGTGTCTTGTATTTTGTACTTGTGACTCTCCTAATAACTGGTCTCAATCTGAGGATCTACTATCAGTTTGTCGCCTACAACGGCTATTTTAATATACAGATGGGTCTGGGTCCCATCTTTGCAGGGGATGGCGCTGGCGTCGCCAGCCGCCATCCCCCGCCAGCGCCATGGCGATCGTGAGAAGGGGACGCGCGCGCGCCCCCTTCCGACGGCGCTTCCAAACGTTTCCCCGGGTCCCCGCCGGCGGTAACCCGGGGTCCCCGCCGCCTGCCCGCATCCCCCCTAACCCCCCCCTAACCCCGTCCGTCTCCCTGAGGCGGAGACGGACAGGGTTTCCGCCACGCTAGCGACGGAGACTGAGACGCGCGTGCGCGTGAGACGCACGCGCGTCTCAGTCTCCTCGCTGGCGAGGCTGCTGGCGGGTCGCCAGCGCGTACGTTCTGGCGACCCGCCAGCAAGGATGTGCATAGGCACATACTGTACTGACAGTGACTTCCATTAGCATTGCAGTCTGGTCACTGCTTGCCAATAGGCGGAGAAGCAGCAGTCCCCCAACAACACAAGTGTAGGATGTATGTGCTCAGTCAGGCACTAGATCAAGATCCTTTACGTGTTATTGCTAAATAAACATGTAATGATTTTACAATTGTAAATAAAATGTAATGATTTTACAATTGTTTCTTTTTGGTTTTTTTTCTAGGGAGTTCCCCCTGAGCCGGAGCAGCAGTCTGGATCAGTGGCGGAGGTGGCGGGCCCTACGGAGAAGAGCAGTCCACCAGCTCCCCCGAGGAGGCGCAGGAGGAGACAGCGACCAGCACTGCTGCCAGTGGCTTATCTTTTAATTTTAACTTATATACAGGCATGTATATGTTACACATCTTAACAACTTAACATGCTGAAAGAACTTGTGACTCTCCTAATAACTGGTCTCAATACATGAAAATGCAATACTGGTATTTCGTTGGTGCATGTTGGGGCCTTTAAATTACTGAAGATGTAACAGGTAAGTAGATAGGTATGAACTACCTCTGTGCTGAACTCCTCTAAATGATATTAACACTGTAGAAAGTCTAGGTGGAATACTGTCTATGCCAAATGTTAAAGCGCAATATCCCTATTTATGGTTTGTCTGGCTCCTACACTTTGATCCTGACCCCTACATTTTGTGTTCAGGATGCAATGCACAAGCCCAAACAGAAATGTCATTGTGCTCTAATGTTTTGTCATGTAGCCACTCCCACCTCGTGTCATATGACCACGCCCCTTAACTACGCAGCACGCAGCACAGTACCACTAACACTTTTTTTCTACTTGCACCACTGATCAACACTTCAGGATCATAAAGCAGCACATTCATAACCGTGGGATCATTTTTTATATATATATATATATATATATATATATATATATATATATACACATACTCCAAGAAATGATTGGCACTCGGGAGGCAATAGTAACAAATACAGGATGTGTATTAAAGCTAAGCTTTCGGGGTTTGACCCCCTTCGTCACAGCACAATCCTACAGCAAACAAACGATACACAGAGATTACATAAATACCTTCAGCCCCGTGCACACCTCCGCCTCGCCGATTGCGTCATCAGCAGCCGCACAAGCAGACGCCAGGTCACAGACGGCAGCCGCCTCATTTCCGGGTCCAGCAGTCAGCGTGGTTGCATAGTCACCTGGTGGCACCTCAGGAAATTGTAGTAACAGGTTAAGGAAACTAGTAGTATCCTTAAGGAATGACTGTTGCAAACCCAGCAGTGGTTGCAGGACATAATCCAATAATTGTGACACAAAACTTGTACATTTATTTATGTGATATTAGGTGGTAGTAATGATGTCAATTTGTGTCCTTTTGTGCCTCCCCGCAGCGCTCAGCAGCAGTGACTCGGCGCCTGGGTGCGGCACTCCAAATTAGATGCTGGTGTCCAATTCAAGGAAAATAAATAAACTGGTGCCCTGGCTGTATGCAGCGTGTGGAGGGACAGCGGCACTCAGAAATAATTCACTCAGCAGGCAGAAGTACCAACGTTTCCAGGCCCAGTGGCCTCTTTAGCAAGGTGCTTGAGAACCAAGCACCTTGCTAAAGAGGCCACTGGGCCTGGAAACGATGGTACTTCTGCCTGCTGAGTGAATTATTTCTGAGTGCTGCTGTCCCCCCACACTCTCTCTCATATATATATATATATATATATATATTTATATATATATATTTATTATAATTTATTAACAGTTACTTATATAGCGCACACATATTCTGCAGCGTATCTGCCTCCCTGCAGTGCACACGGTTTTGTCCATCTAAGAAGGAATTTGCCAGAAGGAGTGAACCAGAGTACCACCACACTCACAATTCCTACAAATCGGGTGCAAACAGCACTCGCAATTCCCAGGTTGGGGTGAATTGATCAATGTATTTATATGGTATGATTTCAGTACCATTTATAAGCGATCTGACTAGATAGCTTAGAAATGGATCACAGATTTTTCAATGCCCATGTTGATTATGTCGACATTTGGATAAAAAAAAGTGAAAAGCTATGTCGACCTTCCCAATGTCGACCTAATGCTTGTGTTGACCTTTGACCTGGTTGACCTTTTAATGTGTCGACCTAAGGCCGGTCGACCTTCAGTGTCGAGCCAATGTATGTCGACCTTAATTTGGTCGACCCAATGATGCATACCCGTTAGTCCCTGGTAGATAAAACATAAAAGGAAATTAAAATTTTAAGTGTAATGGGAAAGGTAAGAATGGGTTACAACCTAAGAATCCTGGCCTTAGTGGTAAGCCTACCCTAATTCAACCCTGTATAACCCTGTCTATAAACGTCTCTGTTGGCTTCATAATGTTTCGTGACATCCACATGGGCGGATTTAGGGGGGGGGGGCACCCGGGCACGTGCCCCCATTGTCCTTTCTTTTTTTTCCTTTTAATCTGCGCGCGGGTAGTGACAGCGGCGCTGCCGTCACTAGAGGGGTCCTTCCCTGCCCTACCGCACCTGCAGGCACTTGATGGTGCCTGTCAGTGAGACCCGACATGTGCTGGGGATCTATGCACCAACAGCTTCCGGTGCCAGGGAACGGCCAGGGCCTGTCTGCAGGGGGGACACAGCGCCAGTGATCACTGCAGCTGTAGATGTCAGCGCAGCACAGCAAGAGGTCCGCATCTGCAGCAGTAGGAAGCACCACTATTATTGGGGGACTGGGTGGATACTGAACAAGGTACCGGGGGGGGGGAGGGGTTTGACTAGGAGGCACTTTTCAAAGTCTCCTACCTCCAAGTCTGTCTGTTGTTACCCAGTTTGTTTTATCACTGTCTACTATTCTAAAGCGCAACGGAATCTGCTGAGCTATATAAGAAACTGGAAATAAATAAATAAATTACAGTCGTCACCCCCCTTCTCTCTCTCCCACCTTCCTTTATACCTCGCCCCCTACTCCCCCCCCTCCCTTTCTCCCTAATCCCAGTCTTTTCCACCCTTTCTCCACAGCCTCTCCCCTCTCCCTGTCTGCTCAGGCCCCTATCTTACCTTCCTGTCTCCCAAGCTCCCCCTATCTATCCCCCCTCCTATCTCTCCCCTAGCTCCCCTCCCCCCCCCCTGTTTCCCCAGCCCACCCTTTCCCCACTCCCTGTCTGCTCAGGGCCCTCTCTTATACCCCTTTTACACCAAAAACCCTGGTCGGACCCTGGTCTTTGAATGCTGGAGTATCCAGGGTCTGACCCTGCTTTATACCCCATTTACACAGCACTTTGACCTGGGTCTGCACCATTTACACTGTAATTGTCTATTGTGGATATTGACCACATTAGGATTTATTGAATTTACACTTCGTTTACAGGGACATTTATAAATTAGAACTTCCTTATATATCAAACTATAGGAACTTCCGGGAAAATGGCCGTGCGTTCCACCAGCGGACAGGTGGAACGCAAACCAAGAAATTAGCTCTTATTTTAACTATTTAAAAAGTTTTTTTGCACCAATGTTCACTTAAAAGGCTCTTATTCACTAGAATTAACTACATCACTAATCGATGGATTACTAGAATCCTCCTTCACATTATAATATTAAAAAGCAAAAAAATAAAAATTCCCCAAAAAAACTAAAAATAAAAAATAAAAAAAACATAAAAATAAAAAAAGATATTAATTAATAAAAAATTGTCATGAACATTTCCCTATATATACCCACACTTGAGCTCACATACATCACTTGCCCTTTGGATGTTGGAGAGTACACAGGCTCAGGTTACACTAAGGTAAGAGGACTTTGGGATCCACTCTCCCATTAATAGGAATTTAATTTACTTGCCTTAATTATATAATTTACTATTATTATTTTTTGATTAGGGGAATTCTTTCTCCACCCCAAAAATTAGGAAGTGATTATTTATCACCTTTTTGGAGGTATGTACCCATTGCCATATATATATATATATATATATATATATATATATATATATATTTTATAAAAAATAATTATACCAATTGATATATTTTTTCCAATTGACACTAATTGATAATTAATATACACGTTTAACTATAGGCCGGAAAATTAAAACCATATACCAGCTTATTTACTTCCCCAATTGAAACCTGGATGTAAACTAAGGGATCACACATTGAAGGGATGTACCCACCATAACATCGTACATCTTAATTGATCGACTAATTTACATCTTGGTTAACTGACCGACAATTAAGTGGGAAATTGATTAAAGTATCTACCTTTAGGTTTAAATTGAAGATTCTGCCTTTATTGGCCATCCTTGTCTACCTAATTTTCATTCACTGGCCTTTGAGCATCATGTCCCCATGAATATCCAGTAGTGTATGGGACCACTTTTTTCATAATTGGTATGTATAACTAATGGTATAATCTTTACGGTCACATCTAAAAAGTTAAACTGTCCACCTTTACTTATATACCTGTATACATATATAATCTCTAGGTCCAGTTCTATTTTAAAAGAAAGAAAATAAGAAAAAGTTCTTTAATTAAGGATCAAAAACAGGTACTCTTATCCTCTAAATAATTAATTGATCACAGAATAGCTTATAAATTAACAATATATATGCGATATAGTAATTAATGCACTTTATTTGCAGTAACTACTTTCAGTACACTTTGAAAATACAGTGTGAATAAAATTATCCCTACTATTCTACAAGCTAGAAACAACTTTAATTCAATTAAGGTATGCCAAAGTATTTATTTATTCATAATTTGCATTCCTGACAAAGTTCTTATTGAAAATCTCGAGGATGTAACAATAGTCAATGCCAACAGACTCCTAGTCATTTCTTCTTCTCTCATCCTCTTGTTCTGATTCCCTTCTGTTCGCCATCTCTGTCTTTTCCATTGTTGTTTAATCAAAAAAAGATTGTAAATTATTATTAATGTCTTTCCTATTTTATGTATTTACAATCATGCTCTATTTTTATAGATCCATACTATAAGTATCAATCCCCTCATAAAGAGACGAAACGTGTCGGGTACTTGGTATGATCCTGATTCAAAGAGAATACTCCTTTTCCAAAAGCACTTGCTTTTTATGTGTTTTATAAATAAATGTTTTATACTTAATGAGAAGTCTTGGATAATAATAATTTTTTTACATTGATTGGAAAGACATAACAGGGCTGACCCAGGTTCAGTGTTTTTTTAGGGGGTAGATGGGGAGTGCTGTCCCGGGGTGCTGGGAGGAGGGGGGTCCTTGCGGCTGCTGAGGGGAGGGGGGTACCTGTCAGCCTGAGGTCGGAGCTCACTCAGCGGAGGAGATGATGTGCGCCGCTGCTGTATCACTCCCCGCAGCTGCAAAGTTCCTGCGGCGAATGTACAGTCAGTGGCGGGGGTCCCTCTTGCGCATGTGAACTAGTACTAGTTCCTATGCGCTGGAGGGACCGCCGACACTGACTGTCCATTCGCTGCAGGGACTGGCTGCCGGGGGATGGTACAGCAGCGGCGCACATCATCTCCTCCACTTAGCTCCGACCGCAGGCTGACAGGACAGGTACCCCCCCTCCCCTTAGCAGCCGCAGGGACCCCCCTCCTCCCGCAGCAGCTGGGCACATCTTCCCCAGCGCTGCACGCTGTGGACCCGCTGCGGGACCATTTACACCGCCATTTACACGGGTCCTATCCGGGTTCTACCCAGGTCAGGACCTCGGTAGAGGACCCGTGTAAATGGACACGGATATACCCATTTACACCGCCGATGATCCGGGTCTGACCCGCAGCTGACCCGGATTTTTCGGCGGTGTAAAAGGGGTATTACCTTCCTGTCTCACCTCTCCCACTCCCTGTCTCCCAAGCCCCCTCTAGCCCCCCCTCTTCACACACCCTCTCTCCCCACTCCCTGCCGGCTTAGTGCCCTCTCTTACCTTCCTGGCTCCCCCCTCCCTAGCCCCCCTCTTCCATTCCTGGTTGCCCCAGACCCCCTCACCCCTCCCCCCCTGCCCTGTCTCCCAAGCATCCTGACTCTTAACCGCCGCAGCCCCCATCTCAACCCTCCCTGTCTTTTTCTCTTTCCCGTGCTGTCTCCTCACCACCACCCTTTCTCTCTCTATCTGTCACTGTCTCTCTCTCCCAGACACCCTCTTTTTGTAACTGTCTCTACAACTTTATGTCCCTGACATGCTCTCTCTCTCTCTTGCTCCCCTATTTATCTCTCCCTGACATTCTCTATCTCTCACTCCTGTTAGCACCCCTCTTCTCTTTTTTTTTGTCTCATTCCCTATTTTCCATGAAGCTCTCTCCTTGACCATCCCTCTGTCTTTCTCGCTCCTATCTTTTTCTCTGATGCCTCCTTTGTCACTCACTTGCCTTACTTTTTCTTCTTCCCCCCAAGGGGCATTATAGTGACAATGGTAGGAAGGGGGCCCTTTTAATATTTTGCTATGGGGCCCACAAAGTTCTAGTTACGCCCCTGCCGCAGGGCATGCAGGGCTGATCCCGGTAACGGGGTGTGGGACAGCCACCGCTGGAAAGAACTGTAAACTCTGACAGCCAGGCAGGGAGCCGGGGGCTGCCCAGCTGTATTCAGGGCGCGGCACGTCCCGGCTATTTTAAATCTTGCGCTTCCGCCTCCCGGGTCCAATCAGGAGCCACCACTGCCGCTCCTGAGATCCAGCAGATGGCAGCGTGAGATTTCAAATAGCCGGGATGTGCAGCGCTGTGAATACAGCCGAGCAACCCCTGGCTCTCTGCCCAGCTGTCATTGCTCACAGTTCTTCCCGGCGGCCGCTGTCCCCTCATTACCAGGAGCATGTATTCCCCCATGGCAACGAGCATGTATTCCCCCATGGCAACGGGCATGTAATCCCACATGGCAACAAGCATAGACCACCTGGCAACAATCATGTAATCCCACATGGCAATGAGCATGTAATCCCACATGGTAACAAGCAATGTAATGCCACATTGCAACGAGCATAGAACCCCTAGCATCAAGCATGTAATCTCACATGGCAACGAGCACGGAACCCCTGGCAACGAGCATGGAACTCCAGGCAGCGAGCATGGAACCCCTGGCAATGAGCACGGAACCCCTGGCAAAGAGCATGTAGGAAGCAGCATTTACAGTATGCAGCATAATTTGTAATAGGCATAACAATGTTTGGCATAATACATAATGGACATTATGGTGTGTGGCTTAACGTGTAATGGGCATTACGGTGTAAATTTTTGGCGTGCTCCATGTCCCTGTTTATGGAATTTATTGTGAATTAATCTGTATGGCATTATGTGAATTTTGGCTCTATCTGTGTGGCAGTATGTGAATTTTGGCTCAATCTGTGTGGCATTATGTGAATTTTGGCTCAATCTGTGTGGCATTATGTGAATTTTGGCTCATTTCGTTTGGCATCATGTGTAGGGTTACCACCTTTGTGTTGAGCGATTCCCGGACAGTGACCCACCCCTTGACACACCCACAGCCCACCCATTGACCCGCCTTATGGGTTGTTTTTTTTACACTTGCTTCAAATCTATTCTTGATTTCGCACACGGTAATGCCACATACACGTTATGTCACGTCACACACTGTAATTCCCATTACATGTTATGCCACACATTGATGCCCATTATACATTATGGCACACACCGTGATGCCCATCACGTTATGCCATGAGTGGACAATAAAAAAAAATAGGGACAAAATTGACAGTGTGCGCCAAAGGCGTGCACCAAAATTTGACATCATAATGCCTATTACACGTCACACATCCATATTATACCACATGCCATAGTGCCTATTACACGTTATGCCAGGGCTCAAAATTTTTCTTAAAAGAAGGACAACAGTGCGCACCAGAGGCCATAATGGCAATTACGAGTTATGCCACGGCTCAACAATTTTTTTAAACTAAGGAGAACAGAGACAGTATGCGCCGAAGGCGTGCACCAAAAATTTACACCATAATGCCTGTTACACCTCACACACCCATTACATATTATACCACATGCCATAATACCCATTACTTGTTATGCAACACAACGTAATGCCCAATTTATATTATGCAACACGTTATACCAAACACTGTAATTCCCATTACACATTATGCCACACACTGTAATGCTCATTACATATAATACCACAGGGAGGAAGAACAGCTGATCACCCCGTACCCGACCTAAAACCCCGCTCCGAGTGAAGGAAGCAGGAGAATCACCGCCGGCAGCCCGACCTGAGAACTAACAAGACCCGCGAGTGGAGAACATCGAGCGCGCGCAGAGAGACGAACACGCCGGGACCGGGATCAGGTGAGTAGGCAGATCCGTAGACAGGACACCGGGGCGGGAAGGAGCGATCAAAAGCTCCACCTGCCCACGGCCCCCGTCAGACACTCCACGTCCCCACACCCGCAGTGTCGGACAGTGAAGGGATACGGTCCAACCGGACACCTGCACTGTCGGCTGTACGGGCAAAGGACACAAGGAGAGCCCGGACCTGCTCTCACTCCACAAGGTCCCCCCCGTCCCGGCAGCGCAACACTCCCCACCGCGATTCAGGAGGATTCACACACCTCCGACCGTCTGGAAAAGGCACCGGCCAAACAACAGCGCAGCACCTGAGACTCAGCGCAGCGGGACGCCGCACCTGAGTTACCAACACCAGGCAGCCTTATCTACGCCCCCCCTGAACTTCATCCCTACGGACGGGCTACCACCCCCACTTCCCCCTACCACCACTGGACACCGGGCTTTTGGAGCCAAACAGAATCCCACACCCCCCGCCCCTCTTAGTGCTACCATCAAGCACTCCATTAGATTGATTGATTCATCAATCAATACATTTGCCTATCATGATATATGTGTATACCATGTCATGAGAAATAACGCTTGCTAACCATTGTTACAGTTTATGTATGTATATTTGTATTACCCAGTAAAACCTTTGCATTAACATCTGCCTATTCTTCATTTTCGCATACCCTATCGAAACTCCGTTTTCGAACACACCCTCGCAAGCAAAAGGGGCAGAGCGCTGCACTAAACCCCTGTATTACCATATAATACCACATGCTGTAATGCCTATTACATATTATGCCACATAAGTGCCGTTTACTTACATGCTTGCTGCTGCGGGTTTCATGCTCTATGCCAGGAGTTTCATGCTCTATGCCAGGGGTTGCATGCTTTATCAGTCAGGGCAGCAGGAGCAGAAGAGTGGGTCCCTGTTGAGAGCAGGAGGGGACCCTAGGGCCTGCTAGGGCAGGGTGGCAGCCACAGGCAGCCAACACAGGGCTGGAGACAGCAATGGCCTGCAATACACAGAGGTGGGGCTGGGGTGGGCAGTGGAGGGTGCCTTGGTAGTCTGTCGACAAACACTGACTGGGACTTGGGTCTCTGGGACAGCTGGTGTGGTGTCAGTGTCACTCAGTCTGGACAACAGGCCAAGCAGTAAAGCAGCAGGGGGGCAACTTAGGGCTCCTCAGATAGCCAGTGCCAGTCTACCACACAGCAGCAGCCATAGGGGGAGGGGGGGGGGAGAGTTGGTCTGAAGTGTGGCCAGCTCTCTCTGTACATGTTACATATGCTCCACCTGCAGTGCATATGGTGTCATCCATTAAAGTAACCTTAATCACCCCCAATGTGTGTATACAGCGTGTGTATTGGTGCACAGTGCATGTGTTTGTAGGCACAGTGTTTGTTAGTGTAATATATATAACCCCCCCCCCCCCCCCCCCCGGTTGAAAATCCTGTGTTTGCCACTGATACAGGCGGTGAGTGGAGCATACTTGACCACAGCTTACACTAGTTGTTAGCTGCTACGTAAATTGCGATTGTCCGCTTTGCTCGCCACAATATTACTATAGTTAATAGATGGTGGCATGGACCCCTAAAATTACCCTTGCGGCTCGCTGTATGCTACATAAGTTCCACAGCATAAGCGGTGGCCCCCCACTGCTCTAGGTACCTAGCTAGATGTGGAAGTACTGAAAAAAGTCCAGGAATAGAGCATTCTGTCCCTCCTGGAGAGGGTCGTGTTGGGAGGTATAGTGTTACTGTAATATTAGACAAAAAATCTGACGCAGGTAATAAAGACCCTTGTTAAATAGAGGACTGAGGATATAATACTGCCAATTTCCTATCTCCACACTGGGCCCAAGCCCTAGGGACACACAAACGTCTTCTTCAGCTAGACAGGAACTGTATATAGTGGCCCTGAAGCAGTGCTGATACAGGTGCGGCGGCAGCACATCGCCAGCCACTCTCCTCCTACAATCTCTGAGGCGAGTCTCCTTTTCTATTCTTCCAATTCTTTTACACTGTTTCATAATGGGGCAGTCACATGGTGCAAGATAGAGCTGGTCACATGACTTTGATGTCATCAAAAGGTCCTGTCTCTGTCTGGTAGTAGTGGGGCAGAGCTAGCAGCAGGGGGCTCCCATTGCGGGTAATGGCCCCGGGCAGTGACCCCGGCACAGAGAGCACCCGGCCTGTCTAGCCAGCGGCGCGGTGTATTGCTGCGTGCAGCGCCGAGAGCAGAGCCCGGCCCCTGTTATGAGCTACACTCGGAGCCTGGCGGTGTGACAGGAAGCACATGTGTGGCCGCCACGGCCGGCCGGGCGGATCAATTCTCGGACAATCTATAGTCCAGGGCAGCCACCCTTCCGGACGCCGGTCTCAATTACCGGACTGTCCGGAGTAATCCCGGACGGGTGGTAACCCTAATCATGTGTAAGGAGCAAGTATAATGGGGTCTACTATTTTGTTGCATAATGTGTAGAAGTGGTATATGGTGTGGTACACTGCACACTGCCCCTTTGAGTGGCCACACCCCCTTTTCCAGAGCGCGCACATTCCTCAGGTTTGACACCAAGGTGGGCCTGTGTACTTTAAATGCCAGGGCTCTCTCTGCTCTCTGCTGGCACACAGGGTGGATGTCCGCCCCTGGACATCCACCCTGCATTTTATTATAAGATGTATTTTATTATAATGTGTTATACCCCTTTTACACCAAAAACCCTGGTCGGACCCTGGTCTTTGAATGCTGGAGTATCCAGGGTCTGACCCTGCTTTATACCCCATTTACACAGCACTTTGACCTGGGTCGGACCTGGGTCTGCACCATTTACACTGAACCTGGGTCAGCCCTGCCTTAAATAATATTTTATATATATATTTATAGAAAAAAAAAATATATATATATATATATATATATATATATATATATATATATATATATATATATATATATATATATATATTTATATATCAGGGCTGACCCAGGTTAAGTGTTTTTTTTTTTTTTTTTTTTTTTAAGGTGCTGGGGGTGCCGGAGGGTACCTGTCCTGCCTGCTGTGCTTGGTGTACCTGGGGGTACCGGGGTGCTGGGGGGTGCAAGGGGTGCTGAAGGTACCTGTCCTGTCTGCGGTCGGATCTCAGCGGAGAAGATGATGTGCGCCGTTGCTGTACCACCCCCCCCCCCCCCCCCCCCCTCCCCGGCAGACGGTCCCTGCGGCGTGCGGCGTATGGAGTGTCAGTGGCGGGGGTCCCTCTGGCGCATGGGAACTAGTACTAGTTCCTATGCGCTGGAGGGACCGCCGATACTGACACTCCATACGCCGCAGGGACCGGCTGCCGGATGCGGGGGGGGGGGGGGGGGTGTGATACAGCAGCGGCGCACATCATCTTCTCCGCTGAGATCCGACCGCAGGCAGGACAGGTACCCCCAGCACCCCCGTACCCCCAGCACAGCAGGCTGACAGGTACCCCCCTCTCCTCAGCAGCCGCAGGGACCCCCCTCCTCCCGCAGCAGCTGGGAACATCTTCCCCAGCGCTGCACGCAAAGCCGAATTTCCCATTAGGCACGTGAGGCACCGGCCTAGGGGCGGCACATGTTTGGGGGCGGCACTTGGATGCCTGTGATAGTACTGTCAGCCCAAAATGTACCAATAACTGCAAAATATCCACTGTGCTGTACTATATTCCATCTTAAATAGAGTGTAAATGGTACTTGTGAGTTATCTGGGCGTCCGATTTGGGTACTTACGATTTGCATGCGATTTGCATGCGATATCGCATACGATATCGCATGCGATATCGCATGCGATTTACGATTTGCATGCGATTTAGCATGCGATTTGCATAAGATTTGCTATTCATTTCATTACCCCACTATCCCCAAAGTGTGTCTATCAACGTGAACCCGAAGCGTGGCGAGCGCAGCGAGCCCGCGAGGGGCGGCGGTACGCGTCCTCCGACCTTTTCATGCCCTACTATCCACTAGGGCGTGGAGTGAGAATAGAATAGTGTGGCGAGCGCAGCGAGCCACCGAGCCCGAAGCGTGGCGAGCGCAGCGAGCCCCGCGAGGGGACGCGGACACCTGTGAAGCCCGCAAGGGCACGCGGATACCTGTGAAGGTGTCCGCGTCCCCTCGCGGGGCTCGCTGCGCTCGCCACGCTTCGGGCTCGGTGGCTCGCTGCGCTCGCCACACTATTCTATTCTCACTCCACGCCCTAGTGGATAGTAGGGCATGAAAAGGTCGGAGGACACGTACCGCCGCCCCTCGCGGGCTCGCTGCGCTCGCCACGCTTCGGGTTCACGTTGATAGACACACTTTGGGGATAGTGGGGTAATGAAATTAATAGCAAATCTTATTCAAATCGCATGCTAAATCGCAAATCGCATGCGATATCGCATGCAAATCGCAAATCGCATGCGATATCGCATGCGATATCGTATGCGATCTAGTACCAAAATCGGACGCCCAGATAACTCACAAGTACCGTGTAAATGGATAGGACATGCAGATACTGCCCCTATAAACTGTCCTACTTAGTAAACATTATTGTTGTGCCTAGGGGCGCCCTCCTCCCTAAATCCGCCCCTGGCTGCACGCTGTGGACCCGCTGCGGGTGCCTGCACCCGCAGCGGGACCATTTACACCGACATTTACACGGGTCCTATCCGTGTTCTACCCAGGTCAGGACCTGGGTAGAGGACCCGTGTAAATGGAAACGGATACCCCCCATTTACACCGCCGCGGATCCGGGTCTGACCCGCCGCTGACCCGGATTTTTCGGCGGTGTAAAAGGGGTATAACTTTCATCATTTGTAACCAAAAATCGGCCTCATATTTTTTTGGACCATGTTTTAAGAGCATTTCAAATGTATTCAATGTTCTGTTTGTGGCATGTTGCGGTCTCCACATGATCTACAGACCAGACCATAGGTTATTACGTGACACGCCCTATTTCTGACACGCGGGCGCAGTCAATAAGCGTAACTGGTGACAACAACATGGGCTTCAAGAAAATGGCTGCAGGTAAAGGACGTTTCAGAATCGGTTTCCGCCAACTGAAAGCTCCTCTCATCTTTGCTTGGAGGCTATAATGAAAGTGATGACGTAAATCAGGCGCCTAAACAAGAAACTTCGTTGTGTGGCGGGGGGAATCAAACATCAAACAGGGGCAGGACTCGTGGAACAGGCGTCCGGAGATCATGAGCCTTCCCGGGGGTAGTCCGCAGCCCAGCTTCCTGCTGGTGAGAGTCCTCGTGTATATAGTGCAGACACTTCTCTTCCATTGCCTGTGTAGGCAGCGTGCTGGCGGCCGTGTACCTCTGCGGTGTACTTCCCCTAGAGATCACAGTGTAAAACAATACTACCTGATGTGCTGCCCAGGACGTACCAGCCGCTTTCACTGTATTAACTGTTGTGATTACAGAGATCATGTTTCCTTTTCTTCCTCTCTGATGTTTTACACCAGTTTGTCCCCGTTTTCTGTAATATTACATAATACCTAATTACCTATTACCTAATTTATCACCTTTTTTTCATCTGTACTTATGGCAGTTGCGTTTCAGGCATTAAAAATAGAATAGTATGCTAGTGCAACTATATACGCCACTCACAAAGGTGCATTAATCATCCTATGGTTATATTCTATTCACTTTTATACAGGCCTCACTGAAGGCTGACACTGTGAATAAACCCTTCTTCCAAAGATGCCAGGAACTGGTGAGAGTCATTGAGGATTTCCCTGCTAAGGTACAGTGAGTAGTGCTTGATTGGCTAGCTACATTCTGTTACTGTATATTGGTTCCTTGACTGTGATGTATGTAAAACTGTACACACCTGTATCTGTCCAGTCTATCTGGTGGGAACAAAAATCTGGTAATGTATGGGAGCATATGAGAATCAAACCTTTGCTCCCAAGCACTGGGAAAAAATGTATCCATACAATAATATTTGTCAATTTTCCAGTGTTTAGAAGCGAATTGTCGTATGCTCCCATTCATTACCAGATTTTTGTTCCCACCAGAGAGATTGGACCAACAAGCTTTAGGTGTGTACCCAGTTTATGACTATAGGTTTTGTATCACACTTGCTCTTTTATTTTATTTTTTATTAAAAGATCAAATATAATAAAAACCTAACGCTACTCACATCTATGATTCTCTGACTGCCACTAGATTGGCACCCGACAGAGCTCTGGTCACACACACATTGCGCACATCAGCATCACAGAGCTGCCAGAAGCTCGGACGTTTTGACAGGCTGGTGATTAGCAATTAAAATAAATAGTAATTGAATACAAAAGTAAATGAGGGGTTTTTAGGTGACTGCTTTTAGCCATGAACTACTGAGAGACTCTTGCTCAGATCCTCCTTTTTTGTACCCTTTCCGGTACTTGTTTCCTAGCACGGCGCCCGTCGTGGTTAATCGCATACCTTAAGGTATGCGACCGACGCGATGTTTGGCTATTTTTAGCCTTTATTGCCGGCAAGGAGAAGATCGCGTTCATCGCATGCCATTATAATGGCATGCGATGCGACCGATGCGATTTTACATAGGGAACAATGTGAAATGGGCCAATGGCCCCGATTTTTGATTGTATATGTACACTAATTGGTATTAAGTATGTGAAATGGCTTAACGCCACCCCACTATTGACGCCAACCCGAAGCGTGGCGAGCGCAGCGGTACACGTCCTCCGACCTTTTCATAACCCCACTATACCCGTCGGAATGGAGTTGATTTTATAAAGTGCCCGAAGCGTGGCGAGCTGACGCGTAATACCTGTGAAGTAATGCGCTTCCTCTCGCTGCGCTCGCCACACTTTATAAAATCGACTCCACACCGTCGTGGATAGTGGGGGTATGAAAAGGTCGGAGGACGCGTACTGCTGCGCTCGCCACGCTTCGGTTTGGCGTTCATCGTGGGGTGGCGTTAACAATGGGGGGGCATTTGACCCATGAGGGGGGTATGCAACTAAAATTGGGGCCTGGGGGGCATTTTACATTGATTCCAATTTAAAAATTGCGTCCATCGCATACGATGCGATTGATATGATTTTTTAGGTCCCGATGCATGCTAGGAAACAACCCCTTTCCTTGCCTGGGATTCCCTGCTAGAGTATCCTGACAGATGTCTCACAGTATGGTGGTGCTCTGTTAGCTGGTTACATAAACTATCTGCAGTCGCTCATTCAAAACATTTACAGCTAAATCTGGTTCTATCAACTAGCCCAGAGCCACAGACCACACCAGACTTGCAATTATGGCATCTTCTGTTAGCAAGGGCAGAGTCACTTATTAGTGGTGCCAGTGTTGTTGTAGTTCAAACTATACTGGTGATTGTAACTGTGTAGTAGGAATCGGTACATCTGTCAGAATGAACTTAGGTCTACAGTCATTAGGTCGACCCCACTAGGTCGACTGGCAGGAAGGTCGACCTGACTTAAGGTCGACATGGGCCAAGGTTGACATGACTTAAGGTCGAATTTGCATAAAGGTCGACATGAGGAAGGTCGACTGGTCATAAGGTCGACATGGGTTTTTCACTGTTTTTTTTATCCGAATGCCGACACAGTCGACATGGACACAGTTGGCAATGAGAATCGGACGCTCGCGATGCTTCGGGCACGGTGCCTCGCTGCGCTCGGCACACTATTTTATTCTCCCACCACGCCATGTCGGCTCAAAAAACAGTGAAAAACCCATGTCGACCTTATGACCAGTCGACCTTTATGCAAATTCGACCTTAAGTCATGTCGACCTTGGCCCATGTCGACCTTAAGTCAGGTCGACCTTCCTGCCAGTCGACCTAGTGGGGTCGACCTAATGACTGTAGACCTAAGTTCATTCTGACAGATGTACCGATTCCCGTGTAGTAAACACTTTTCCTTTTTTTGATCTGTTCTCTGGAACTGTATAATGATAGCATGAGTACTACAGAACATTAAACTGGCTGGTGTGGACCAAGAAGTCCATGAAGTGTGGGTTGCATTTAATGTTCCTGCTTATTGAATGTGACTGTATGCCTATGATGTGTCCGTCCTTCTGAATACTAATCGCATCTACATTATTGTCCTGATTTTTACTTGTATTTATATAGGGTTGGGATCATTTGGTCTATTGCATTATGGTAGAAAGTCATTAGGTCGAATCCATTAGGTCGACATGCTAAAAGGTCGACATGATTCTAGGTCGACATGGGAAAAGGTCGACATGATTCTAGGTCGACAGGTCATTAGTTCGACAGGTCATTAGTTCGACAAGGTCATTAGTTCGACATTGTCTATGTCGACATTCACATCCCATTTATATATAGTGGCTGATGAGCATTTAATTGAATTGTCTTAAAATCCTACAAGCTTTAGGGTTGTCTCAAGTGTTGCTGGTTATGTTTCCATCTGTAATCATCCCATCTTTTAACTGGAATGAGCTACATGTATTAAATGTCCACTGATGCAGTGCAGTCTCTACTCCTGATTGTGTCTTAGTGTGTTTAGTAGTAAGAAAGCTGTTTATATAGACAAGTGGTTCCTAAAGTTTCCCAGTTTAGAGCGCCATTAGATTATTTTTTATTTAGTCCCATCACCCCTAAGTTATGCCCCTTTCAGACCGCACTTTGGAAACGGTATATTGCCGTTTTTTTACCGTTTTAAAACGGTAATCTGTGCGGTCTGAAAGGTGCAGATCCAGTTAACCGGTTTGAAAATACCGTTTTTTCAAACCGGTTAAAATGCAGGGTCCTACCCGTTTCAGACCCGGTATTTTGGGATCAAAATCGGGTCTGAAACGGTATTTAGGACCCAGCCAATGAGCTGGGTCCTAAATTCAGTGCAGTGAATATTTAATGAGTGCTCATTAAATATTCATAGCACCGGAGCAACCCACCGCCGCCCCGCCGCCCCCCCCCCCCCCCCCCCCCGACCTGCTGTACCTCACCTCTGTACCACCTCTGTACCCTCTGTCTGTGCAGTATGCAGACAGCTCTGTTGTAGGCTTGTCGGCGCTGGGCTTCGGTGAGACGCGGCGGGTGCGACGGGTACCCTGGAGACAGGTAGCAATGGGAGTGCTGCGATAGGTCCCGGGGGGGGGGGGGGGGGGGAGAGTTCCAGCCCCTGGCACACAGCGGGGCTCAGGCTGTCAGTCCTGGAATAGAGACACGCCGCTGCCCTCCTCCCAACACTCCCTCCCCGGGCATCCGAGCTCCGTCCTGCTGAACACCCAGGCTCCCCCCCTCGCTCTCCGTTCTGTCCCCACTGACGGGTACCCTGGAGACAGGTAGCAATGGGAGTTCTGCGATAGGTCCCGGGGGGGGGGGGGGGGGGGGAGAGAGTTCCAGCCCCTGGCACACAGCGGGGCTCAGGCTGTCAGTCCTGGAATAGAGACACGCCGCTGTCCTCCTCCCAACACTCCCTCCCCGGGCATCCGAGCTCCGTCCTGCTGAACACCCAGGCTCCATTCTGTCCCCGCTGGAGTCTGATGTGCAGAGCAGCGGCCGGAGCCCGGGGGACGCGTGTCTCGGGTAGATGTGCACGCAGCAGCTCCCCGCGCACCCGCACCTGAGCCCACTGCTTGCACTCTTCAGCAGCTTCCGAGGATGGCCGGGCTCTGGGGGGGATGAGGATGCGGGGGGGGGGAGGGGTGGAACCGCACTGGCTTTGACCCTGTATTTGGAAAGTGTCCAAAAACGGGTCTGCCAGTGTAAAAAAAACGGCACTTAAACGGTAATATACCGTTTAAGAGATGCGGTGTGAAAGGGGTTTTACTTGGCAGACCCGTTTTTGGAAACGTTTTCAAATACGGGGTCAAAGCCAGTTATGCGGTCTGAAAGCAGCATAAGTTAGTTGAATAGTTCTGTCAGGACCTCATCTGCTTATACAAAGTAAAGGATCTGGCTGTGAATCCTTGCTCATTTTAGTTCGCACCAAGTAAAGGTGAAAATGAAACTGTGCTAGGCTTTCCTACCATAATATGAGGGTTGTGCAGTAAGTTTGCAGATGCACAAGAAAAGTATTACATTTACTAGTGTTCATTCTAGCACCCGCCATCTTTGAAAACCTATGCAGTTCCTGTTCCCTGCCTGGGGTGTCGCTGTCTGCTGTGGTTCTAGCACTGGTCTGGTTTGCATATCAGTGCTGATATACAGACCACACTGTGCTAGAAGCACTACAGCAGACAGGGACACCCTAGAAGGGGAAGAGGAACTGCATGGGTTTTCAAAGATGACGAGTGCTAGAATGAACACTAATTTACAAAGTGAAAAACTATATATATTTTTAAAAGTATTCACCAAAGGAGTTTATGAAAAGTTGCATGCACTCAGACCACATGATGAAGAAGCTGGTATATCTTCTACATGCTGAATTGAAGTGTCTATAGCTTCTTGCGCACAATTTGTGGGACATCAAGTCAGAGCCAGAAAATCCACTACTTTCCTGAACTTGTGGGCAGGACTGACATCCCTTACGGCAGGCATTGGTTGGCATACCAGTCCCCAGTAAAGGTGTGTTGCTGAAAGATTGGCCACACTGCGGTCACGTTAAAACTTCTTTGATGGCGCATCTCCAACTGGGGTTCATTAAGCCAACTGGTTTGATCTTGGGGTCGACACTCTAGATTCAGTATTCATCATCACTGATGATCTCCCACACAGAGTTTGGGCAACCATCATCAAATCTGACCAGCATGTTGTGGCACCCAAGCTCTGTGCTCTTGAGTCAGCTGATGGGGCACCCAGTTTACAGAAACCTCACTCAGGTCAAGCTTTTCATGGATAATCAATTTGATGTATCCTGATGTTATGCCGATCTATTTCTCTAACTGAACCACGGTCACCCTCAGCAGAAATGTTGTCCTTGGTGATGGTGGTCGTACCGCTCTCACAAATTCATCCGTATAATTTGTGATTATGGTATGGTTTCTGTCTAGTCATCCCTAAAGGTTGAGGATTGTATTATATCTGAACAACACTGTTAATAAGTTTGAAAACTTCATAGGGTAAGTTTATTAAACTTCTAAAAATTAAATTGGGTGATGTTGGCCATAGCAACCAATCAAAATCGGACTGCCATTTTGTAGGATGTAATTGAGAAATGATGGACAGAATCTGACTGGTTGCTATGACCAACATGACCTCTTTTCATTTCTAGAAGCTTTATTAAATGTACCTGTAATGCTGGGGCCACACAGTGACCAAGCGCTTGGCCACAAGGAGACTATGTGGGGGTCACACACAACGTTGTGGCCGGATCCTGCAGAACAGGAATGCAGGTGTTCTTCATGAAATGTGGTCCTCCTACCATCCTGGTTGGATCCGGCTGCCCTGCCACAGCTGTGTGCTGGCAGCATAGGAGACAGTATGCAGCCAGTATGTGTGGCCCGGCACGAAGGGGAAAATTCATGTAAGGATTAGAGACTTCTGTACTGCATAATTTTAAGACCAATATTTATTCACCTGAGAAAACGAGACAAGAAACTGTCTGAATTTGACTCCAGTTTGCTGCAATTGGGACATATAGATTAACCAACTACCAGTATGTCATTAGTATACCTCACCCACAGTCACGTGACTATCTGTGATTCTATGGATATTTACATTTTCAATTTCCCATTTAATAAACTGAGATTTATGGCACATCATAACGGGTTGTGCATTCTTCTTTATGTGTGTGGTCACTGAAAAACTAGTGCCTTAAATATTAATTAATTTCTCAGGTTAATTTTCCTTCCCAGCCCATGCTTTTCTAGAACATGGTTTAGCTTTTTTTATTTTTTTTATTGAGCAATGTTTATTATTTGTAATAACAATATAGCTCAAATTAAAATGTTTACAGAAGTTATCAGTATGTAAGCAATTATTTTCCGCAAACATACATACAACACTAGTCCCAATGTAACATATTAATGATCATACCCTTCTACACTGTGCTACAACCTTACAATGAAAGTAATCTAAAAATAGTTTCTTGAAAAAGTAAACAAAAAAAAATTAGATTCAACTAGTGCTGAATGAAAAGATCTATAACATATATATCTATCTATATCTCATTTGGTCTACAGCATGATGGTCGACAGGGGAAAAGGTCAACATGGGGTTTTTAACTGTTTTTTGACCCGAATGTCAACACAGTCGACATGGACACAGTTTAAGGTGCATCACATCCCCTCACACCGCTCGCTGCGCTCGCAATGCTTCAGGCACACTATTTTATTCTCCCACCACACCCTAGTGGATGGTAGGGCATGAAATACCACCTGTCGGTACATGTTGGCTCAATAAACAGTGAAAAACCCCATGTCGTCCTTTTGACTGTCGACCATCATTCTGTAGACCAAATGACCGCATCCCATATATACATGGATCACGCACATCCACTTGATTGTTATTGTTAGTGCTGTTAATATTCATGGCATATAGGTCAAAATTGCTTCTTGCGGATTTTAAATGCCCATTGTTTCAGCCTCCAGATTAGATGCTATTAGTGCACATGCTATTTGCTAGATTTTCTAAGCATGTATTTTATAAAAAATTCTCACCACCCATACTCTCATGTGGCCAGACATATGGTAATTCTAACACCCACTACCTCGATTAGCTACTTTAGTTGTAGCTATACCTTTTGTTAGTGGGTCCCAGCTGCTGGTGCAGATCCTATACTTCCAGAGTCAACTCCACCGCAAATGTGGGCTTTACAGGGTGTATGCTAGGGTCTGGTAAATGGAGGTAGTATTCCGTATCACAGTCTCTAGTCTTATTTACAGGCTGGGTTTGAACAATGACAATTAGGAGCTGATTGGCTGGTGATAAAGTACCAGCCGCTTTATCACTTCACTGAGCTTAATAAATTTGCCCTATAATTGGAAAAAATCGGCATTCAAGTGTCGGCAAAAAACACCAACTACTACTACTTGCGCTTTCGTGGTCTGTTCGTGAAGTAGTTGTCCACAGCAACCAATTGGTTGAAGTAACATTTATCAAATACATTCGGTAAAAGCTGAGTGGTTGTCCTGAGTAACTTTACTCCTGCCACTTCTCATGGTTTTTATGAATAGACCCCTGAGAACCTTATACTACCGTGAGGTAATCCCTCTTGTCCAGATGTTATGTAACCTAGTTTCAGCTGTGCTGGCGATGTCTTTTGCTGTTAGTAGTAAATTACTTGTAATATGTGAAAACTAGGATAGGGATATATTTTTTACTTGAATGAATAAATGTTCTTACTTTAGGAGCTGCATGCCATCTTTCCGTGGCTTGTAGAGCTGGTCTTTGGCAGCCTGGATGCCAGCATTGTGGGCTGGAACCTAAGATGTCTGCAGGAGAGAACGACTCCTTTGGAGTTCCATACTGCTCTGGAATTTTTAGATCCTAGGTAAGTCTGGCTCCATGTGTCTGTCTGTTACATAAGTTATTTCATCTATGGCTGCGTATACACTATATATCTGTCTCTTCCATCTGGAGGCTCTGCTGGAGGTTGGAGGGGTAATGGGGAAAGATCAGGGCTGGGCAATTGCGGCCCTCCAGATGTTGATGAACTACACATCCCAGGATGCTTTGCATTAGTTTTTCTATGTGGCCATGTTGAAACTGATGCAAGGCATGCTGGTATGTGTAGTTCATCAACATCTGGAGGGCCGCAATTGCCCGGCCCCGGGAAAGATGAATCTTTTAGTGTTTTTTGTGCCTAACCACCATAGCCCGCAATCTAATCCAGAGTAATCCCACAGCGTCTCCCAGATGGATTCCGGGGAAGGGATATTAGTATCCACGCTAGGCTGCTTTAGCAGGGCACCATGCCCTGCCCAATTTAAAAACTGAATATTGCATTGTGCCCTATTAGCGGGCACCCTGCCTAATCAGCCTGCTCTGTGCTGCAGTGTCCAGTGGGAATAGTTGCGATTGCTGATCATCGCCAGGTGAATAGATGTCATGTGCACACATGGATTCTATTCACAGTAAGGGGAATGCAGCTTGGGAGCAGCACAGCATGTCTGTAAATACTGGTGAGGTTGATGGCACCACACCAAACTCCCCTTTTTGGGTGCTCGCAGAGAACCCTTGCATGTACATTGACACCCTGCCTGCATTTATAGCAGGATCACTAATGTTACATCATTCGATGGCTGGAACGATGTCTATCACTAGCAGATCGGTGGTTGTGTACACCTGATAATTCTGTGAAGACCTATAAGTTCAGCCCTGCTGCACAGTCGATATAGCCACCATTTATATCCATGCAATAGGTTGGTTGCAGCAGCCACTGAAGCTAGGGGGTCATTCCGGTCGGCTAACTAAGCAGCAGTATTTCACTGCTTAGTGAGCCCTTCTAATTCCTCCCCCCCCCCCCCCCCCCCATCGTGACTATGCAAGTCACCGAAGGTGACCACCCAGAAGCCCTGCACATGCGCATAAGCGAATATGCAGATGCACAGCGCTTCAACATTGGTCCCTGGTGCAAACACTCTAGGGACTGAAGCGACTAGTCAGGGCCCTAATGTCCTCATATTAGAATGAGTCCGCCTGCTGCCAGACATATTGGGTTGAGGATTAAGTGCTTGTATACATCTTTACAAATTGTTAAAAAAAAATTTTTTTTTTACTAGTGGTGCTATGATGAAGCTGGTTTATAAGCTACAAGCAGAGGAATACAGATATGACTTTCCTGTATCATATCTTCCAGTAAGTAATCCCTCTTTAGGCATGAAATGCTCCATGTGGCCAAAATATTTATAAAAATTTGATTTAAAGTTGATGTTCTGTGTTTTTCCCAGGGTCCTGTGCGAGCCACTATACAGGAGCGAGCTATGCCTGATTGTCCTCTTTATCATAATAAGGTCAAGTTTCCAGCCTCCGGAGTGATTGGCATGAATTTGGCTCTTAGTATCCTTTACAGTGCTACTGAAAGAGTATGGTTACCAGTCTCAGAATACCTGACTTGTCTGAGAAAAATAAATACCAGGTTCTTTCTATGAAATTAATTTTACTTAACTGGATAAAAAAACCAGCAAAGTAATTTTGAAGTGTAGTTTCAGTTTAAAGCTAGGTACACACTAAAGCAATTCCCGTGGCCGCTGATCTAGTTAACTATATCGGCGGTGTCACAGGAGAATGATATAGTGCATGCAGTTGGACAGATATTGTTCACAATATTGGTCAGTGGTGTGGTAAACGGTCGTTAGGTCAACACCATTAAGGTCAACATACATTGGGATGACCACTGAAGGGTGACAGGCCTTAGGTCGACACGGAAAAGGTCCGTGATTTTTTTTCCCCCACTTTTTTGGGTGCTGACGGGTGGTATTTCATGCCCTACCATCCACTAGGGCAACGGTTCTCAAACTGTGGGTCCCAAACTTCATCAGGCTGATGATTTTTTTTAATCTCAGTCTGTGATTCAAGGAGTATGAAAAATCTGTTGAATTGTCTGTTATTTTAGACTCACATTATTTTGTGCCTCTGCAATGCTGCCATGTACGTGCTGTCTACACATGTGATGTGATGACCGGGATGTGGTCAATTTCCCGGGGGTCAAAATCCCAACGCAGGAATCCCGAAACTTTCTCCCTCCATGGGTGTCCACGACACCCATAGAGGGAGAATAAATTAGCGTGCCGAGTGTAGCGAGGCACCGGGCCCGCAGGGGGGGGGGGGGGATCCACGTCCCCCCCCCCTTGTCGGGATTCCGGCGTCGGGATTCCATACTGAATCTTGATTACCTTCTGCAGTAACTTGCTGGGGTCCTGTAATTAATTTTATTGTTTGATAGGGTGCCATAGCAAAATAGTTTGTGGACCCCTGCACTACGCCATGGAGGGAGAATAGAACAGTGTGCCGAGCGATGCGTGGCTGCATGGCAAGCGCAGCGAACCATGAGAGGGGCTGCGGTGCACTAATATGGTGTCCATGTTGACTATGTCGACATGCAGGACAAAAATGGGGAGGCTGTGCCAGGCAGCAGGAGCTGGGCTGCGGGTGAAGCTGATCTCCGTGGCCCTGCCTGGAAGAAGGGAGCGCAGTGGATTTTCCAGGTTTGCCAATCTGGGCACTGGTGCATAGCCCAGAAAATTCTTGCGAAGGGGTTAATGGCTCCCATACGAGCAAACTATAGATAGTTCCTGAATTTAATATTGTCTACTTCCTTAATCACTTTCCCAGATCCATTTGAGTATTTCATGTTCCATTTTGCCATCTGTCTTATCACACAAAGGGTAAGTGAAGACTTGTTACTACATTTACATACCATTAAGAGGCATTGGGGGAAATTTACTAAGATGTATATTCTGTTTCACATGTGATGTTGCTATGGGCAACCAATCAGATCCTGTCTACTATCTTCTAGAGGGTGCTCAATAAATAAGACACTGGCACTCAAAGGTTTAATGTATATACATAAGAAAAAAAACTATTTTTCATAATCAATGACATCCAATAATATCGGTCATTGAGGATATTACACTAACATTTGGGAAGTTTTGCTAAAGTTTTTTTTCAGTACTTTTTTTTCCTTTCAGTATTAAATCTTAATATGATCAGCCATTATTAATGTGTGCGTATATGAATTTTCTTCATACAGAACTATATCTCCGGGTATCTTTGTAGCACCTCTGACAGCGCCTACTTCATCTTGGTGGAGAAATACCTGAAGTGGTTCCTTCCTGTTGAAGGAAATGTTCCCCCTCCTCATTTCTCCAATCCTGGTGGAGCTGTACCATCACCTGCCCCCAGGTAATCTAGCACCCTTTCATTTTCAGTTGACTAGTTCTGAAGCTATTTGTGTAAAACGTACTTTTATTTTCATTTAAATCATGAAATGTTTAATATTTTTTTCCAGAAAAATTACAAAAGAACATGTAAACAAAGTGAAGTGAGGTAGAGGCCCATATACAGATGGGACGCCAGCCGCCATCTCTATAGCGAGAAGGGGACGCGCGAGCATCCCCTTCCGACAGCGCTTCCCCCCGGTCACCGCCGGCTTGTCAGATGGTGAGGCAGGCTGCTGGCGGATCGCCAGCGGTGACGTTCTGGCGATTCGCCAGCAAAGAAGAAGCCTGCCCCATCTGTACAATCCTGGCTGAAGTTTTCAGCAGGCGAAAAAATGGCAGAGATTAGTTTTTTAGGTATTCAATTACAGGCATTTTCACCTATGCCTTTTCACTTTTTGGGGGGATGCGCAATGGCATGGGCAAAATGGCTGCAAAAACATCCACAATTTTGCCAAAACCACTTTCGCTGATACACGCTGTGTTTGCCAATACTGAATTTTTTACCCAGGCCAAAAATCAGCTCCTGGATTAAATAGGTGAATCAAATATGCCCCCCTTGACACCGCCTCCTATTTTAGAAAAAATTCTAGAGAACTGTTTTTTTTTTTCCGCCTGCTAAAAATTTCGTCCAGGATTGAATACTGGCTATAATGTACCCGACAAATACTGCAATGCAAGGAAGAATACAAATAAAAGGATTAAATAAGGGCTGTCAGCCTCACAACTAAGATCATATGTAGACCGGCATCAGTGATCCCAAATTTTGTGATAATTGAGGACAGTATTTATACCAGTGTGTATGTGTTTTGCCAAATAAGCTTTGTCCGGTCAGTTGACGTGTTAGTTCTGTCATCTCATTCTCAAGACAAATCCTATGTAACAGGACATATTTACAGACAGCAGGCTAAAGACACAGTTAGAGATCCACAGGGACCCTCCTATATACTCTCCAAACAGGAAATGACTAACAGCTTATTAGAGATAATCAACTAAATATCCAATCAGTAACATGGATCAAATGTCCACTAATAGAATAGTCATAGACTGTAAAATGGCAACAATAATAAAGGCTCTCCAGATCAAAGAAATAGAATATATAAAACCAGAATTGCAAACTCCGTAAACGGGAAAACAAAAAAGCAGGGAAACAGTTGCATTCAAAGATGCTGGAACCACTAACTAGTGTAGCACACCTTTAAATTAAGATACTGTTAAGTCACTGTTGTTATCCATAGCGAACATCCAGTGGATCTGACCGTACACCACTTGGCAACATTAGACACAAATACAACAGGGAAAACCTACAGACTTTGTGTCACTGGAAGTACTCAACAGGCGCCCCCGGTGTGCAAGTGCGCGGATCAACTCCCACAATTAACAGACAAATTGTGGACTTTGGGACCGGCAAACATTCGGACGGACATCCAGAAGGTCCCATCAGTCTGTGGTAACCATTAAAAATCGGGCATGAGACAGATGGGCCCACAGAAATTGGAAAGTGCAGTAAATCTGTCTCCCTGTTTCTGGAGTCTCCAATGCTCAATATGCAGCTTGCGTTCCATACTATAACAATCATTTAACCGCATACGGTTTCCAGTCAAAAGAGCTAAAAAACAAAACGCAAAAAAAGAATAGTGTTAGCGGACACAGTCTACTCAAATTAATATCTGAGATATGGTGGTTATAACTTATTTGGGTGGACACTGAGGGTTCTCACAGTGAGCAACAATTCAAAATACAGGAAAAAAATCATAACCCAAACTATACATAAATATATATAGGAAAATATCTAACCCCTACCCCAACTACCTCTACTCCATTATCAGATGTAAGGGATTGGATGTAGGAAACCTTTGTTTATAAAGAGGATTTTTTACACTGTGGTAAAAGATTGTGGAGCAGATTTATTAAGCTCAGTGAAGTAATAGTGTCTGGTTTTTATCCCCGGCCAATTGGCTCCTAACTGTGAAGTTACAGGTTTTTTTTTTTTTTTTAAATGGCAGTTAGGAGCCGATTGGCCAGTGATAAAAACCAGACACTTTATTACTTCACCAAGCTTAATAAATCTACCCCCTAGATCAGGGGTAGGCAAGTAATTTTTGATGGAGTTCCGGAAGTTTGAAATTATTTTGGTTGAGGTCCATACGGGCACAATGCTGGCAATACAATGACAATGCTGGCAATACGGGCACAATGCTGGCAATACAATGACAATACGGGCACAATGCTGGCAATACGGGCACAATGCTGGCAATACGGGCACAATGCTGGCAATACGGGCACAATGCTGGCAATACAATGACAATGCTGGCAATACAATGACAATACGGGCACAATGCTGGCAATACGGGCACAATGCTGGCAATACAGGGACAATGCTGCCAATACAGGGACAATGCTGTATTGCCAGCAATTGTCCCTGTATTGCCAGCAATTGTCCCTGTATTGCCAGCAATTGTCCCTGTATTGCCAGCAATTGTCCCTGTATTGCCAGCAATTGTCCCTGTATTGCCAGCAATTGTCCCTGTATTGCCAGCAATTGTCCCTGTATTGCCAGCAATTGTCCCTGTATTGCCAGCAATTGTCCCTGTATTGCCAGCAATTGTCCCTGTGTTGGCAGCAATTGTCCCTGTATTGAATACAGGGACAATGCTGGCAATACAGGGACAATGAAGGCACATTCTGCTCACCTTTTTAAAAAATGCAAACTCTGCATACTGTACTTGGGGGACGGGCAGGCCGCAACCCGCAGAGGCCCCTGCTCAGGCGTGGGGTGCGGCGTCAGGCAGCTCCTTCACTCAGCGGGCGGGAGGGCAGGCAGCTCCTTCATTCAACGGGCGGGAGGGAGGGCGGTCGGGCAGCTCCTTCACTTGGCGGGCGGGAGGGCAGGCAGCTCCTTCATTCGGCGGGAGGGAGGGCGGACGGGCTTGGCGCGCGCGGCGTCTCCAGATGATCACGCTGGCCGCGTCTTCAGCCCCCGCCCACGTGAGGCGCTGCGATAGGACGCTCGCTCGTCAGGGGAAGGCGATGTCATGTCTCACTTCCCCTGGCATACTTACAGAATTACTGTGAGGTCCGGAGCTCTGGCTTCTGTGGTCCACCAGTTGCCGGTCCCTGCCCTAGATCTCAGACTAGTCTGAATATGATGAAGTTATGTCTCCTGGTTTTTTATCAGAGAAAGAGGTAACTTATCCAGTGCATAGTCTGAAGTAATGGAACATGACGGGATGTTTAAATTGGATTTAGTGAAGCTTGTTCGAAGTCAGGGGTAGTCCAAACTTTTTGCGACGAGGGCCAGATTTGGTGAAGTGTAAATGTGTGGGGGCCGACCATTCAGTCTGACATTCTTTGAATCATTAATCACATCAGAATGGTCCCCCACTCGGCCCCCATTCACTCTGCCCCCATTCACTGTATGTACCCCAGCATGCCCCTCCTTCACTGTATGTCCTCCACTCTGCACCCATTCACTCTGTCCCCCAGCCTGCCCCCCTTCTCTTAATGTCCATCAGTGCCTCCATTCATTGTATGTCCCCAAGCCTGACCCTCCTTCACTGTATGACTCCCATTCACTGTATGACCCCCATTAACTATGTACCCCACTCTGCCCCCATTCACTGTATGTCCCCCAGCCTGCCCCTGCTCCCCCTTCTCTGAATGGCCATCACTGCCTCCATTCACAGTATGTCCCCCAGCCTGACCCTCCTTCTCCATATGTCCCCCGCTCGGGTGTGGTATGGGACTCCGACAGTCGGGATCCCGACAGTCATTATCCCGACGTTGGGATCCTGACTGCCCGGAGTCAGACAGCATGGCGAGTGCAAAAAAGTGAGCCACCTATTCTATTCTACGCGAGCCACCTATTCTATTCTCCCTCTATGGGGGTCGTGGACCCCCATGAGGGAAAATAGCGGGTGGCCGTCGGTCACCCGGCTGCCGGCGTTTTGACAGTCAGGATGCCGACGTCGGGTAAATGACTGTCGGGAACCCATCCGGCACCCCCCACTCTGCCCCCTCCCTTCTCTGTATGTTTCCCAGCCCCTTGTGTGAGCCAGAGGAAGGAGAGGCAAAGCAGGCACTGCAAGGACAGGAGCTGCTTGGGCTCCCGCTGCTGCCCTCCTCCGCTCTGCATGTTATGGGAGCAAGCTTCCCCACTGCTGTCACTGTGATTGTGGAATATGGTGATATAAGATTGCAGCAGCAGGGGTAGGACGCCAAATACATCTGACTGTGGCGGCCAGCACCTCCTCACTTCAACAGACAGCAAGGTAAAGGCGCGCTGGCCGGGGCCCCACCTTTAGTGTCCTGTGCTTCCCACATCTGATGCTCTGCCTGCTTCCAGCTGGAGGCTGCGGGCCGCTTGAAATGACAGCACGGGCCGCAATTGGCCCCCGGGCCTCCTGACTTTGGACATGCCTGTTCTAAGTCTTTGAATTATAAGGATACGAATAATTGAACACAATACGTTGTTTTAAGATAGGTCCAGGAGAGGTAGATGTTTTCCAGTTCATAAGGTAGTTAAAGACATCCTGCATAAGGAGTGTCAAAATGTGGATAAGCGACTTGACAGCTTTAAACACAAAAGATATTAAACAATCCCAAGACGCAAAAAATACCTTTTGCAGCCACACTAAAAGCTAGATCACCAATCTAGTAAACAAGTGTCAACAAATAAAATCTATAGTGCAATATGGAGCTCAAGTGCGTCCTCTTTCAAATGATGTCCCACGGAGTCAATCCATGTACTTCTTTCCAGAGAGGTCACTCCTAAGAGAAGGAAAAAATAAAATCTATAGTGTAGTATGTTCAATATTGATGAATTCCCAAAGTATAAAGATGTAAATGGAAAAAGTGGCATACCCCACTCACAGTAGAGACTGTTCCGAGGGCAGACAAAAAGGTGTTCTTTTCACGCTGTTCGTTGTGAAGAAGGTTTCAGGTGGATTCAGGACTATACTGGATTTGCAAAGTCTAATAATAAGGAAAAATAACTTTCACATGGAAACTTCAAAATCTATCCTTTATGGGTCTAAGAAGGGGAGATTTATTTTTGATAGATTGAAAAGAACGAATATTCCCATATTCCGATCGGTCAAGGTGACAGAAAATATCCGAGATATATACTGTTGATGTTATCTGCCACTAACTTAAAGGTGTGTTACATTGTCAGCGGCTCAGCAACTTGGATTGCAACTGTCTTCCTGTTTCCAGAGTTTGAACTTCCGGTTATATAACTTATAATTTTATTTCTTTGTTGTGAAGAGCCTTTATTATTGTTGCCATTTGCATTCTCTGATTTATATTCTTGGACATTTGATATATATTCTAGATTGAGTATTTAGCTGTTGGTCACTGTTTGGAGAGTATATAGGCAGGTCCCTGTGACATACTCACTTTGTCTTTAGCCTGCGGTCTGTGAATATGTCCTGTTACAAATGATGGATTTGTCTTGGGACTAATGGTGTGTACACTGCGATATCCTTGCTTTTTGATCACTAATCCATCAGGATTGAATCGCGCGGCAAGCCAAAACGCACGCATTCAATTTTGACTCTATAGTACAGATCTGCATTATATAGTCGTTGCTGCACAGACTGTCTATTTGGCTATTCGATTTGAGCTGAACGGGAGCGCGCATCGGCATCGAATCAGGATTGAAAGGCTAAAAACGTGTTTTATCGCCATTCGGTGTGTATGCGATCCCGATTTAATTTTGACAATATAGTAAAAATCAAATGGCAAATTGTACTATGTACGGTAGAGTATATTCCATTTGGGTGAGTTTTATTTTATTTCTGTGCAGGGTAAATACTGGCTGCTCTATTTATTTTTTAGATTAGTTGACTGACCAGACCAATGTTTTGAATTAAAATCTACTATATGGCGAGCGTCTTTGTGTCATTTATGAGATTTGGAAAAGGACAAAAAAAAAAACTATGTAAAGTGTGCTGGCGCGATGGTTTCAGGTACAATTTTTGATTAATGTCATCTTGTTTGTACAGGTCTCCATCAATTTCATTAACTTCATATGGAACTCACTCTAGCCTTCTAAAGAGACACATTTCTCACCAGCATTTGGTGAATGCAGATCCTGCGGCCCAGGAAATATGGAGGTCGGAAACCTTATTGCAGGTGAGTTCCCATAGTCCAAGTTGGGACATTGGTGTATTTTTGATGAAAGAAATCTTAAACTTATTGCTGTTTATGGGTCTCTGCTAATACAAAGAAGGAAAACCTTTGGAGAATAATACATTGCTATGCCTATATTTTGGCTTTGTTTTAGGAATAGCTTTTTTTTTTTACTTTGCTTGACCTGCCACACATACTTTTTATGGCTAGTGTATTTGTTGTGGTCTTGCTACTTTATTATTTACGAAGTGTCAATAAATATTCCCGTATACTATTGCCAAGGTACTAGTCCTTATATATGGATTTTGTGCAAACTCTACTTCACCTGTACATAGGGCCTAATTCAGACTTGATTACTAAACACATTTTTTTTTCTCTCAAATGGATGAAACCATGCTGCACTGCAGGTGGGGCAGATGTAACTTGCAGAGAAATTTAGATATGGAGCAGCGAGTATTTACCCTGCACAGAAATAATATAACTCACCCAAATGGAATATACTCTACACTTGCCCCACCTGCCGTGCATCATGCTTTTGTCCATATGAGAAACAATGTGCTTTGCGATCAGGTCAGAATTAAGCCCATAGCGCTGAAATGTGCATTCTTACATTGTGTGTATTTGAATTAAAGACCTACATTTACATCTGGTTTGCAGATCTTTGTGGAGATGTGGCTTCACCATTACTCCCTTGAAATGTACCAGAAAATGCAGTCTCCACATGCTAAGGTAATAATGTGTGCCTAGGTGTAGTACTAGCTACAGTACTTGTGTTCCTACAATTAATGTCATATGACTTTTGCTTGACCCTTCAAGAGTCTGAAGGGATTTTCCGAAGGAACATTCTTTATTATCATGCATGAAAAAAATTCTATCGAACTTGATATAAATGAAAAATCATTATTCCATAATATCACACTTTTCATTACTCTTCTTCCTCAGATGCATGCAATTGTTTGTGATCTTTACATTCATTGGCCTTGTATGGTATAGTTTTAAACGTCCGATTCTTTATCTTGTGTTTGGTCCGTGTTTTGCCATGCATGCCTGTTTTCTGAGAGAAAAATATGGAGAATAGAAAACTATAAATATTGCAGACAGTAGACTATATTATAAAGTCTATTTCTGTAACGGTCCGTTACTCTGTCTTGGGCATAAGGTCAGAGCTGACTGCGGGGGTATCACTTAGCACATCTAAGCATATGTGTTATAACAGGGGTGGCCAAACCGGTCCTCGAGATCTACCAACGGTCCACGTTTTCCAGGTTACCTAGCTGGTGCACAGCTGTAGTCATTACTAACTGTCACATTTTAAAACATGCTGCATTCATTCCTACTATAGAGCCACAGGCTGCCTGGAAAACATGCACTGTTGGTAGATCTTGAGGACCGGTTTGGCCACCCCTGTGTTATAATGTATGCAGAATATGTCCTGGCTGGTTTCTCCAGGGAAGGGGGAAGGAGAGAGACACAAAGTGTATCTGGAGCTGTGAGGCTTCATACACTCCTTCTAAGCCTGCCCCCAGACTCCCATTGGCTAGTTTCACAGGAGTCTGGGGGTGGGTTTAGGAGTGTGGGAAGCTTTATTCAGGGGTGAATTTATGAAGCTTGGAGAAGTGTTATCTATCCCCATAAAGAACGTTATGAGCAAGGTGATAATGGTTCAGCCAATCAGCTCTTACCTGTCAATTTACATATTGTAGCTGATTGGCTGAACCATTATCACCTTGCTCATAACGTTCTTTATGGGGATAGATAACACTTCTCCAAGCTTCATAAATTCACCCCTCAATTCCCTCAGTGCACTTGGGGAAACTAACCAGCTCCTAACGTGTTTCCCCAATAATAAGACACTCTTTGTATATTTTTTCGGTCCAAAAAACACCATAGGACTTATTTTCGGGGTAGGTCTTATTTTAATAAACATTTACAGCCATTTCAATAAACAGGTTAATGTGAACAAAAAAATTTACCTTTATTCAAAAATGGTCATAACATAGTCTTCAACAACATCATAAGTGTCCATACTCCGAATTCTGCATGCCAGCATCATTCACAGAAAACGAGGGGAGGGTGTGCGCTCACTGTGAGATGCTGCATCTGTGATTGGATGACACTGTTAAAACTTTAACAGTGGCATCCATTTCATGAGGGGGGGGGTTGAGCCTGGTGCATTGTAGTGTAGCGCAGGGACCAGGCAAAATGGAGATTTAGCTAGGGCTTATTTTTGGACTGTTCTGCAGAAGTAAGGGTAGGTCTTATTATCGGGGAAGGTCTTATTATCGGGGAAACACGGAATATAACAAATTTCTATGTGCTAAACTATTCACCCCTGCACTATATGGTTGACATTGCCGCTGCATACAATACTATGACAGGAGCTTGTACCCTTTACTGGCAGAAAGCTCAAGCTCCTTCCCCACAATATCTCCATTGGCTGCTTGTTTCTTTTTTTTTTTTTTCAAAACAATTTTATTAATTGCAATGCACGTCCAATAACAAACATTGGTGGATTTACATTTATATAAGCACAAATATTAATAAAGATTAATAAAGACAAGATCTTACACATTTATGGAAGTCAAGTAACATCCAGGCAGTATTATTATTGTCCGTCAATATGTATGTATTGTTAGGTCTAGTATCATGCATTGACAGAGTCCTGGGCAGATGTGTAT
Source organism: Crinia signifera (assembly GCF_055691185.1). NCBI lineage: Eukaryota > Metazoa > Chordata > Amphibia > Anura > Myobatrachidae > Crinia > Crinia signifera. The sequence continues at coordinate 353,147,499 of NC_139217.1, forward strand.
ATTTTCAAAAAGGTAGTACTCCATTTGTTACGGTTTCTAGCTCATACCAGGTTGTCGATTGGAAGCTATTCCTTAATGCGTCTTTGGTGGATTGGGGAAGAGATTTTATGTAAGGTACCCATGTGTCTACAAATTTGCCAACCAATTTTTCTTTATTCGTTACAGCTTCCGTCCAGTCCATTTGAAATAGGTACTGAATCCTAGGAAATAATAGTGTGAGAGGGATCGGGGTTTTGTCAATCCATTGGGAAAGGATGGTTTTCTTCCCCGCCGCTGCAATTTTATTAAACAAGAGTCGTGCGTGTTTGGATAGAGCTAGTTTGTCTTTTCTATGATAAATGTTCCAAAACACCCAGTCCTTAGACACCTGGAACTGTAGCCCGAGTTGATTATTAATAAAATTTTGTAGATCTCCCCAAAATTTCCGGACTATTGGGCATTCCCATAGGCAATGCGTCATACCCGCGTCTGGAGCCTCACACTTAAAACAATTTGATGTTGGGGAGTTACCAGTCAAAAACTTTAGTCTAGGCGTGTAGTATGCCCTATGGAGGATTTTCTGGTGCATCTCCATATAGGTAGTGGCCACCAGTTGCTTATTCATATTTACATATGAGGATAGCATTTTCTCCACAGTCAAGTGGGGGAATTCATTCAACCACCTAACTAGACCCGTTGAGGATGTTTCTGTGTTGAGTGTCTTGCGTAAATGGGAATAAATATAAGATGTGGTGAAGGATCCGGTGTTGTTTTTAACTGCGTAGTCTAGTGTGTTAGTTTTATCAGTGTTAGTCAAACCTTGAAGTATTTTACTGATGTAACTAGAAAGCTGTAAAAACTGAAATAATGGAAAGGAGATATCTGGGTGTTTTTCCTGCATTTGGGATCTAGAGAGGGGTTGTAATGTGACAGGGTGGATGAATTGATATAAGCAGCGAAGACCCTTTTGGTACCATGTTCGAAAGCATGGATTCGTTGTTTGTGGGGGAAAGCTTGGGTTGCCCCATACAGGTAAGAATATTGAGGAGTATTTCTTCATTTTTTGGCTAGTCCGGAACAGTCGCCAGGCCTCGCACGTGGTGTTCAGAAGTATATTGTCTCTTAAGTCTGCTTCTATTGCCTTCGGGTGCGTATGCAGTAATGTTATTAGATCTCTGTGTGGGCTAAATGCCTGTTCTTGCGATCGTCTAGTGTATGTGTCGTAACCTTTTATCCAATCTAGAGCTATCTTATAGTTTGCCGCTATTGCATATTCTCTGAGGTTTGGTAGATTTATTCCACCCAATTCTTTCTGTTGTTGCAGTTTAAACAGTGATAATCTGGGTTTTTTCCCTCCCCAAATGAATTTGCTTAATGCTGCATTGAAGAGTTTTAGGTCCTGTTTAGTGGGTAGCAAAGGTAGCATTTGGATTAGGTATAGGAGTCTTGGGAATGTTATCATTTTAAAAAGATGACAACGTCCTATGTATGATAGGGGAAGGCTCTTCCATTTCTGGAAGTCACTGTATGTTTTGGTGAGCATAGGAGTGAAGTTAATGCCATACAAACGTCTAATATCAGAGGAGATATGTATTCCTAAATATTTGAAGGAATTTTGTGCCCACATGAACGGGAATGTGTTGCCCCACCCCTGCTTGGCGCTAGGATCTAAAGGCAGTGCTATAGTTTTTGAGTAATTTAATTTGAGGCCTGTTATATTTTCTATTCTGTCTAGTGCTGTTAGGAGGGGGGGGATGGCCTGTTTGGGGTTTGACATATATAATAGCAGGTCATCAGCAAATGCGGAAAATTTAATTTCCTCCATCCCCAAGTGTATTCCAGACCATTCTTTCATTGTGTCAAAATGTCGTAGTATAGGGTCTAGTGCTATGTCAAACAGGAGTGGGGAGAGCGGACATCCTTGTCTCGTTCCTCTGTGCAAGGTGAATTGTGGGGAGTTGAGTGAGTTTATTGTAAGAAATGCTTTGGGTTCTTTATATAATGTGTTAAATATATGTGTGAATTCAGGGCCGAATTCTTGATAATTAAAAATTCGATTTAGATGGGGCCAGGAAACTCTATCAAACGCTTTGTCTGCGTCACAACTTATTACCAGAGCATTTTTATTCTTAGTAATTTGCGTTTGTGTGATAGCTGCAATCAACGTTCGTATATTATGCACTGAGTGTCTGTTTTTAATAAAGCCTGTTTGGGCTCTGTGTAATAAAGTAGGTAAGATCATTTGTAGTCGTTGGGCCATAATTTTTGAAAATATCTTAAAGTCCTGATTTAGCAAAGATATTGGTCGGTGGGAGGATACTAATTTTGGGTCTTTATCTGGCTTTGGGATCAATATAATACGGGCTTCATTGAAGTGTTCAGGAGCTGTGTTTCCACTTATTATGGAATTATATAGAGTATGTAAATGGGGGGTTAGTAAAGGGGACAGCATTTTGTAATATGTTGCCGAGTAGCCATCGGGGCCTGGCGATTTCCCTGTTTTCAAAGAGGAAATTGTATTTGTGATTTCAAGTTCTGATATGGGGGCTAATAATTGTTCTCTATCTGTGGGTGTCAGTTTGTGGAGATTTGACTGTTGTAGGAAGAGTTCACCATCCTGGGTGTCATCAGGTGTTGCTAGGTATAAGGACTTAAAATACGTAAGGAATGCTTGTTCAATTTCATTTGGAGATGTGGATAGTTTCCCTGACTGTAATTTAACTGAGGTGATATGCTTGATATCTTTTGCTGCTTTAGTCATGGTTGCTAATAATTTACCGGATTTGTTACCCCATCTAAAGTATCTGTTTTTCTGAAAGTTTATGTCTATCTGCGCCTTTTCTGTGGTTAGGATATCATATACGGATTTAGCTTCATTATATAGGGTTTTATTGTTTTCAGAAGGATTAGACAGCAGTGCAGCATATGCATCTGCTACTTTTTGGCTGGCCTTCTCATATTGGTCTCGCAGTTTTTTCCTTTGATGGCTAACATAAGAGATTATATGTCCTCTCAGGACCGGTTTTGATGCCTGCCAGAGTAGGTTTATGTCTTGACTATGGGTGTTATTATCATTAATATAGTTGCGGAAGGATTGTGTCAGGTATTTTTTAAAATCATCAGAGTTTATCATGTGGTCAGGGAATCTCCAATTGTGTGAGGACATTTTCGGGACATTTAATTTAAGTGAGAACCATGTTGGAGCATGATCTGAAATCAGGATATCTTCAATGGCAGCAGAAGAAACTCTATATATTAGCGGTTTGGGGATCAGCCAGTAATCTAATCTAGAGGAAGTGTTGTGCGGGTGTGAGTAGAAAGTAAATTCTCTAGATGTCGGGTGTAACTGCCTCCAGGGGTCCGCTAGTTGGAAGGTATCTGTAATTAAAGATAAAGTTGAGGGGGCTCCTTTACGGGTGTTGTTTCTATTACTAGTTCCCGAAGTATCCATTTTTGAGTCAATTGTTACGTTTAGGTCACCTCCAACAATAATCGGTCCGTCTGCCCAGTCTTGGAGATAAGTGAATATATCTGAGAAAAAGGAAGCATTTGGGCTTTGGGGGGCGTATAAACAAGCTAGGGTGTACCTTTCTCCCTCAAGTATGACCTTCAAAAAGAGGAACCTGCCCTCCGGATCTGCCCATTCTTGTAATATTTCATAAGAAATATTCTTACCAAAGAGTATCAAAACTCCTCTCTTCTTAGAAGTGTAGGAAGCTTGTCTAAATTCCTTTAACCATTTCGCTCTCAGGATATTGGGGTCTCCATTTTTCCAATGTGATTCCTGGAGGAATACTATGTCGGGTCTAAAAAGATTGAGGTGTTTTAGAATCTTCTTTCTTTTTATAGGTGTGTTAAGTCCCTCTACATTCCAAGTCAGCATTTTAACTGCAGTCTTAGACTTGACTGTGTCAGTCATTTCAGCAGTAGAAGTCATTTTTAACCAATTCCTGTTCTGCTGATGTTACCATAAGCTATAGTTTTAATGTGTGTCCCCCTCCCGTCCCAGCCCTCGGGAGGTGAAACAAGTTGAGTGTGTTTTGTGCGATAGACTGTACCAATGTGCAAGGATCTTTTAACTATAATACATTGAACATGTGTACTTATTATACTTATCAATATAACATGCATTACAATAATTTTAATTTTTTTAGGAACCCAGACTGAGGGTCTAGAACTGCCCTCCATTATCATATAGGTAAACATTCGATAAGATGGTAAGAAAATATTCGGATAGTAAATATGCTTCAGATATTCTAGTGCATATAGGGGTATTTGACTATGCGATAAAACAGAAACTTGTCTAGCATTTATAATCATGAGTTTACTCTCTAGTATCAAAAGTATCAAAAATATCAAAAATATCAAAAGTATCCAGAGTACCTCCATGACCCATTGTGTGGGGGGGGTGTATATAGTCGCGTCCGCGACTATTAGACCTTGTTAGAGAAGTGTCTTTATTCATTGTCCTCAGCTCCAGCCTCTGAAGGATGCAAGTCCAGCGAGCGTAGGAAGTTTTTTGCAGGTTGAACTTCATCGAAGTAGATAGGCTTGTCTTTGTGGATGACTCTTAGTTTCGCTGGATATAGCAGGGCGAACTTTATATCTTTTTCAAATAATGCTTTACAGATCGGGGAAAATTCTCTGCGGCGAGTAGAGACTTGGTAGGAAAAATCTTGAAAGATTAGGAGCTTGGAGCCTTCGTATGAGAGATCTTTTGTCTTCCGGTAGGCTTCAAGGATCTTTTGTTTGTCCAAGTAATTCAGCAGCTTGAAGATAACCGGACGTGGGCGTTGTCTTTGCTGGGGATTTCTGTCTGGGCCAATTCTATGGGCTCGCTCAACTATTATAGGTTTAGCTTGAATATTTATGTTCAGAGCCTCAGGTAGCCAGGTATCTACTAGGTGCAGGAGATCTTTGGGTCTGACCGACTCTGGGACGCCAATCAGGCGCAAGTTATTCCGTCTGTTCCGGTTTTCGATATCTTCCAACTTGTCCTGCATTGTAAGTAAAGCAGTGTCTTGTGTTGTTAGTAAAGCTTTGGCCTCTTGGAGTTCATCCTCCAGGGTTGAAATTCTTTCCTCCGCCTCAGTAATTCTAGTGGTATGTTGTTTCAATTGGCTTACCGCGGAATTAATAGCCTCCATGAGTGGTGCTAATTTGGCATCAAGTAAAGGAGATATAATTTCTGAGATTTCTTTAGCCTTCTGAATAGAAGAAGAACTGAATGACTGCGAGGCCATTGTGTTTTCTAGCGGATCCTCTGGGCTAGAGGAAGGTGATCTCGTTGGAGAGTTGGCGTTGGCAGATTTGTCTTTGGCTTTGTTTTGTTGTGATCCTTTTTGGGACCTTTGCGGTCTTGCGACGTATTTTTCCATGGCGGTGGGGTTTGCTCCCGCCACTAGTGACTTCTCCAGCACCAGATCTCAAAATGATCCAAGCCCCTTGTGTCTTTGGAGATAAGGTGTTTGCAGGCCAATTGGTGTTGTATTAAGATTGACGAGCGGTAAGCTTTTTATTTGAGAGTGTTAGTTAGAGTCAAGAGTAAGTTGTGTATTCTTAGCTGGAGGTCTCTCTAGGAATTGCCCAACTGACAGTGCTTTCCTCGTCGAGGCGGTATCTTGGTGTCCCAGGTCAGAGGCAACAGATGGTGCTCCAAGCTTAGAGATTGAATATGATAGCTCGCGGGTCCGGTTAGACGGAATATTCTGGTAAATGAAGTTTAAAGTTTTCCAGGACAGTAACTATGTGATTGTTCCCTTGGGTCTTCTATCAGCCAAGCCAGGTGCTGGTTGTTACAATTCAGTTGGGATATTTTTATAGTATTTATTTGAGAAAAAACGGAGGTACTCTAAGTGAGTATATAGGTATAGGGAGGTAGGTTATCCGGTTGTTGTAAGACTGAAATATGACAGTCGTTCTTCCCCTTGTAGTTACTGTGGGTCAGTGAAAAGGATGGCAACCTCAGGTGTCATGGGGCTTTGTCTGCAGCTTGTTTGCTGGAGAGTATCATCCAGGAGAGGTGGTTTCCTGCTTTGGATATTTGCAGGGCAGGGAGTGCAGGGTTAAATGCTGTCCTTTTATATGTAATATATATAGGTTATGTGCCAGGGGGTATCCGACTTCCCCCCTTGCTACAGCAATCAGACCAGTGGGGGAGATGTTATGAGTCAGCGCTGTGAGGTATTTCAATCTCCCTTTTAGAGCCCTGTGACTCAGGTGCTAGATTATATCTGCCTCTGTAGTCACCTATATGCAAGGATGATGGAGGGGTGTTATACGTTTTTGGGGAGCAGATCAGTGTGTTGCTGGAATCACCAGCCTCCTTTAGCAGCACAACTGGTGTCCCGCGGCGCCGGAGCTCCCAGCACGGAAGCGCCGGTATTCTTTCTTTCAGTAGCCTCCCCCTCTCCCCTCCAGGCTGGGCCGCGTCACGGCAGCGTGTGACTCACCGCCTCAGGATCGTTGCCGGGGATCTGTCTGCGCCGCTGGTGTCCGCGGCTCTGTGTCTCCGGGGCTTGTGGATCAGTCGCCGCCGTCTTCAGGGACGAGTCCTTGTCAGTAGCGAGGCCGCAGGTAAGATGGCGGGTGCCTCGTTGCGCACCTCCTCAGGTGCCAGATTCCGGGGGTTTGCGATGCGGTGGAGAGCCGGGGATTCTCCCTCTTGTCCACCTCCTATCTCCGGGTCAGTTGTTGGTGTTAGGGAGGGTTTAGCTACCCGTTTAAACCGTGTATTCAGGCTCAAATGGGGTTCCCTCTGTGGAGAGCTGTTAAAAGTCGACCTACGCTCAGGTCCGCCCACCGGAAGTCCCCGGCTGCTTGTTTCTTTTCATCTCTCCCCCTCACTTGGAGAAATTGCAGATATCAGGTTTACCACAGACCACAGTATCTGTCTTCTCCAAAGCAAGGTTATGGCAAAATGTGAATTATTGTGCATTCTCCCATAGCCCCCTCTAAGATCACCACTATTCTGGTTACGATCATTGCTTCCTTACACAATAGCATAGATTGGAAAACTGAACGCTTCTATAGGACAATTTACTGAATAGGGGGGACTCAATCTTGAGACCCAATTTAGATTCAGCTTGGGTCCATAATGCGGCAGTAGAGAGGTAAGTAGAACATCTGATGTATCTAGAATTTTATAGACCAAAATGAAGATTGCCAATTCTGGTTGGGCATATTCCTGATTCTGCTGAATCGTGGAATAGTGGAAACCACTAATGGAAATATAATGAAGTCTACTATTTAAGCCTCAGCAGGGGAGAGAGCCCAGGACTATTCGCCCCAGAGGGTGATTATCGCCGTCAGGGGCAGAGAGCCCCTGACGCGTTGAATAGGGAGGCTGGGAGGAGTACCTTCCATAATCTTGGGAAAACTCTTATCTAGATGAGATTCTCAGGCTTCAAGGGAAACCAAATATCATCATCTTTTATCTGTAAGATAAAGCAAGGTTTCCAACCTCTCAGAGGTAATTTCTCTGCTCTGTGAAGGCTGCAGATAGTGACGTGTCCAGAACTCAAGAGCTTATTAGACCAAAGACCTGACCTTTTACACTTTGTTTCCATTATTTCAACATTTCTTTCACTGTTGTTCTGAGTTTGAATTTTTTTTTATTTCTCATGTGACACCGTTGTTTGTTTTTCTCACTATACATGTGATTTGTGTCCTTTTTGGGGTTTGTTGTATAGATGCTGAATCTATCAGACAGCCAATGGAATATAGAGGTGGTGGAGATTCAGCTGTTTGCCAGTATGTTTGAAGCGCCCAAGCTTCGTCACTGCACCATATGTATGTGGATTATTAGATAGACAGCGTCTAGAGTGACACTCAATAGGTCGGCAGTGGAAAAGTTGACAGAGTCAAAAGGTTGACATGAAAAGGGTAGACCCATGAATAGGTTTTTCACATTTTTGACATGGACCCCCAATTAGTGTAACATGCATGGCTCTCATCACAGGCCATGCTTTGGGCTCACTATTATATACTCACTCTATGCCGACATTGAAGGTGACGTAAGAACAAGCCGGTTTATATAAACAAAAAATCATGAAAAACTCCCTTCAACCTTGTCATGTGTCTATCTTTTGGGGCAGACTTATTGACTGTCTATTTAGACACTGCAAAACCATCAGAATGTAAAGATGTTGTCCAGCGCCACCCAGTGGCCTGAGAGAGAAGGATATACAAACACAAGTACAAAAAACACATTTTTTTATATGATTGTAGATATGTTTATCGTTGATTCAGGCACTATAGAATACACTGCCAATTTCATTTATTTGCTAATCGTTTTGAATGGGTCAGACTGATGAATATGTTTTAATATCCAATTCTGCATTTATGTTGCCCAAACTTGTGTTTTTTGTTTTTATTTAACCATGTATGTTTTCTCTCATTCCATATTTTTTGTTTTGTTGTTTCTCTATTTTTGTCCCTACGACTTCCCATCCCCTCTTCCTCGTCATCTGTTGGCTCCTGTGTGTGTTTCAGCTGGAAGCTCTTCACTACAGGCTCAATGTGTCCAGCACTTCGTACATTTTTCCTGCTCTGCCTGGGTCCCTCCATTCATACCAAGTACTTGCAGTTCTCTGGGATGCTCCTCTGTGTTATAAATCGTAGCTGGGAGGGGGGAAGGGAGCTTCTGCCATCTTCATCCTCTTTCCAGTACAATATGGGGAGGAGCCATTTGCGGGGCACAGATAATCATGCTACAATAAAGGGCATTTTAACTTTTGGTTGAATTTGGGTGTATTGCTTTAAGCAACTTTGCTTTGATATGCTGATGCATTTGCATCCCCAGAATGGTGCATTCTTTCCTTTTGCTACAAGCCCCTCAACTGGCTGAGACTGGATGGCAAGCACTCTACCGCTTTGGCTGGGGAATTTTGTAATTGTTTATATAGTTCTTCGTGTTACTGGCAAGATGCATTCACTCTACCCATCTATCCATCACCAGAGTTTCCTGCACAACCAGGCGATGATGTACTTTCTAATATATTGTGTCATTGTGATTTTTTAGGCCCTTCCAAAGTGCAGCGCATTAGTCTGTTTAAATAAGGTCTTTGTTCTCTTATCCTAGCTTTTAAAAACAAAAAAATGTATACAATAAAGAAAAATCGTTGACATTGATCACTGACACTGGCTGCTGTCACTGTTTCCCTACATATAGGGTGAATGCGATCTTCACTAATAATGCCTTACAATCTGCCTCTTCCCATTCTGTGCTCATTGCATAATTATCTTACGTTGGTCTGTGCTGCTGGATAAATATGTGTGCAGTAGGCAGTAACATTGCTGTGTTTGTTTCCTGGCTTGTAGGAGTCTTTCCAGCCCACAGAGGAACATGTTCTGGTGGTTCGAGTTCTAGTGAAACACTTGCACACATTTGCCAACAGTCAGAGGCCCGAGCAGTCCTCTCCTTCTGTCCACTCTCACACACCAAGTCCCCTGGAAGACCTTAAAAGGTGTGTTCTTCGTCTGTGCACCTGCTTATGTGACACTGGCAATGAAAAATAATAAGACATGAAATAGATAATAATGCTGTCAATTTTGCTCTAATGTTGATGGATACTTAGACATCTGATTGGTACAATCTCTCTTCAATCTATCTATCTATTAGCCTCCTAGAAGGTGCTAAATAATTTGATTCTGATTGGTTGCCCATAGCAACAGTCCATCTGAAAAAGTACTACCATCTTAGTAAATTAACCCTATAGGGGGGTATTCAATCCCTGCCGCTATCTCTGATGGGGGAAACAGCAGTGGGCGCCTATTAAATGCTGTCTTGCCCAACAGCATTGAAGAGGCAGATTGACAGAACAGGCCCTTCTTTAAAACTGTCAGGCCCATTTTGTCGATAAGGGCTGTGAATTATCGCGATCATGGACGAATCTCGGCAATCCATGGCAGTTTATGTGGACACCTGCCCTCTTCACTGATCGGCAGTTGGGACATTGAATCCCACCAGACGATATGCGGTTGAGCAAAACTAAAACGGGCCAGGTCACGGCTGTCAGGATGGATCAGCAGTCGTGACCTGGGATTAAATACCTCCCACTATTGATGATTTATCTATGGAGCAGCTTACAATGGTGTAAGTCAGGCATGTCCAAACTGTGGCCCTCTAGCTGTTGTGAAACTACACTTCCCATCATGCTTTGCCATAGTTTAAGTATTCCCTAAGAGCAAAACTGTGGCAATGCATGATGGGACTTGTAGTTTCACAACAGCTGGAGGGCCATAGTTCACTTACACCAGGCACGTCCAAACTCTTTATATGTTCATAATTCTGTAAAATCTATATTTTTCTTTTTTTGTCTGTTCCTGGCAGGGTGGTTATCCCTAGATTCATCCAGCAGAAGCTATACGTCTTCTTACAGCACTGCTTTGGGCACTGGCCTCTGGATGCCTCCTTCAGAGCGGTATATATGTATTCAAACTTTGTCTCAATTGAACTATAGTTATTTAATGTGTCATATGGGAATAATGTCCACCCTTCCTTGCAGGTACTGGAGATGTGGCTCAGTTATGTACAGCCATGGAGATACATTCCAGAGAGACCCACCTCGCCTGTCAGCAATGAGCCACAGAACCGCAGTGTCCCCGAAAAATGGTGCGCAGAAAAGGACCTAGTAAATACAAACTTAAAAATGCACTCCGTTTGGTTATGATTTGTTTAATTAAAAGCTGCACTGCCATCTATGGAAACTAGTGTATTAATATTGCTTACCTCCTCACTGGAGTGATGCTGAATATGCAGTGGTTTTTCCTGGGACTAGGGGCAGATGTATTAAGCCTGGAGAAGAGAGAAACTGGAGATAAAGTGGAGATAAGGTAAAAGAAGATAAAGCACCAGCCAATCAGCTCCCAACTGTCATTTTCAAACATTCCATTGGCTGGTGCTATATCTCCTGTCTCTTACCTCCAGTTTATCTCTTCAGGCTCGATACATCTGCCCCACTGTACCTACACATCAATGTCCTTTGCCTCTTCAAAATGGCAGATAGGGGGATAGAGGACCAACTCTTGCAACACCCCCCCACAAGTCAGTGTGTCTGGGCTGTAAGAGCAACAGGGCCATTGTATAAGCTGTATTTGTTAGGTCATAGTGTGGCTTTAATAATGTCATGTTGTAATAATTAGATTTTCTGAGTAGGTCATGGATTCCTTCATTCACTTAAAATAAAATGGAAATATATTGGTGCTGTATAGAGCAGATATTATCAGTAATTACAAACCACATTTTACATATCTCCCATTACAGGACTCCATTTGTACAGGATAACTTGCTCATATACACAAAGCTGTTTCTCCGTTTTCTGAACCGCGCCATCCGTAGTGACCTTGTCAGCCCCAAGAACGCTCTGATGCTTTTCCGAGCAGCAAAAGTTTTTTCCCAGCCCAACTTGCCAGAGATGATCCAGAAAGGTATAACCCCCTTCTTACAGTGTGCCAGATACATTATATACTACTTTCTCCTTCATCCTCTATGTGGCACTGGAGTGCTTTACAATGGGGAATAGAAGGCGACCACAAGGAGCATGGGCACTTTAAATATTTAAACAGTGTTGCTAGCTCCTCCGCCCCCCCCCCCCTACAATTTGACGCGGGCACTTCTGGGGGTCTCCATCACCACTGCGTGCGAGTACCTGCTGCTGTGTCCACCGTTACAGTGAGAACCGGACGCCGCTGCATGCGGCGCACGCCGGGATCCTCCCCTTGCTGGTCCGCCACCGGCAACTGGGCAGCGGTAAGTATACCCTGGCTCCCAGCTAGATGGGGGTCCAGGCTGAAAGGTGGCATTTTAGGCAGGCATCTCAAAACAGGCACCATTGCAGGGGACGGGGAAAACCGTGGGTGAGCTACACTGCACACTCTGGCTCCCAGCTGCCCCAGCGTTTCCTCCTGCGGCTGCCAATTTCTAAAGCGCATGCTGCTGGAGAAGTAAGCGAAGGTGTCCTGCTGGACTGCCAGTTTCAGGGTTAGTGGACTACTCAGGAGGCTCTTCTCTCCATCAATGTCGCCAAGCTTTGATCGGTGTTCTATGCACTGGTACTGGCTAGCCACACTGTTTAATACTTAGTGTCCATGCTCCATGTGGTCGCCTTCTATTCCCCACTGTAAAGCACTCCAGTGCCAACTGTGGATTTGGAGAAAAGAATTTAACAGAAGTACAAAATCTTGTTTTTGCCATGTGGTTTTATATAATGTCTTGAAGAGTAAGAGATTATCTTCTAATCCTTGGCTCTCTTGCAGGTGAGCAATTGCTACTGGAACCAGAGCCTGTTATTCCCCACAGGCAGCACAGACTGCTAATGTCACCAAGCTTTGGTGGTAGCTATCTTTCATCCTGGCAGCCACCAATCACGGATGCTTCCTTCAAAGTGAAGAGCCACGTATACAGTCTTGAGGGACAGGAGACGCAGTACATGCAAATGTTTGGCAGCGAGGCAAGGAATCTGGTAAGTGTGAAATCGGATAGTGTATGTAAATAACGTCAAATCAAGTTAAACTGCGCAAAAAAAAACAAACAATTTTACAATAATAAAGCGCATGCTATCTACTATTAAATATGGGGTTCATTGTGGCTGAAGGAATTGTGGGTTGAAGCATGCAAATTGCTTCTCGTATTTTTATATTTCTTGAGCTGCTGGGAACGGATACATGGAGCCAGTAATCCGACTAGCAGATGGTAGTTTTCATCTAGTTAGTGCTCACCGGTTCAATAAATCGTATACAACAAGGAGTTCACTATAAGTGACCAGATATAAAAAGCCCCAATATTGTGAATAAGAATTAGCTTTTATTTTAAGGCTATTCTATATTAAGCTTGATGAATGTTACATTTTAAGGAGGCTATTTAATGTGAATAATTTGCTATCTAAGCATTTATGTAATTCAGTAAAATGTGTCATTTTGTAACTTTTCCCAGTTTGTGTAATATTTTCTCACACTATCTTTGTGTGTATTAGTAAGGAATTATTTTCAAATCTTATCAAAGTGGTGATATGTTGAAGTTCATATATAGGTAATAAGGCGCCTCTATTTTCATATACAGATTCATCTGTTGTTTAGCTATCCTTTTTAAGGCTTTTCTTAATTCACAATGTAATGTCTGTATTGACACCTTTTAAAAATTTATTTTTTTTTTTTTTATAATTTTCAGGTTCTTCGACTCGCTCAAATGATCATACAGGCCAAGCAGACAGCCAAATCCATCTCTGACAAATCCTCTGATTCCTCGGGCAACCAGTCATTCCTGTCCTGGTTTGGGTTAAACTCTCCAGATCTGAACAACACGTACACGGGAAATGACGTTGATGAAGTTGGATATGACAGTATTAGGAAGACTGATGAGCACTTGGAAAAAGCCCTGGAATATCTTTGTCAAATCTTTAGAGTAAGCTGCATCTATACAAACATTGTGATATTTATTCATTTTGCCTGGGTCACAGAAAAGATTGTCTTACAAAATCACATGTGTAGATGGCATCATTTTTGTTATTATCATGCTTTATATGGTGCCACAAGGGGTTCTCAGGACTATACAACTTACATTATTAAGAATGGTTCTAATGCAAAAAAAAGTTACCCAAAGTGCAAACCATTGAAGGGGTGTGGTATGGTACGTTGACAGTCACAATGTAAATTAGTGACTGACAACAACTTTGCTGTACCAGTGGTCACTTAGCTGCTACTGTGTTCGGGTCTTTTGTGATCATGAGACCATCAATTCCAGGCTAGACTTCCTATGCTATAGAGTTCTAAAAAAAGCTTTCCTCAAAAAACTATAATCCCTACCCTGACCCTCCCTTTAGTGTCTTAACCCTAATGTTGACATTTCTCATGTCGACAATTTGCCTGTTGACATCATAGCGGTCAATATTATCAATGTCACACTACACCCCATTGCTGGAGCAGGAATGAGAAGCACAAAGAGGGCTTACAATCTAAAGGGAGTTGGATTTTTGTACAGTGTTTGAGAGGGATGAGAGTTCCAGTGGTAGGGAGCAGTATGGGAAAAGTCTTGGAGGTGGGAGGAAGCAATCAATTCGGAGGAAACGCAGCATTCATTTGGGGAGCAAAGTGGGTGGACAATAGAAACGTAATTGACAGAATTTTTTTTTTGGTATTGAGCGGGAAACAAGTGACTGATTTGTTAATGTACACATAGAGCTGTGATGACATTAAATGTTCAGGAAAGAAGTGTGCAGTCCTTTTCAGATTACCATTTCATTGCATTCTTGAATTAGGCTCTTGTGCAATGATGATGGACATAAAGGAGGGGTGTGTAAGTTAAATGTATTTAATGCATTTAAGAAATCAATTAGCAATGTCCAGATTAGTTCACAGGTTCTGAAACTGTCATCAGGACTCCATACAGTGCTTGTTTTATTCTCACAGAGGGTCAGATTTATTAAGCTTGGTGAAGTGATAAAGTGTCTGGTTTTTATCACCGGCCAATCAGTTCCTAACTGTGAAGTTACAGGCTTGGTAACTTGGTAAAAATGACAAGTAGGAGCTGATTGGTAATAAATACCAGACACTTTATCACTTCACCGAGCTTAATAAATCTACCCCAGAATCACAAGTGAAATCATTGGCTCCACCTGTGGCTCTTTTTAAAATGCCAGTAAGTAATGAATGCACCTGTGCAACTGCTAGGTGATCTGAAAAACTTAGGCAGCCCATACACGCTGCTTTGTGGGCGTGCTGTACTAGCACTGATTGCATTGCATGTGCATCCGTTGTGCATGCAGTGCAATGTGATGAAACCTAAGTACAAAAAGTATGTGCTTGCACATACTTTTTGTACTTAGGTTTCATCACATTACATGCACAACGGATGCACATGCAATGCAATTTGATCCGTGCTAGTACAGCACGGAAAGCACGCCCACAAAGCAGCGTGTATGGGCTGCTTTAAACCTGTGTGGGGTCCTGAGGACGAAGTTTGAGAACCCCTGGATTAGTTTACATGTATATGAAAGTTTGAGCATTTTTTCACATATGAAATTAGTTTGTGCTAGTTCATCTAGGATCATTGCAAATTGGGATTAGGATGTGTACTGACCATTCAGGAAAAGTAGAAACTGGAGAGACGAGGATAGTTATTGAAAAGTAATAGAACATAGATTTATATTGGAGTATGAGAAGCTTTGGTTGAGTTTGAATGCAAAGAGGTCATTGTTGATGGACTATAAGGGATTGGGGTCTTAAAGGAATCAGACACTGAACAGTCAGGAGAAATCTATATCAAAGTACGCTATATGCTATAAATGTGTGTACACACGGTGCAATTTGGTTGCTCAGCAATTTTGGCTTAATATCTCTCAGCAATATATTGCTCAGTGTACTTTTTTCATTAGTGACCAGCAATTTTTTTAACCTCTATTCCAGGGGTCCTCAAACTATTTTTCTCTGGGACCCCATCAGACAATACCAATAATTACAGGACCCCAGAAATTTACTGCAGAAGGTCATCACATCACATGTGTAGTCAGCAGACAGCACATACATGGCAGCATTGTGGAGGCACTAAATGATGTGAGGAGTCTAAAATAAAAGACAATTAAACAGACTTTTCAGACTCCTTAAATCACTCACTGAGATTAGAAAATTCATCATCCTGATGGTCAGCAACATGGAGTCGGGACCCACTTTGAGGTCAGGACCCACAGTTTGAGAACTGCTGCTCTATTCTATTTTGACTAGAAATAGCTGGTGTATGATGCATTGTGTACCAGTGACCAGCGATTTTATTTTTTTTGTACCATAATTGAAGGACCGGCTGCGGGAGGGCGCTTCTAGCTACTTATCGGACAAAATGCAATATAAGCGACCATTTAGCTAGCAATACTGGCTAAAATCGACCTGTATGTACTGGGCTTTAAAATGAAGAAAGTTGGGCAACTATTAAGCTGGGTACACACCTAAAGATTTATCGGTCTGGTGGGAACTAAACTCTGAGAGAAAATGACAATTGAACAATTGCTTCCAAACACTTGAAAATGGATAAAAATGATTAGATTAATTTGATAAAATGACTTTAATCCGATTTATCTAAATTCCTATTTGTTTTCCAGCATATAATTGCAAAGTGTTGAGTCTCATATGCTCCCATGCACTGTCAGAGTTTTATTTCCAGCAGATGTATTGGACAGATAAATCTGAAGGTGTATGCCCAGCATTAGAGGCTTATACATACTGGCAGACGCTCAATCAATTTGGACACTATTACATTCTGTTTTAACACTTTTCTCTTACTAATCTCTTCACTAACACTATGTTTTTAATGTACTAATTACATTCATTACATAACATAACTTTGAATATAGCTCCGAAATCTTAACACTAACATTTATTAATACTTTAGTTTTCTCACTGTTGTGCTGCTCTGGGCTTTCTTTCTTATGCTGGTTTTTGGGGTGTGGCACCAAGATACAGCAATAGGGACCCCCAATACTCAGAGAAACCTTGACCGACGGCTTGGGGACTTACCAATGTATTTGCAAATCTATGTTACCAAGATCTCTGTATTCTATTATCTTGTAGTCTTTAAATCTGGTTACTGGTATCATTGTGTGCTGGGGGAAACAAACTATTAATGGTGTTTGGAAGTAGAATTTTGATCTTCACTAATCCAAATCTAACGCTTTCTGCACATGTTACATCTGCCCCCCTTGCAGTGCACATGGTTTTGTCCATTAGAGAGAATTTGTTTTTGCGAGTGAACCAGAATCATTCCCCATGTCTAGTTGTGTGAGCCATGTTTCTGTTATTGCCAGAAGGTTGAGATGATTTGAGAAGATATGATAAAGGATAGAAGTCTGTTCCTGACAGAGCATGCATTTGATAGACACTTTTAATGTTTTATCTTAGAATTGACCTGAGACTGGGTATATTCCTGGATTTACAGTATGGTGTGATGACAATAGATCGAAGTACATGAGAGATGAGTGTGAACTTTAGTGACCTATCACCCTCTGTTAGAAGCAGGACATTTTTAGTAGAGTAAAGGCCCATACACACTGGGTGACTTTGAGCTGAAAGCCGCTCAAAACAGCAAGTTTGAGCAGCTTTCAGCTCAAAGCTGCCCAGTGTGTATGGCCCGGCTATGAGAGAATAATGCAATGACACAAGTCCTGAGAGAGGCTCATCAAGGTGCTGTCAGTTGGAAATTGTCATTTTCCAGCTATGATTAAATCGATGAGAATTCTGTCACTAAGGGAATCGCACAAATGCATTGATTTACATTTTTGTAATCTGCATATGAATCTCTTAGCTAAATAAGTAATGCAGGACGATATCTGTACCTGTTAGATTAGACTCGTGGAGTATACTTAGGGCTCAGTGTATTTAGATCATTAAATAGTGTCGTCTCTTCCTAGCTGAACTCTTCTCAACTCGGGCAGCTCACAGTAAACTTCGGGAACATGCAGGATGAAAATGGAAGAAATCCGATGCCGGACTGTGTACAGACAGAGAATGGTGTGCTCCTCACCCCATTAGGCAGGCAGCAGGTAAGTGTAACACTGCAATTACTACCCCATATTGCGTCATCTGTATAACTAAATACATTGCTCACACTGACAACAAAATATCCTTCCTTTGTGCACAAACAGCAATTAAAGAACTTTCGCTGGCACTTAAACTAAACATAAGCTCCTCTCCTCTGCAACCTCCAGCAAGCCAGTGTGTTTTAAGTGCTGAAGGAGTTGGGCATGTTCTGGGTGGGCTGCTGTGTCAACCCCTCTGTAGCTAGACTTGATTCGTAACTCTTCTACTTAGACTGCAGGCTGTGCTCTGCTTGCAGCAGTGGGTGTGATGCTGTGGTGGGAGGGGAGCTGATCAGCATGGCTCTCTGCGGGGTCAGCATGGGTTTCATACTTCCTGCATTCACCTTCTCTTGGCCTTTCTTCAGAGGTATTATTGGGGGGGGGGGGTTGCAGCTTTGTTGTTTTTATAGGTGCAGATGTTAGCTCTGTCTCTATTTCCAACAGGGTCTGGTCCTTATTCTGGAAATCCTGACATTTTTGTAGGGTGTATTGCTGGTTTCAACCTTTATTTTGTCTGCTGCTAGCTATCTCCAAGGGATCTTAATCTGGTTCTTTCTGCTCTGAGCCCATGGAGGTTGGTTTTTCTCATGGCCATAGGTTTGACTCAGGATGTTTGCAGTATAGTTGCAGTATAGATGTTGTCTCCTATGAGTTGGCTTTTATCATTTTTCAGGATATGGTGTTACAGTTCGTCCATTTTTACGCACGTATATATGCAGCCCAGGGATGCGGTCAATTTGCCGGCGGTCGGGATCCCGGCGTTCAGAATCCCGACACTGGAATCCCGACCGCCGAAATCCCGAAACTTTCTCCCTCCGTGGGTGTCCACGACACCCATAGAGGGAGAATAAAATAGCGTGCCGAGCGTAGCGAGGCACCGGGCCCGCTGCGTGGCGAGCCCGCAAGGGGGGCGATCCACGTCCCCCCCCATGTCGGGATTCCGACCGCCGGGATCCCGACCGCCGGGATTTCATATCGGATCCGCAGCCAAAACCTTTCTTTGATGTTTAACATAACCTCTCCTGTAATTGCCGCGACCCCCCAAATTGTGTCTCATTACATTACATGTTAATGAGTGATGTGTGGTATCTGGAGCCTATATAACAATTGCTGTTTTTTATATTTACCCCCTTTTTTAACACTTTTGACACAATAGTGTCCTATTTTCCTGTACAACCAACCTGAAAATTTGTCTTCATCTTGTGGTTCGTAGACAGGAAGGGACAACATTGGTTCATTTTAAAGGTTTTTTTTAAGTAAGCTTTATTGAGCCTTATCATAGGAAAACTCTAGTAACGTTGTTTCTAAATTTACTGGTGTGTGGAAGCATTAGTATTACAATTATATCAAATTAGTCCTTGCTTCAGTCTTTTAAAATAGGTCTTGGCAGGCCGTTACAGCTTTTGCGTATGTTCTTCCACTAATGTTGGAGTTCTCTACAAGTTAGATAAGGGGAAAGTCCTCTGACAAGAAACTTGTTCTAATTACTTTATTCTTTTATAGCAACGCTGAAGGTTTCTAATTATCCTAACAGGTCTCGTAGAACTGAATAGAAGCTATATTCTACCTTTTGACTCCTGTATAAATGTTAAGATAGGGTGTAGTTGAAGTAGAGAGATGGGGCATATCATTGTCCAAAAGTTGACAACCATCCTAGTGCTGTACATAAGCAAATACGAACAGGAGAAAAAATTAATAATTGCAGTTTTTCATTTAATTGGTGAAATGGAAAATAGTGGGCATCGCCATTAAGCATTTACATGTTAGAAATGTATTTAGGCATGATAGAACTTTTTTTTTTTTTAAATGAACCTCTACACACCTTGTGCTGTGATAACCCTTCATTCTTCTAATTGCAGTTAATAAATGGTCTCCGCAAGTTTGATATCCAGTACCAGGGAGATCCTGAGCTCCAGCCAATCCGTAGCTACGAGAATGCTACATTTGTACGATCGCTGTATCAGCTGTCAAGTATGCTAAATGATAGGGTAAGGGGTGCGTTCTTCTCTCTTACTATATTCCTGTATTAGTGCTTGGGAAAAATGCATCTGAGGTAGGATGAGAACATTGACATAAATACCATACAACTTTGGCAATAGAGAAAAATGGCTGTTTAAGAAAAATAATAATAATTTAAACAATGCTGCATTTTAAAGTTTATTTCCTTCTTCCAGTTTGCTGACACAATGACTTCAATGTGCAGAAGACAGGACTTTCTGGGAAAATTTTGTAGCTACCATCTGATAAGCAGTCCCCCTGCAAGGAGAACAAGTCCCAGATCATCCCACGTTGCCTTAGAGCAGACCTCCCCTCGCATTCGTCTACGATTCCTTGCCAACTACTGGGTTACGTTTTACCTGCTTCTTTTCTACATTCTGTGTGGCCTTCTTCTGTCTGTGGGGCCCTTTACCTGCTCATTCTTCCTTCTGATTGGTTATCTTCTCTATGCTGCTGTCATGACCTTGCTTGCTGAAAAGTGGAAGCCGCATTCGGACTGATGACCTAATTTTATATATATATTTTTTTTACGCTGTGGATATTGTCAATATTTTAATGTTAAATAATGTACCCAGAGTGTTCTGAATTAAAACCTTTCCTGTGGCATTTGAATGTACCCTTCTTTGTCTAGTTTCCTCCAGCCATGCTGAAAATGGATACACACAGCATCCTATGTGCTAATACAGTTGTACTGTTAATGTATTCACCACTGCACTACACTCTGTGATGTGCTCCTCTGATCTCCGTAAGAACACCACACTATTGCACACACTGTAAGTGCTGGAAACCATCCCAAGTTACATAGTGACGGCAGAGCTTGGTATAATACTGTGCTGGAGTAAATACAGCCTGGTATATTACCATGTTCTGACATACTGAGGAACTTATCTGTACTTTGGGATCCATAAGACTGGAGTAAACAGCTGTACAGTTTGTGTATTTACCAGAGTTGGGTGTGTTTGCTATTAAAAAAATAATAATAATAAAATATTGAAAATATAAAAAGTAGTGTAATGACCTATGGGTGAGAGTTACTGAATTTCTGTGCAAAGGACAATTTGGCAATGGCTTATGCTATGTGTACAGATAGTGGTAGATGCTCAAATTAGTTCAATATTACCATTCAGGTGCATGCAAGGGAGGGGTTAATACTGAGTACACTGAGTGGTATTAGTAACCAATCTTGAACACTACATGATAATAGAATTCAGAGCTATTGGTTACATATACCTGCGCAGGTGTATGATATGCCCCCAAGCTACGTCAAGGCTTCTCTGTATATTGGGGGTCCCTAGCGCTGTATCTAGGTGCAGGGTGCGGCACCCTAAAAACTATCATAAGCTAGGAAGGCCCAGCTCAATGCATTTCGTCCTTCATCAGAAGCATGTTGTCTCCCCTGGCAGAAGGATTTTTATAGGGCTAGACAGGAGAAAACCGCGGGACTGCCGCGATTACCGTAAGTGCGTCTCATTTCCCCCGGAAGTCGGGTGAAACTGGATGTTTTTGATTGTAGCTGATTGGCCGGTGATAAGTACCAGGCACTTTATCACTTCTCCTTCCTTATCACTGCTTCATACATCTACCACTGTCTCTAGGCTTCCATACTCCATATCAATACTATGCTGGTGGGCTAACAATATTTATCAGTAAAAATATAATTGACACCCTAAAATAATGAGTTTTACTGGTTAGATCAGTATGTGTAATGTAGCAGCAATACTTTAGCATGTATTGCAGAGGTCAGGGAACTTTTTTAAATATTTAGATACGCCAACATTATCCCCTTGATTTGAAAGGAAGGAATTAATTATAATACACTCTGTACCCCCAGAAATTGATAAAATATCCTGTTAGTACGGTACACAGCCTGGCAGCCATTGAGGATGACCTTTTGTACCACACACAGCCATACATAGTAATCCTCATCAATGGCAGCCAGGCTGTGTGTGGTATAGCCATTGATACTGTGATGTCCAGGCAACTAACCAGCCACATAACTCCCATGATCTACGCCCTTTACTGGCTACCTGTAAAATGGCTAATTGTTTTCAAGATGGGCTTACTCACTTTCAAGGCCCTACATGACCAGGGCCCAAGGTACCTGCAGCAGCTGCTGATTCCTTACTGTCCTACTCAATTACTATGATCCGCTGAAGGACTAACCGTACCCTGAATTTCCGTGAATTAATCTGGAGGTCGAGCTTTCAACTTTGTTGCTCCAACTCTATGGAACTCTCTTCCTCGCACAGTGTGAGAAGCCCCCACTGTAGAATCCTTTAAAAATAGACTAAAGACGTACCTATTTACTCAAGCATTTCACTGACATCTACTGTTATGCTTGTTTTGTATTTTGAGCTGTAAAGACAATGGTAAAGCACTCTGAGTCCTATTGGGAGAAAAGCGCTATATAAATAAGGAATTTGGTACTTACCGATAATTCCCTTTCTCCGAGGCAGCAGGGGACACTGCAGTACTGACGTATGAGATAGAGTGGGTGCGTAGGAGGAGTCTGCACTTAAGTGAAAATTTCGTCTGTGGCTGGCTCCTCCCCCCTCTATCTCCCTCCAGACACCAGTCTTAAAAAACGTGACCGAGAGAGGAAGGGGACAGGCAAAAGAGAAACCACAGACTGTAAACCAAAGAATATTAGGTAAACCCTTCAACCAACAGACATGCATTCATGAAACCAAACAATACAGATAAATAATCCAATCTGTAAAAATACAGAACTAGCAGGACCCCCAAACAATCATGGCAGGAGCGGTACTGCTGAAAAAGAACCAAAGCGCTGGGCGGGCGTGCAGTGTCCCCTGCTGCCTCGGAGAAAGGGAATTATCGGTAAGTACCAAATTCCTTATTTCTCCTACCGCAGCAGGGGACACTGCAGTACTGACGTATGAGATGATACCAAAGCCACTACACCCGGGAGGGCGAGCGCTGAGGATCCTGTAAGACAGCTCTGCCAAAGGAAGAATCTTCCCTGGCAAACCTATCAAACTTGTAAAACCTGGCAAAGGTATTGGAGCCTACCCACGTGGCGGCTCTACAAACCTGAGTCAATGACACTCCCCTGGCAGCCGCCCAGGAAGTACTGACTGATCTGGTAGAATGAGCAGAAACCTTTGGAGGAACCTGAATGCAGGCCTTTGCATACGCCTCCTTAATAGTAAGGCACAACCACCTGGCCAGAGTCTGCTTCGACGCTGGCCAACCCTTCTTTTCTGCCCCAAACAAAACAAATAAAGATTCTGTCTTCCGAAACGAAGCCGTCCTATCCACATAGATGCGTAAAGCCCTTACGACATCCAAACTTTCAGAAGACCCAGACAAGGCCGGAACCACAATCGGCTGGTTCATGTGAAAAGAAGAGACTACCTTGGGAAGGAACCTAGGATTAGTCCTTAACTCTGCACGGTCTCTGTGAAAAACCAAAAACGGAGGACGGCAAAGCAGAGCCCCCAGCTCTGAAACCCTCCTGGCTGACGCCAATGCCAGGAGCATCAGAGTCTTCCATGTCAACCATTTCAAGCCCACTGAATCCAGCGGCTCAAAAGACTCAGATTTGAGAAACTCCAACAGGAGCCCCAAGTCCCAAGGCTCAGTCGGAGGAACATACGGAGACTGCAACCGTAAAGCTCCCTTCAAAAAAGTCTGCACCTCCGAAATGAGTGCCAATTTTTTGTTGAAAAATACAGACAAGGCGGAAATTTGGACCTTAATAGAACCTAACCGAAGGCCCTTATCCAGCCCTGCCTGAAGAAATTCCAAAAGGCGAGGAAGCTGAAAAACTGCTCTCTCCACCTTCTTCCTCTGACACCATGCCACATAAGACTTCCAAATACGGTGATAATGCTTGGAAGTTACCTCCTTCCTAGCCCTGAGCATGGTGGGAATTACTGTCACTGGAACACCCCGCCTTTTTAACAGGTCGGCTTCAACAGCCACGCCGTCAAACGTAGCTGCGTCAAGCCTGGGTAGGCGAACGGTCCTTGCTGCAACAGATCCTCCCTGAGAGGAAGACGCCACGGAACATCGGCCTGAAGAAGCTTCAAGTCCGAATACCAAGCCCTTCTCGGCCAATCTGGGGCTATTAGTATCGCTGAAGCTGACCCTCTTTTTATCCGTTTGAGTACCTGTGCTAACAAGGGAAACGGAGGAAAGATGTAGATGAGGTCGAAATTCCAACGAATCGTTTTTCTTTTTTAAGCAGGCACCCTGTTCAGGGATGCCTGTGTCACTAAAAAACGCTAAACAAAAAACAAACACAAATAAAAAACCTAGTCTCCTGTGGAGACCTTGCCGAGGATACCGACTCCTCCGGCACTTTTTTAAGACTGGTGTCTGGAGGGAGATAGAGGGGGGAGGAGCCAGCCACAGACGAAATTTTCACTTCAGTGCCGACTCCTCCTACGCACCCACTCTATCTCATACGTCAGTACTGCAGTGTCCCCTGCTGCGGTAGGAGAAATATCATTATTATTATTATTATTACTATTAGTGTCAGTATTTCAAGATGATATAGTGACAGTCTGTGCAATTTTTTCCCCTAGACTAGAGATGGGTATACCTTGACAGGAGTCAATAACCAGTCAAAGAAACTCGACACTACAGCGGAAGTACAGACTGTGCGCTGCCAAGATGGTGCAGCAACTAGTCGACTGTACTGAAGAAGCTTGTGGATCATGCAGGGAAGCATGTTATACACAAGGGCCTGATGCACTGCAGGTCCTTGTAGACTACTGTACTGTAACACAAACACACACACAGCCGGGCATGCATATAAAATCTATATGTAGATTCTGTATGCAATGTAATTCCTGGGGTAATAGACTGTTGTACAGCCGGGCATGCATATAAAATTATATACATGCCCGGCTGTGTCTCGGCAGAGCGACCGTCCATTACCCCCAGGAATTTTTTTTTTTTGCCCCATTTGGTGTAATTTACCCCTGTTACCTGACCACTGTTCTAGATCACTTGCCTGCCTTCAACACGGTTGACCATTCTCTTCTCATACAAACACTACAATCTCTAAGTTTCAGACTAGAGCCTTGGTTCTCATCCTATGTAATCGCTTTTTCAGCATGGGCTTCTGATTCTACCTCCTCTTAACTACCTGTCAGTTAGGCTCAGACATAGGTCCTCTGCTTTTCTCAATCCTCCCCTTAATTGCCTAATCAGTATTGCTCAGTGTCTCTGAATGCCTTTCTGCCATTTCATCTTGGATGTCATCTCGCCACCTCAAACTCAACATTTCCAAAACAGAACTAATTATGTTCCCACCAGCCAAGAGTAGTTACCAACCTGATATCTCTATCACTGTTGAGAACAATCCTACTCCACAACCTCACTGCCTAGCTGTCACCCTTGACTATGAACAGTCCTTTGTTTCTCATATTCAATATGTCTCTAAATCATGTTACATGCATCTAAAAAAACATCCAAAATTCATTCATACCTTACACAAGACACTGCAAAAACTCTAAACCATGCGCTCATTATATCATGCAGGTATTATTGCAATAACCACTTTACTGGTCTTCCTATAAAAGACTCTCGCCACTACAATCCATAATGAATGCAGCTGCAAGGTTGATCCACCTGGCTAGTTGTTCAGCATCTACTGATCCACTGTGTCAGTCCCTTCCTCGGTTGCCTGTATTTTACTGTATTCCATATAAAATACTTCTGCGCACATACAAATCTCTTCACTTATCTCAAAATATATCCCCACCTGACCTCTGTCTCTCATCAACATATTATTGCTCCAAGTTACACGTCGGGCAGCACCCACCTTATGGAATGCCCTTTCACACACATTAAGACTCTCCTCTAGCCTCCAAACTTTCAAGGGGATGCAGTTACAATCCCAGCGGTCGGGATCCTGGCGTCCGGAATCCCGACCGCCGAAATGCCAACACATTCTCCCACCGTGGGTGTCCACGACACCCCTGGAGGGAGAATAAATTAGTGTGCCGAACGTAGCGAGGCACCGGGCCCACTGCGTGGCCCGCAAGGGGGGGCGATCCACGTCCCCCCCCCTTGTCGGCATTTCGGCTGTCGGGATTTCGGCGCCGGGATCCCGACCGCCGGGACTCAATACTGAATCCCTTTCAAGCGTCCTCTGAAAACTCACCTCTTCAGGCAAACTTATCATATTCCAAAACCCCCACTTAGCCTCCAGTAGCATTCATATCTAATTGCATCCCATCAGGACTGTTTTGTAATCTGGTGGGAATGCCATGCAATCCTTATGAATCTCTCTTTTTATCCCTAAAGATTTTAAACTCCTACCTCTATTGGTTTGTTACTACCCAGTTTGTTTAATCACTGTTCTTTCCAATTGTAAAGCAAAATGAAATATACTGTGCTATATATGAAAAAATGTAAATATGGTAGATTTGTACTTCCCTCCTTCTACTCTCCTGTCGACCCTTGTAATTGACCAGTCTCACCACTTATATGATCTCATAAGGGCCCCGCCATTGAGCATACATATTACTTCTGTTGTGAGCACAAGCATTAGCACCTTGTCTATTTGGTTAAAAGACCGGTTGACTGCGGTGACATAACTATGTTTTTGACGCTGATGAGCCCTTTCCATATATTCGTTCAGGAGTGGCGCAATCTGCCTTATTTGGCCATACAATTGGGACATAAACTGAACGATGTTAGGCCCTTGTTTCCACCCTTCTTTTAACAGATCCAGAATCCCTCTGGGTTGTCTCCCATAGGAGGAGTTCAAAGGGACTAACCCTTTAACAACTCGCACAGATCTTTCATAAGTTTAGAAACAAACAGAATACCTTGGTCCGTTAATACCTTCTTTAGTATTCCCAGACAGGTATACAGTATTTGAATTATTATTTAACAGTTTCTTATATAGCGCACACAATCCAGAGCACTTTACAGAGAATATTTGAACATTCATATCAGTCCTTGCCCCAGTGGAGCTTTACAATCTACACTGCTCAAAAAAATAAAGGGAACACTAACATAACACATCCTAGATCTGAATGAATGAAATATTCTTATTAAATACTTTGTTCCAGTCACATGAGGTCTAGCATTGTCTTGCATTAGAAGGAACCCAGGGCCAACCACACCAGCATTTGGTCTCACAAGGGGTCTGAGGATCTCATCTTGGTACCTAATTGCAGTCAGGCTACCTCTGGCGAGCACATGGAGGGCTGTGCGGCCCCTCCCCCCCACCCCCAAAGAAATCCCACACCATTACTGACCCACTGCTAAACCGGTCATGCTGGAGGATGCTGCAGGCAGCAGAATGTTGTCCTTGGCATCTCCAGACTCTGTCACGTGTTCAGTGTGAACCTACTTTCATCTGTAAAGAGCACAGGGCACCAGCAGCAAATTTGCCAATCTTGGTGTTCTCTAGCAAATGACAAACGTCCTGCACAGGGGTTGGGCTGTAAGCACAACCCCCACCTGTGGTGATCGGGCCCTCATACCACCCTCATGGAGTCTGTTTCTGACCTTTTGAGTAGACACATGCACATTTGTGGCCTGCTGGAGGTCATTTTGCAGGGCTCTGGCAGTGCTCCTCCTGTTCCTCTTTGCACAAAGGCGGAGGTAGCAGTCCTGCTGCTGAGTTGTTGGCCTCCTCTACATCGCCACATCTCCTGATGTACTGGCCTGTCTCCTGGTAGCGCCTCCATGCTCTGGACACTACACTGACACAGCAAACCTTCTTGCCACAGCTCGCATTGATGTGCCATCGTGGATGAGCTGCACTAATTGAGCCACTTGTATGGGTTGTAGACTCCGTCTCATGCTACCACTAGAGTGAAAGCTTTCAAAAGTGACCAAAACATTAGCCAGAAAGCATAGGAGCTGAGAAGTGGTCTGTGATCACCACCTGTAGAACAACTCCTTTATTGGGGGTGTCTAGCTAATTGCCTATAATTTCCACCTGTTGTCTCTTCCATTTGCACAACAGCATGTGAAATTTATTGTCAATCAGTGTTGCTTCCTAAGTAGACAGTTTGATTTCACAGAAGTGTGATTGACTTGGAGTTAAATTGTGTTGTTTATGTGTTCCCTTTATTTTTTTGAGCAGTGTATATTCCCTACCACCATGTACACGCACACATTCTAGGGTTAATTTTGTTGGAAGCCAATTAACCTACCAGTATATTTTTGGATTTTGGGAGCAAGCTGTAGTACATGTAGTAAAACCCACGCAAGGGAGAATACATACCTCCCAACATGATCCTCTCCAGGAGGGACACAATGCTCTGTTTCTGGACTTCCCTGATAATGTATGATTGCCATCACCTGTTTCACACAGGTTAATTGTGTAGAAAGGCACTTCAACATAGGTAATGGCAATCATTAATTAAGGGAGAAGTCCAGAAACAGAGCAATGTGTCCCTCCTGGAGAGGGTCATGTTGGGGGGGGATGTGAGAATATACAAACTCCACACAGTATTAACAATTCTTTGGCAATCATGCTAGACTTTATTTTACGCAGTGGTACAGCCTCCAGGTATCGGGTGGCATAATCCACTACCAAAAGTATATATTGATGGCCTCGAGCAGACATTTCCACTCACCCTATCAAATCCATACTGATTCTCTCTCAAAAGGCACAGAAATGATAGGGAGCGATACTAAGGGAGCCTAAATTCTGGCAGTGGTGCCATCTTTTGACACACTGGGCTTTCCTATTGACTGCGACATGAATGCTTGGCTAAAAGAATCTCAATTGTATGTGTTGGTGTTTTCTCCTCCCCTAAATGGCCACCCCAGAGATGCATATGCACAACTCCCAATACAAACGGTTTGAGTTTTTGGGGGAGCTAACAATTGGTCTACTTTTTTTTTTACCTGCAAGGCAGTGGTAGCCAACCCTAGCCCTCGAGAGCTACCAACAGTTCACATTTTCAAGACAACCTAGTTGCTGCACAGCTGCACGCATTAATCACTGACACATTGTAAAAGGTACACAGATGGAGCTAATTAGGTCACTTGAGATTCTGTGACGAGACCTGCAAAACATGCACTGTTGGTAGCTCTCGAGGAGAGGGTCAGGTAGGCAAGTATGCTGTAAGGTAGTTACCCAATATAGTAAATAAAATCATGCACCAGATTCACGCTACCTTCACAGACCCAGGAAGTTTCTGGGCTGGCCCCTATCAGACAGAAGATGGTTTTTCCAGTTTTTAAAAAGGTGTCATCATAAGGGGACATTTTGCACACACAATAAGGTCATGCAAATGTGGGGTCAGCCCTAAATGGACTGCATTCCATGTATCATATACCAATAAAAATAGTAAAATACCATACCAGTTTTCCTTTTCAAAACGGTTTTTATTTAAAGAATAAAAGTTTTTTGTTAAAGTATTAAAAAACATTCTGAAAGTCTTTATTTTAACATATTGTGTAAAAAAGGCCCTTTACACTATACCCTCTGGCACTGGCACACTTCTCTGCCCTGTGTTCCTCTCATGTGTGGCATCTTCCCTCTCCAGCTATCACTAATATCAGCAGGTATCATGTGGCTCTTACTGGTCGAAAAGTTTTTAAGCAGCCAGAGAGCAAATACCCAGATTGCATCATACACACTTAACCCGGGTCACCAACCTGGGAAAAACCCATGTCAATGGCAGGGTCCGGGACCCCAGTCCTGAGTTGATACCTTTCAAACAACAAACTCCCGGGTTGATGCAGGTTCATGTGCAAAATCCAGGATTTTGGAGTATGCCTGAGAGGGGTATAAGGCTTGGGTATAGAGAGGGAGGAGCATTCATACTAGTTAAAATTATTAAAAATGCCAGCTCCCAGTGACTACACATCATTTACCCACTGTAAGTCTCCTCCAGCGTCCCCTGTGAAATTGGAGAAAAGGATTACTCCTGTTATATATTTTTAGCAACAGTGCTTGTGATTTTACATATGGATGTTCATAGATCGTGACATCCATACCTCAGCTGCTATTGCGAACACAGTGCGAATATTTCTTATAGATGGGAGTGAGAGTCTGGGCTACGCATAGAAGTTTACAGTTTGATGCCTGGCTTAGCTCACCACCCTATACCTATAGGAAGAAGCTTGTATTCCACATAGATTTTTTACCTTACCTGTTAAATCCCTTTCCTTGAGTCCATTTAGGGTGTCCTGTACTTGGGTGGCTTGACAAAGAATCGTCAAGTGTCCCGTCTGCCGAATGCCGAAAAGGGGGCGTAGCTGCGAGATACGTCCGCGGATCGCCGAGCTGCGGCCGGGAGCTTGACAATCCATGGCCGTTCTCAGCAGAACACGCCCCACTGCTTCTAAAGTCTAGACCGTTCTGCAGAGATCCCTGTTCAATGATGTTGGGAAAGACAGCATTGAATAGAGCCCTGTCGGGAAGATCGGCGGGAGATTGAATACCCCCCTTAGTCTTCACACAGGAAGTACTATATTGACAAAGACAGGTCATATTTGGAGGTTAGACAGGCACCAATTATCTTTGCTCATAATAAATCTTTATGGGATTTGAATTACTGAGGAAAGGAGACCTTTATAATTTTTGTAATTGCCAATATCAGGCTCATAATTTTATCTAATCAATTTTTTGAAGCCCTGTAAAATATAATTTTGGGATTCTAGTAAGTTCTGTGGGGACTGACTATCCACATCTCTTAACAGCTGCTGAGAAAATATGGCCCTTCAATTACGCCTGAACAGAAACAAATGACATACTCCACCTTTTGTAGCAAGAAGGAAAGTGGGAACGGGGAAACCAGTGCACAGGTATAAATATTTTTATGATTTATGAAATAGTATAGTCTTGAGAGTCCAGAATTTTGTAAGGAAATCCTTACACCAAATAACGCGTAGTGGAGGTGCACCCCAGACAGACAAAGTATTTATAAATTGGATGGAAGAAAAAAAAAGTACCTGACTTGAGATTATACTACTGCATTGGATATACACTGTAGTGCATTGAGCACCTATATCATACTATCATTGTATAAATAATCTAAAAACTGAATTTTTTCCAAAATAAGAGTGCTCCAACAAACCCCCCCCCCTCAGAAAAAAAAAAAAAAGTACTTTTTTCTTCCATCCAACTATATTCCACCTTTTTCTTTTTCTACTAAGGGAGGGGAGCACCAGGCCTTCAATGTTGCCACCCCCCTCTGGGCGCAAAATATTTTTTTTTTTTTAAAAACAGTATTGAGGGAGGAGGAGTTTAAGCTGCCTTGAAAGTCAACTCTGGTGCCTAGACTCCTAACTACAGCTAGATTTCATAACTTCCAGTGTCCCCCTTTGTGTGAATGCATAATAATTTTTCATCCAAACAGGTTGCCGCTGATGTATGGATAAGTGGGCCTCACAATTTGAGAGGATTAAATGAAGCAAAGAGATGCAACACTGGCTTCATCCTTAAGTCCATTCCACTACACCTTTATTTTATTTTATACTATTCTGTCCTCAGTCTATCTACACTGCATTCTGCTGCCTCCACAACCCACTCTGATGCTTAACCTGTTCCCAGTCAGGGTCTCCATTTCAGCCTGTCCTGTCGGAGCTATCAGAGACAGCACCCACTGTGCATGCATGTTAAAGATGACTTTACACTATTATAGGGATGTGTCATTACAATACACCCTTTTTTGTCCTCACCGGTTACCAGTTCCTCTGTATTGGAACTCAATCTACATCAAGGCTCCAATAAATTAGACAATATATCCAGATGTACCCCTTTCTCCAATTAGCAGCCTTATCAGTCACTTTGGTAAGTCAGGCAGAACCAAACACTGATAAGACACATACTTAAAACCAGGATATTTGGTTTATATTACGCCAACACAAACAGTTTGGACCACTATTTAAAATAACTTTCCATCAATGCCAATGAGCTCAAAACCCCACACATATGATAAATGCCTTTTACAATATTCTACTCCTATTTCTCTCCCTCAAACAAATAAAAGGGTAGCTAAATACAATACCTGTCCCTTGGGTCAAAATAGAATGCCAAGGCCATGGATGCAATCAGTGTTCAGATCATTTATGCTCCAAACAGTCATTTTTGCAGAACACTTCTAGCTCTTGGTAGGAAGAGATGTCAACTGTTTCTCAAATTGGGACAAAAATGATGTATGGCGGAGGCAGGGATGTTTGATATAAGGAAGGCACTAAGCTCCTCTTCCTTTGGAATGCTGCTATTATTCTCTTCCCCACAATTCCCATTTTTCAGTAGACAGGTACGTCTCTCTGAGGCGGTTAGCAATTAGCTTTACCGTGGCTAATTGATTACCCGGGGCTATCCAATTAGCCCTGACCACAAAGCAGTTATTGGGGATGCTACAGGTGCTTTTAAGGCGAGCTGCTTGCTGGCAGGAGCTTGCTCTGTGCACAAAAAAAGTAATTGAAATAGCCCGATATCAGCTGCATCTCCATAGGCCGCCAGCATAGATCAGCTATACACACATTCCTCGAAGTAGTCACAGCAGCTTCTCATGGCTTAAATTAGGGCAAATTAGGGCAGTAGTTTTTTTTTTTTTAAAGTGCAGTTATCACTTTTATAGCAGGTACCATAACCTTTACCAGGGGTAACCAAGTCCAGTCCGGGAGAGCTACCAGCGGTTCATGTTTTCCAGAACACCTAGCAGGTGCACAGATGTACTCGTTACCCACTGACACATTATGATAGATCCACCGTTAGAGCTAATTACTGCATTTGTGATTTGGGAGAAGACCTGGAAAATTTTAACTGTTGGTAGCTCAAGGACTGGAGTTGGCTACCCCTGACCTATACCATCACGTACTCAACCTTCCTCGCAGTCAGAGAGGATTATTAAAAGAGAGGAGTGCTTATGTGTGCCTGCTCTGTGGAACCCAATATCACCAACACCATAATACTGAGCGAGTTTTGGGAAACAAAATCCTCAGCACTCACCTGACACTAGAAGCATAGCTAGAACTCTGTGGGCTCCCATCCCAATGCTTCTAGAGAGACATCTCTCTCCACATTTTATGTACCATAGTAGTGCTTTAGTTCAATTTATGCACCCTAGCACAGAAATGGAGAGATTCAGAAAAATCATGAACTATGCTCTGCACGGCCAATTGAGCAAGGAGGATCACAATACCGCACCCAAAACATGTGTAGAATCTGCAGTATCATTGAAGTAGGAAGAAAGATGTAGCTGCTGAAGGAATCAAACTGAAATAAATGGTCATCAAGACTGGGCTCACCACCTATACCCATTCCGGTGCCGGATTACTGCCCGACAGGGGGATCCCGATGGTCAGTATCCCGACTGCTGGTGCTCTGACAGGGGGGAACCCGACTCACAGGGGCTAGTCTCCCTTGTGGCGGTTGAGCGAAGTGAGTCACCTTGCCCGCAAGGGGCTTCTTTGCGCTCGCCCCCGTCTGAGATCCGGCAGTCAGGATACTGACCGCCGGGATCCCCCCTGTCGGACCGCCATACCACACCCTACCCATTCATGGTCTGTGGTCCCCATTGATAAATAACAGTCACAAATCATAATTAAGTGCCCTGCCCTAACACCCCAATGGTGTACAGTGTCCCCCAGATAGAGGAGAAATGTTGATCTTTTAAAGTTCTTTATTTCACCAGCTGAGTTCTAGCAGTGAAAAATTGTTTGTGGCACCGCAGAGTTTCAAAGCTATGAAACGGATCTGCAAAAGTATAAGTTGGTAAAATGATCTTCTGATGCACTTTAAAATGACTACATAAAAAAACAAACCCTACAAATATGTTCTCTGCTAGACCGAGAAGGCACATCAAATGCTCATATCCTTTGTACATCTGGAAAATGAAGGTGATCAGCAGTTAAGGGACCTCATGTGGTCAGTTTATAACTTTGGGTCTTTTCTCTCTGACAAATTGCAGCTATCCATCAAACAATCGATAATTCTTGCAGGCAACAGTCTGATTTATTATAACAAAAGAAACACAATTTAAAAGATGTGTACAAAATATGCCTGATCACATCAAGCATTGACTCGTATACATGTTATTACTAGGTTACATGCGAGTGCATCACAAAGCTCTCCATCCAAAGAGCACCATCACAAGGGGCATGGTAGTCATTACTGTACTCATGCTGACAGGGTTCAGAGCTGCAAAGAAAAAAGGTATCTGAACTCTTAACTTCTGTCTTGAGTTCTACACCATATATATAGCGTAGCTGGCTGATTTAAAAGCCCCCAGTATTATACCAGCTTATAAATCAGTAGCGGCTATCATGCAGGAGTACAATACTTCTCAAGCACTTCCATTCTCTGGCCCCATGGAAATACATTACTGGTCCAGTTCTTTGCATAGATGTGAAGATGATGTTTTGCCTATGCAGCTGATAGACAGGCTTGCCGAATACTCTGTGCCCATGTTGTTAGCAGGGCTGTAAGAGAGTGTTTGTCCGGAAGCTGAAGGAGTTTGGAGGTCATATAGCGATACACGGACTGCAGGAATGGGTTGGCTTCTGCAAAAGAAAACATCATCACAACCAAGCACATGGAATACAGAACAGACCACAACACATTCTTCTAGAAGAGGGATGGACAATAAGCCGCCCTCCAGCTGTTAAGGAGCTACACATCCCAGCATGCCTTGCCTTATAGTTTTGCTATTTGGCCATGCTGAAACTGATGCAAGGCATGGAGGGCTGCGTATTGCCCACCCCAGTTCTAGAACTATATGAACATAAAAAATGCATGAGTAATTTAAAAGTAATCTTAGAAACTCTAGCTGCGATGTGTGCCAGGTGCGCTAAGCACTTCTATTAGTTAATATTTCACAGTTCCAAGTCCTTATTTGTGGGTAGAAACAATATTTTGGTTAATTATTACAATCAACTGGTAACTTTTTCCTCAGTATAGTAAGGTATATGCCATTGAGCTGTTTCATTAGTTTTCTGAGACTTTTTGGCTCCAACAGTACATGAATGAGAAAGAATTAGAACAGTCATTAACATTACCATATTGCCGAGGATTGTCCATCCAGAGGGGACTCTGCTCAGGATAATCTGCTGGCACACTCAGCTGCAAAGGAGGTACACTTGGGAGGTTTTTGTCATCTAGGTTCACAAAGAAAAAAAAATGATGAGAAAAGCGGTACTACCAAGAAACATCTTTCATAGGGTCATTTCCTGAAAAAGCAGCTATGTGTTAAAAAAGGTACCCTCCATGATTGCACATCACAGAACCACCTCAAGGAGCAAAGGCTACTGGAGTTAGTGACTGGATTGTCCACATATGTGCAGACATTCTGGTCCCAGCTACGACCCCCATAGCAACGCCGCTACTTCTTTGAGAAGAAATGGTACATGGATAAATAGTCAAACTTTCTGTTTTCAGTTTATGGGTAGTTTACATTAGGAGAATTTTGGCCCAAGGACTGGTAAGATTCATCAACAGATACTCTGTAGGCAGCATAATCCTTACAGCAACGTGCGGATGCAGTTCTAAGGTTATATAAAGTATCTTCACGTCAACAAATTTGTTTTACACAGCTGTAAAGCAGAATTGTAACAATGCTTTACTTAGAATTCCGATCACATTGGCATGCATACTCCACATATTTTGTAGACATTGTAACCATTGACAAAGTAACTACTCCCCTTGGCCCATTCTTCCTGACAAGCACTTCAGTTCCAACTTCTGCGGTCATTTGTTTATACACAGGGTTGACCGGCGGTGGGAATGCTGGCAGTTAGAATACAGACTGGAGGGAATCCTGAGAGGGACCAGGTGAGTATATTAATTCTCCCCCCAGCCACCCCAAAACCCTTCTAACCCTGGTGGTCCAGGGTGAAACTAATAAGTAACTGTAGTGATTGGCTGGCTTTCCCAACTTCTGTTCATGGGAGGACTTAGGGGGGCTCATCTCACACCCCATGCCCTCCAGAAGATACACATTTGTTTCTGCCAATGGGCATGCAGAAATGGGCAAAAACTGAACAGTTTGGGCAAGAAGCCCCAGGAAACAAAGCAGCAATAGTGCTGCTCCAAGATCATCTTGCCATTCTAGAGCCACATTCTGATTGTTCAGTTTATATCTAAAATATTCATAAATTGTACTAACCGCCACAATACTAGGAGGACACTAAATATAGTCCTCAACACACCTCCTCTAATTGCACTTTGGTAACGCTTACCTAATTTGCAAATAAGATGAACCGTTCCATTATTACTGCAATGCGATGGATCGAGGTTAACCAGGAATATGGAGTGTAGTTTCGCAACCTCGCCCTGTAGAACATTAGGAATGCTCTGTCTTTCATCGTCCTCAAACTTTCTCTTTCGAGGAACAACCGTTTGAGCCCTATAAAACACAATAAGCAGTGTTCTCAGAACATGAAATGAAGATTAAGCACACCCATTCCACATATAGCAAATTCTGTATCTCCGGTGCGGTTGTGCACCATCTGCTCTTATTTACCTTTAATCACGTAAGACGTAAAATAAAGCTAGATGGTGGGGGTGGTGAAAGAACAATAAATAAATATAAGGGGAGGGGGTGGGGTTTAAATATATTTTGCAAATAAACCATTTAAATAAATTGTAACTTTAAAAACTGTATTAAGTAATACAAAAAAAAATCTAAAGCTGAGCAGTTTTGTGGGGAAAAGTCAGTTAAGTGGTCAAACAGTGATAAAGGGCGGAGTCCGTGCCTGTGTAATGAACAATTATCTAGTTGCAGCAATAGGCTCCACATTTAGCAACTTTTAATCAGCCCATTAAAACAACCATTAAATCCTAAAGAGGAGTAAGTCAAATTTTCACTTTTGTATTTCTTCACTACAATGTTAATTAAGACTGGAAACAATTTCAGTTTGCTACAGTATGATCACCGATTTAGATCTGCAGGATTGTTTTTAAGTAGAAAAAAAAACAAAAAAAATAGATGCATATAAAACCACCCTTATTTATAGATTGACGCAGAACACGCTGTGTCTTTATAAGCAATTTATGTGCAAAATAATGCAAGAGGCGTCAAGTAAATAGAAGCCCGCTGCAGGCTTCTGTGAACCAGTGTAGCTGCATCAGACGACAGACACTGGAATCAGCACCTGCAGAAAATTGTGCAGACATGCCGCTGCCAAACACCAGCAGCATTATTAACCATACCACAGGTTTTGTGGCAATGTGAGCGACATCATGAAGATCCCAAAATATTGATGTTTTAAGGTAAACTCTAAATAGCATCCACCTCTGTATCTGCCCCATAATCATTTGTATTAACAGTCAAACAATACTTTGCTTGTTCTCGGACAGGAGCCAAGCTTGTATTAGCTTACGTTATGGGCTGTCCATGTATAGCAGTCATGGCTGGTACAAATGTCCGATATAAAGAGTGGTTGAATACAGGTGAACGGATATTTGCCAGGACTGCATCCAATAGTGGTTGGCACAGATACTGCTGCTTTGTGGATGGAACAGTTGGTGGAGGAGGAGTGGGCTGGAAAGAAACAAAATTAAGGAAACTGTGAACCTCTGTAAGCTACATAATATAGTTAACTAATCTGTGATACGCACAGCTGAATATAAAACAAATATACATCTACAAGATAATAGCATAGCCCAGGGTTTCTCGAGCCAGGTCACCACAGTGATCTGGTCTTGGCCGGGTTGGTGGTGTGGTGCGGTCCTCAACCTCCGCCGGCTGTTAAGCTTCCATAGCAGGGAGCTGCATCCTGCCCGGTTTTTAAACATTTAAATGCGCCCTGCCCTTCCACCGATTACAGAGGCACCTGTGTAGTACAAAGAAAAACAGGAAGACTCACACTAAGTGAGTCAAGCAGCGCTCAAGTCAATGAAATAATACCAGAAATTTGAAAAGGTATAACAATTTTTACTGTTTCTTTAAAAACACATGTAAATACAATACACAAATAAATAAAATCAATTTATAATGGCATAATGGGTGAAGGGGGGAGATAAAAGTAAATTGGAGTGAAAATAAAAATTGCAAATGAATTTAAAAGAAAAAAAGTCCCGCCTCAATGGACACAAAAGAATCTACTGTGTCGACACTTTTGGAGAAATAACAGGTTATTTTACTGAAATTTTACTGAGGTTATTTTACTGAAATTTCTGAGATAACTCTGGAGTATTGCGATCACGTGACATTTTGGAACACATAATGCGCTCCATATACCTAGATAATGATTGGTCACGTGACCGCATACACACCAGTTCAAACAGCAGGAATATATTATCTATACCAACGAATTATGTTAATATATCCGTCCCCCTGGCTACTATGATTGGTTAGCCTACTGCACTCCACCCCTGTCATTAGATCCCACTTATGAAGCGGAAGTACCTCTTGGAGCGCATATGCGTTCCAACTAATAACCAACCAAATTGGCGCTAAGTCCCGTTTTCGCTTCCGGGGTAGACACGGAAGCGATTCGCCCTGGCTTCTGTCTGGAACGCATATGCGCTCCACACACGTAGGTGCCTGCTATTGATGTATATTTATACTTTTGATAATCTTATCTTCAGCGGATATTGTTTGCCGCCCAAGCACCTCCACTATGAGGAAGAAAAATGTATTTGGTATAAAAATATAAAGATATTTTCATCCACACATACAATTCCGATCACGTGACTTATCTCCGGTCACGTGATCGCAGCTAAAAATCGTAACTATAAAGTTTATATGTATTTATTGCCTAATTCTGGTTTTATATTGACCCAATACTTCTATGTTTAGGATATATGTCTGCCTCCCTATTAATATACTTATGCAATGTGTATTATTCGAATTAGAACTGTTAATTGAACCTTACAGGTGTAATGATTTCCACATTAAGTAAGGTATATATACCTGGTCTAGGTTCATAGTCCCCCACACCTTTGATAAAGCTGCAGGACGCAGTGAAACGCGTTAGGTGATTGCCCCCCACCTCTGGACACAACTGTGACACTTTGACAGACCTGGACATCACTTCTGTTGCTCACTCCAATTGGCATTCATTACTTGGCGGACACCGTGCATGTTATACCCCTGGTTAACAACATCTACACCAGCGTGGACTGCTACCAGGCACGGAAGCCACTTCTTCATCCCACTATTTGGTAATACAATCTGGGTGGAATCGCTCCAGACAACCTTGGTGATTGAGACAACCACATCAGTCTCTCACCACACCAATAAAAGATCTGGTCTACATCAAGCGGCAACCTCCAGCGGCATCTAATATCTCCGCAAACATTGAGTGGACCCCCAGTATCATCCTCATCCAAGGGATTCACTACTCATTGTTGGTAACGTGCACTTACCTGTTATTTCTCCAAAAGTGTCGACACAGTAGATTCTTTTGTGTCCATTGAGGCGGGACTTTTTTTCTTTCAAATTCATTTGCAATTTTTATTTTCACTCCAATTTACTTTTATCTCCCCCCTTCACCCATTATGCCATTATAAATTGATTTTATTTATTTGTGTATTGTATTTACATGTGTTTTTAAAGAAACAGTAAAAATTGTTATACCTTTTCAAATTTCTGGTATTATTTCATTGACTTGAGCGCTGCTTGACTCACTTAGTGTGAGTCTTCCTGTTTTTCTTTGTATTCTCTAGTGGGGAGTGACTACCCCCACAACCAAGCAGCTGCTCTAATCAGAGAACCAGCTCATTGCAAGGCGCCTGACTATTCCTAGTGAATAACATTTTCTTTCACCTGTGTAGTACAGCAGAGGCACAGCGGAAGGTAAGGTGCACTGGAGTTACTGATGCTATGCGCTGCCATACTGACAGGCAGCAGCAGCGTCAGCAGTAGGATCCCCGCTGCCCGCCTGCTCCTCTCCGCCCACCTGTGCGGTTGAGCAGAGCATGCAGTGCAAGGAGGCGCCGGGCTGAAGAGGCGCTCTCCCTGCTCTGCTAGGTTGCTGCTGTCGTCTGTCACACAGGCAACAACAGCGCAAAGCACTGCTTTAGCTCAGTAGCCCCAGCAGTGTCCCAGGCTGCAAAGAGATAGTGCAGTAAATGCACAGTGACAGAGCCGCAGTCTGCTTTCCTAGTTCTACCCTGCTCAGTCTGCTCTGTCCTAGGTCTGGGGAGCAAGCCCCACCCCCTTCCTCCCCTCAGACACCCCAGTCCCAACTTTCTTTGTACCCTGCCCAGTGCCCTGTCCCAGCCATATCGGGGTAGCAAGCACCGCCCCTTCTTCCCTTCAGGCAGCCCAGTCCATTCCCAGCTTTCCCTGTATCCTACCAGATCAGAGGAGCAAACCCCACCCCCATCTTCCCTCAGGTAGCCCAGTTCCGACTTTCCCTGTACCCTGCTCTGTCCCAGCCAGGTCAGGGTAGCAAGCTTTGCCCCCTTATTCCCCTCAGGCAATCCAGTTCCAGCTTTCCCTGTACACTGTTCTGTCCCAGCTGGGTCATAGTAGCAAGTCCCGCTCCTCCTACTTCCCCTCAGTCAGCCCAGTCCCAACTTTCCCTGTACCCTCCTGGCAGAACATGTTAACCCCTTGGCAGAGCATGTTAACCCCAAAGCAACAAGCATTAACCACTGGAAGAGCATATTAACACCTGGCAGACCATGGTAGCCCCATAGAGGCAGAGCCTGTTCACCCCTGGCAACAAGCATATTAATTCCTGGCAGAGCATGTTAACCCCTGGCATCAAGCATGAAACCCATGGCAATGAGCATGTAGGTAAGCGAAACATATGTGGCATAATCTGTAATTACGGCGTGTGGTATATGTAATGTGTACATTTTTCGTTCCTGTTGTTTTATCTGGCTCCTACATTTTCCTCCTGGCTCCTAGATTTTAAATATATATGTCGAGCCCTGCCAAAGCCATAGAGACATTACTTACCACAGCCATGTCATTCTTTAGCTTCTCCAATGCAATCTCACATTTCTGCAAAGTCTTCAGTGGACATCTGTACAAATAAGAAGGAAGATACAGTAATCAGGGGGAAAAAAAGGGGATTTTTGGTTCTTACCTGTAAAATCCTTTTTTCGGAGGCCAAGGTGGATGCTGGGGTATGGGTATTCCGGGCTGGAGGTCCGGGCACCAAGGAGTACAAACTTCTTGTGGCTAGTGCAGCCCCAGGCTCCGCCCCCCTAATACCCCTTCCTGTCCTCAGAGACCAGTTTTTAACTTTAACAAGCCGAGGAACAGGTATAGGAGAGGGGAACCATTCAACTTTTGAACATTCAATAACCAGAAC
This sequence comes from Crinia signifera, assembly GCF_055691185.1. Lineage (NCBI taxonomy): Eukaryota > Metazoa > Chordata > Amphibia > Anura > Myobatrachidae > Crinia > Crinia signifera. The sequence continues at coordinate 353,188,208 of NC_139217.1, forward strand.
ACTAAAATGTGAACTATAACTATGACTGCAAGATTTGGAGCGGTAGGGCGGGCGCCCAGCATCCACCTTGGCCTCCGAAAAAAGGATTTTACAGGTAAGAACCAAAAATCCCCTTTTTTCTTACGGCCAGTGGTGGATGCTGGGGTATGGGACGTCCTAAAGCTGTGTCCCTAAGGGTGGGACCGCTCCTGAGCTGCACTGAGGGCACCCCTGCCAAAGGCCGCATCGGCCGAGGCAAAGGTGTCGAATCGATAGAATTTGATGAACGTATGAGCCGAAGACCACGTGGCTGCCCTGCAGATGCTCTCCGCCGAGACCCCTGCCCTCAGGGCCCACGATGCCCCCACAGACCGGGTGGAGTGCGCCCTTATCGAATGCGGTACTGGTCGTCCCGCCAACAAGTACGCTTGCCTTATGGTAGACCTTAGCCACCTAGCCAATGTGCATTTTGAAGCAGGCCAACCCAGCTTCCGGGCATCAAAGAGAACAAAGAGAGAATCAGACTTTCTTATCTGTTCAGTTCTGGTCACATAAATTTTTAGGGCTCGAACAACATCCAAAGAGACATCGTTATCCCGCGATTCTGTGGTTGTTTTATACACTGGTACTACTATTTCCTGATTTATATGAAATCGGGATACAACCTTTGGGAGGTAGTCCAGTCTAGTTCTGAGAACTGCTCTATCTTCATGAAAGATGAGCAATGGGACCTTACAGGAGAGGGCCCCTAAATCTGACACTCTGCGCGCTGACGCAATGGCTAGTAAGAACACAGTCTTCAGAGTGAGCCATGAAAGAGAAACAGATTCTAAGGGTTCGAATGGGGCCTTCATCAAACTCTTCAGCACCAAGGTAAGGTCCCATGGGTTTGCAGGTGGACGTATGGGAGGTTGTAGGTGAAGAGCTCCCTGTAGAAAAGTATGGATCGTAGATGACGTAGCGATCTTCCTCTGGAAAAGGACGGAGAGAGCCGACACTTGAACCTTCAAGGATGAATGGCTCAATCCCATGTCCAATCCTGATTGTAGAAATCCTAAGACCCTATCCAACCTGTATATCCTTGGGTTGAACCTCCTGGGTTCACACCAAAGAAAATACCTTGCCAGACTCTGTGGTACACCCTAGCTGACGATGGCTTTCTTGCCGCCAGCAGGGTCTTGACCACCGTAGGGGGAAAACCTCTTCTGCTCAGGATCGACTCTTCAATAGCCACCCCGTCAAAGCCAGCCTGGCTAAGTCGGGGTGTAGACACGGTCCTTGTGACAGGAGGTCTGGCCGGAGGGGCAAGGGAACCGGTGGTGCCATGGCCATCTGTAACAGGTCTGGGTACCATGATCGTCTCGGCCAATTCGGGGCCACTAGGATCATGGTCACCCTCTCTCTCTTGAGGCGTCGAAGTAGCCGGGAGATTAGAGGGATTGGTGGAAATGCAAACACCTTTTGAAATGGCCAGGGGGCTGATAGTGCGTCTACCAGACACGCCTGTGGGTCCCTTGTCCTGGCTCCGTACCGGGGGAGTTTTTTGTTGTGTTTTGAGGCCATAAGGTCGACCTGTGGCATTCCCCACTGACCTGTCAGGATTGTGAACACTTCTGGGTGGAGGGACCATTCCCCCGAGTGGATCGTCTGCCGACTCAGGAAGTCCGCCTCCCAGTTCAACACTCCTGGAATGTATACTGCCGACAGGGTGAGTAGGAATTTCTCTGCCCATACGAGGATCTGGGTCACTTCCCGCATGGCCGCTCGGCTCCGGGTCCCCCCCTGGTGGTTCACATATGCGACTGCCGTCGCGTTGTCTGATTGTATTCTGACTGGTTTTCCGTGAAGAAGGGTTCCTGACTGCTCGAACGTCCGGGAGATGGCCCTTAGTTCCAGCACATTTATTTGTAACTTTGTTTCCTTTTGTGACCAGAGGCCCTGGAATGACTGGTCTAGGGTTACAGCCCCCCAGCCTACCAGGCTGGCATCCGTTGTCACAATGATGTAATTGTGGTTTGCAAAGGACTTTCCCTTTTTCAGATTGTCTGACAGCAGCCACCACTGTAGGGATTGTCTGACCATGCTTGATATGATGAGGAACTGTCTTTTCAAATCCGCGTGTGATCGGTTCCAGCGAGACAACAAGGCCAGCTGGAGTGTTCGGGAGTGGAACTGGCCGAATTCCAGCATTGGAAACGTGGATACCAGTTTCCCCATTAGCGTCATACAGAGATGAACTGACACTCTGCTTTGTGACAGGAATACCTGGACTTGTGAGTGAATGTCCTGTATCTTCTTCTTGGGAAGAAACACTCTCTGGGTCTCTGTATCTATTAGTGCCCCCAGATGAACCATGGTGGATGAGGGAGTCAAGCTGGACTTCTTCCAGTTGATTATCCACCCGTGAGATTGGAGCATGTCCAGCGCCATCTGGAGGTGGGCCTGGATCTCCTCCTGTGACTGCGCTACTATCAGTAAATCGTCCAGGTACGGAAGAATTCGAATGCCTAGGAGGTGCAGGCGAGCCGCCATTACCGCCATGACTTTCGTAAACACCCGGGGGGCTGTTGAGAGCCCGAACGGGAGCGCACGAAATTGAAAATGGCGATCCAGTATCGCGAATCTGAGAAATCTCTGATGCTCCTGCTTGATTGGAATATGCAGATAAGCATCTTGTATGTCCAGAGAGGTCATCAGGTCTCCTGGTTCTAGAGTGCTTAGAATGGAGCTTAAAGATTCCATCCTGAATTTTGGGACCCTCAGGAACGTGTTGAGTTTCTTGAGATTCAATATCGGGCGGAAGGACCCATCTGGTTTGCTGACCAGGAACAGGTTTGAATAGAAACCCGTCCCCCTTTGGGAGTGTGGAACCGGTATAATCACCTTCTGTTCCAACAGAGTTGAGACTGCCGTCTCGAGGGCTCTTGCCTTGAGCGGGTCCTGGGGAAGGCCCGTTGTAAAGAATTGTGTTGGGGGTCTGGAGCAAAAGGTCAGAGCATACCCTTGCAATACTAGATCCAACACCCAGGAGTCCGATGTGGAACCTGACCAGGTCTCCGCAAACTCCAGAAGGCGACCCCCCACCCATGGCACTTTCTTGGTGTGCCCGGCGTCAGGCCGCTGGCTTTTCAGCCTGCTTTGGGGCCTGGCGACGAGCTGCCCAACCCTGTTTGGGCTTGGACTTCTGCGTCTTTTGTGAGGGCTGTTGAGACCTAGTTGGCCAGGATCCTGTATAATGTGATCTGCCCCTGGAGGGACGAAAAAACCGAAAGGCCTGTTGCCTAGGTTTTGCAGTTCCTGTGGGCAGAAAAGCCGACTTTGAGGCTGCAATGGAAGTGACAATCTTGTCCAATTCCGATCCAAAGAGGATGCCCCCCGTAAAAGGTAGGGCCTCCAAGGCTTTCTTGGAATCATTATCGGCCTTCCAAGATCTGAGCCAGAGGGCTCTGCGTGCGGCCACCGATACTGCCGAAATTTTTGATGCAAATATTCCTGCATCCAGCACTCCCTCACTTAGGTAGGAACTAGCCTCTCTAATATTGTCCACAAAAGACATCAACTCAGATCTTTTAGTCCCTGACTGCAGGCCCTCCAAGAGCGCATCCGCCCAGTGTGCTATAGCTCTGGTTGTCCAGGCTGCCGAATAGCTAGGCCTAACTGCAGCCCCTGCGTTAACATATATGGACTTGAGGAACTGATCCAGCTTTTTATCTACTGGATCTTTTAAGGATGTTACATCAGGTATGGGCAAGGCCGTTGCCTTAATTAACCTGGTGACGTGGGCGTCCACCTGAGGGGGTTCATCCCATTTCCTGTGGCTGTCTGGGAGAGGATAAAAGGAAGAAATCCGCTTGGACACCAGGAATTTCCTGTTAGGATGCTTCCAGGCCTCTTCAAACAGGTCATCCAACTGCTTTGATTTAGGGAAAAAGGCACTATCCTTCTTTTTGCGTTTGAACACTGGTTCAGTATCTATTCCCTCTGCAGCGGCCTGAGTATCCGGCTCCTTAATGTTAAAGGTGAGCCGTATCAATTTAATTAGACTATCCACTCTGGATTGTGACATGTGATCCTCCGTATCAGTGTCCACATCATCCACTAAATCAATGGCGCCCCCATCCTGATCGTCTCCAGTTGCATCGCCATCATCATCTGTGTCCTGTGGGAGAGGCTGAGTTGCCTCACGTCTGGACGGTCTATTTGTACTAGACCCTGTCAGGACATTTTGTAGTGAGGATGAAACCTGCACCAAACCCTGGACTGACTGAGATAGACCTGCTACCCATGCCGGTTCTGGCTGGGGCTGGACTTGGGGTACCGGTGTGGCAGCGGGGTTACGTGACGCTGCCAGCTGGGAAGCTAATTCCCTCATCGCAGAGGACAGGTCTGCCGCCCAGTCCGGTCTGCAGGGAACATCCGCATTGGGTTGCGAACTAGGCCCCGGCTGAGAGCAACGGTCACAGAGGCCTGCGTGGTTCTGCTCTGCACTAGCAAAATTTTCTTTGCACACTGTGCATGTATATGCATGCAACGCTGGAGCGGGACCAGGCCTACGGGATTTCCCCTTTGCTGACATGATATGTGTATGTATCGCAGTAAATTAGTAACCTGAGTTAACTAAACACCAGCGCTATTGTATGTGGAAATTGTCAGTCACTAAATAAACGAATAAGTGACCTAATACTGCACTCTCTGGCACTTCTACAGAGAGAGATGTGGTATATGAATACTCACATCAACATAACAAACTGTGAAAAATAACAAAGACAGAAAAAAACACTGCAGTATTCAATTCCTCACACAACACATACACACAGGATTCGGCACTTTGTTTCCTACACCTACACCATAAAAGTGAGGTGAGGATAATACAACCTGTCACTGATAACAGTGGAGGCAAAGGGGGGCGATTTCTTTAGCTCCTCTCCGTTTAGCAGGCAGGTAGCAAGTAAGCTAAAATGGCCCCCACTGTGACACAGGTGGGAGGAGAGGAGCGCTCGCAGCGGGAACCCAGGACAGGCTATTGCCGCGAGCATGGGGGCGGAGTTATCTTGTACTCCGTCCCCTCCTGGAACCACCAGCGTAACTCTCTTAATGGCGCCTCCCTCCAGAGAGAGATATGCTTACGGCGAAAACCGTGGTGGTCTAGCGGTTACTCAGCATGAGCTGAGTACTGCTGCCAGGCCTCCGGCGGCCCCTCCGCCGGCGGTGTGAGCCGCGACTCCGGCTCCCTCACAAATGAGAAGCCGCTTACCTGCGCTTCTCCCGGCTGCAGCTCCCTCCAGTGCCTGAGGTGTCTGGTGTGAGCGGCCGACAGGTCCGTCCACCAGACGCCGGGAGAGGCTCTGCCGTCAGCCGCAGCAGCGCTGCGCTGCCGGCTGTGTTAAAATTAACACACACAAAAAAAAAAAAAAAAAAAACTGAAGTAAATTAGGGCTAAAAATGCCCTCTCCTTAGCGAGGTGCCTGTTCCTCAGAGCACCAAGGAAAAAAACTGGTCTCTGAGGACAGGAAGGGGTATTAGGGGGGCGGAGCCTGGGGCTGCACTAGCCACAAGAAGTTTGTACTCCTTGGTGCCCGGACCTCCAGCCCGGAATACCCATACCCCAGCATCCACCACTGGCCGTAAGAAAAATGGATGTTTAGTGAATAAATAACACTACAAATACACACACTTCTGACAGACAGAGACAGACAGACACATACCTACAAACCTATACACATACACACCTCTTTGATGGATCTGTCAGAATATCCAAGAGACTCTTCATTTTACTAAGATCTTTCTTGCGATCTGGTGGAAGGCAAAAAGTGCGTTTACAGTTATTTGGTTTATGAATTCAAGTGTCCCCAATCAACACGGACTACACTGTAAACTAGACTGACAGGAAACACTGCAATGGTCCTCACACAGCTCAGTGTGCTGTGGATCTAGACACCATAATGGACCTTGGAAAATAGCATGCCATACAGTTTCATATAACAAATAAAATAATCTCATGTTAAGTTAGGTATTGGGAGGAGACTCACCTTCATTTTTATCAATCTTGTTGATCATGCGTCTTAGTGGCTCTATGTACTTGGACAGCTGTTTTAGCTTCTCAAGATACTGTTGTTCCTCTGACTGGTTGGAACTTGCAGGGCTCATTGCAGAGATAGGATTAACTGGATAAACATAAAAGAATTACAGCCTTGCAGCCAATGGAATGTCTATGAAACACACTCATGCACGGTATGGGCTAGTTAAAGTGAAGTTAAACACTGGAATATATTTTGCAAAATCAGGCAAATATAGAAGTATTAAATTCACAATCTCTTGGCAAGAGTCAAATGGGACCAAGCAGCTGTACAAATTTCCCCAATTTCATCAAAACCAAAACTACTTTATTCTGCCATGGTGTAGAGTAACTTATATAACTCCCGGTGGGGGCCGGGGGTTGGTCACATACACGTGGAGCTCAGATCTCCAATCCACTGAACTCCCCAACCTCGGCTCCCGGAGAAGCATGGTGGAGGAAGTCGGAGGCAGCGGACGATACCCGATCGGAGGCGGACGGCGCAGCTGCCCCCCGGATATGCAGAGAGCACCATCACCTCCCCCCCCCCAATGAAGACCACTAGATATGCCCCGGCTGGCAGAACCCGCGACTGCGACACCAGGCTGCGATGTCAAAGATTTACGGCATGCAAGCCCCGGCCGAGGACTGTGGGAGGCCGCCCTCCCACATCCCCAAATAGATGTTCCTGCTCCAGGCTGCCCCACCCCTGGCAATCTTAGCGGGGGGGGGGGGGGGGGGGGGGGAGCGGCGGTGGACCTCAACTCTGGCCCCAACCCTCAATGTGTCTCCCCTCCCGCCAGGACTCCTAACACGCATGGTCAATGGTGAGGTAATACAGATGTTTTGGCTCAATCACCAACTTACTCCATCTGTATGACCATGTCAAACTGGAATATGACCCAGAGACATCACAATGTCTCTCAGGCCTACATAAACTCCTGGCTGTATTGCACTTTCTGGCTACTGGGAATTTTCAGTCCGTCGTGGAGTTATTGGATATCTCATATTCCAACTTCTTTCAGTAGCCACCATAGGTCCTTACTTAATTTCCGCCTCTAGTAGACACGTTATCTGCTTCCCCAAGATCACGACAAAAGTAATTTCTTACAGGAAACTAAAGGACATTCTGCATCCAGTTCCCCAAACCCCTTTGGTCTTCACCCACATAATCTAAATGAGATTTAGTTTTCTTGATCAACATTCAGTAGCCACGTGTCTCTTTACCTGGAGTAAGGAGGGGTCCTGGAGAAGGCACACTGAAATTCTGTGGGGTGCGAGCAGAAGCAGGGCTCTGGGAAGGTTGTGGTGATGGACTAGGCATGAAGCTTGGGGAGGGTGCTGTGCCAGAACTGGAGGAAAGAATACATTTCTATATTATGCACATTAATAATAGTCAAACACACTTCTTCGGGCTATTCAATCATATTCCGCTTTTTTTCGACCTTTGAAGGATCGGTTTTCACTGTCCAATTTACAAAACAGGTTCATTTGTTTAGTTTTTTTCAGAGCCTGTGTACCGCTCTATCTAGCTCAAAGGGCGCAACAAGTTAGTACCACCTTAAAATAAAAATTGCCGCAATAGTGATTACTTAATAAAATACACTTACTTCTACAAGCAATGTATTTTAAGCACAAGTTCATAAAAAAAAAAAATCAATCCATAATGGTTCATGTTCATTCTTGATAGTTTAGAACTTTAGTGTGCAGAAAAGCTCCCTAGTGGAGCTAGTACTACTATAGTTTAGAACAGGCATGTCCAACGTTGGCCCTCCAGATGTTGTGAAACTACACATCCCAGCATGCTTTGCCACAGTTTTGCTATTAGAGAATGCTAAAAGTATTGCAAAGCATGCTGGGAAGTGTAGTTTCAAAATATCTGGAGGGCCAACGTTGGACATGCCTGGTTTAGAACTTCCAAACTGTAGTGACCATATGACCAGTTTATATTTCAGGCTATATGGACAATTCTGATTATATATAATAGTCCTCTAATATAACAAAAACTAAAACACACCACACTTTTTTACATTTGCTATAAGTGTTTACCTTACTTGGTATGCATCTCCATTATTTCTTTAAGCAAGACCTTTTAATGATAAAAATTTGTAGTCTCACTATTCCCTTGTACCACCTAGAACTGACCCCTGAGGAAGTCTTAGGACAAAACGCATTGGGTATCAAGTTTGTTTGAACTACACTGTGTTTGAATACTGTGACGACTATGGATGCCGATCGCGGGCTGCACCGCCAAATCCCGGACGCTCTGCCACTCCCATCCGCCCACATTTTCAATCCTCAATCCAGGGATTCAAAAAAAATAAAGGTACTTGTTTCCTAGCACAGCCACAACGATCATGATCGCGGGTAAAATCGGGGCCATCGCATGCACTACAAAATCGGCTGCGATGGGCCAGACGCGATGCCCGCGATTTCCCCATAGAGAGCAATGTTAAATGCCTCAATTTACCCGCGATGACCACGATTTCCCATAGGAAACAATGTGAAATGGCTCAATTTACCCAAATTATCATATGGTAAATGGGCCAAAAACACCCCTGAACATTGAAATGTCCCCCCAAAAGTAGTTTACGCCACCCCACGATCAACGTGAACCCGAAGCGTGGCGAGCGCAGCGAACCCGCGAGGGGCGGCGGTACGCGTCCTCCGACCTTTTCATACCCCTACTATCCACTAGGGCGTGGAGTTGAGAATAGAATAGTGTGGCGAGCGCAGCGAGCCACCGAGCCCGAGGCGTGGCGAGCTCAGCGAGCCCCGCGAGGGGACGCGGATACCTGTGAAGCCCGCGAAGGGACGCGTTTACCTGTGAAGGTATCCGCGTGCGCTCGCCACACTATTCTATTCTCAACTCCACGCCCTAGTGGATAGTGGGGGTATGAAAAGGTCGGAGGACGCGTACCGCTGCGCTCGCCACGCTTCGGGTTCACGTTCATCGCGGGGTGGCGTGAACTACTTTTGGGGGGACATGTCAATGTTCAGGGGTGTTTTTTGGCCTTTCTGGCCCATTTACCATTGTTCCCTATGATGATTTGGGTACATTGACCCATTTAACATTGTTTCCTATGGGAAATCGCGGTCATCGGGGGTAAAGTTACACATTTAACATTGTTCCCTATGGGGAAATCGCGGGTGGACCATTTAAGCTTTTTTAGCCGCACACGACGCGACCGACCCGATTTTCACTGTTTTCAATGGAAAAATCGGGGGCATCGCGTCGGAGGCCACTAAAATTACCCCCGATGGCCAAGATTTGTGGCCGTGCTAGGAAACAAGTACCAAAATAAAAATAAATGCACCGTTATTGGCATCCCTACAACTGACTATCCACATTGCAAAATTGGATGATTCAAGAATAAGCATGAACCATTATGGATGGATTTTATGAACGCTTTTGATAAAAAAAACATTGATTTTCTGAGTGTGTTTTATTAAGTAATCACTATTGGCGATACAGTATACAGGCAATTTTAAGTTTAAGGTGGTACTAGATTGTTACGCCCTCTGATGGTGTCGACCCAGTGCTAAATAGGGCTCACATACATGCATCTACATTTGTAAATCCATTAATGCATCATGTTGACATTTCAAGGCTAAACGCCTTTTCTTCAGGACGGGCATATATGCACTTTTACATGGCCGTCCTGATGCAAAGGCTTTGAGCCTTGAAACGTCGAAATGACGCATTCATGGATTTCCAAACACACTTTTGATCTTTTCTAAAGCCTGTGGAGTGCCACCTGTTGCTTAAATATTCCATCATTGGAGTTGAGGAGAGTGTTATACTGCTTCACATCGCAAAATGCCGGTTCGCACCGGGACTTTGAAACGGGTACAAACCTGCATTTTGGGATGTTCACATCCCCACATCGAACCGGCTTCGCTGACGTCATCCGGGGGCGCGGCAGGGAGTCTGCGAGTCATCGGGGGAGGAGGCAGCGCTTAGAGCTGGCGCTGCTCCAAGTGCTGCCTCCTCCATAGTGTGAACTGGAAAACGGGTCGCTCAACCAGTTTAACCTGTTCACACCGCCAAGCAACACGGCAACAAACCGGTAAGCTTCGTTTTGCAGTGTTGCTACCCGTTTTTGGGACACAGTAACCCCTTTCGCATCGCACTAATTACCGGGTCAAACCGGCTTGTACCTGGTAATTAATTGCAATGTGAAGAGATGGCTGTATCTATATGTGTGGCCATAGCCCAAGGTCACATGTGCTCTATTAATATACAAAATTATCCATATAGTAAATAGTTGTATGCTCCGAAATGCACTCAGAGTTATTGTTCTTTGCTGCAACAGATCGTTGCAGCATATATAAAGGAAAGCTTATGTGTACCACAGAATAGTGATTTATCACTGAGGAACACAGACATTTAGCATAATTATGGATTCATTATATGCTACAGAAAACAAATTCAGTTTTAGTTAGTTAAGTCTTTGCACCAAGAGCTTCTCACCTGACATTGGAGTTGGGCTGAGATGGTTGTGGGGAAGGTTGAGGAGGAGGAGGCATAGACAGTGGAGTCTGTACCTGCTGTACAGGTGATGGTGAGGACATTAAAGAGATACTGCCCTGATTTACCTAAAATAAAACATTGCATTTGTTAAATATATACTAATAAAAAAAATGAACCACAACAGCAAAATGGGAAAAAAATGATTATGTAAGGAGCAGTTAGTGACAATGCCCATGAGGTATAGCCATCTGGGCTTTGTTGCTGGACCTGCAGAGATATGGTTAGTAGAAGTTGGCTCTATCTTCAGGGAGCCACCTGTACAAGAGGAACGTGGATAGCATCATGGAATAGATTGATCCAGGTCCCTGGAATCTGCTAGACATCAAATAAAAGTTAATCACACGGAAATATAGATGGCCCGGCAGCTTAGTCACTGCTTAACATGAAAATGGAAAGATCCAGTTTGGAACCACTGGAGCTTAGGAACGCAGAAGTATCTATCAAAATCTAGGAGTGTGCTTATACAAGCAAGAAATAAAAAATGCATCTAAATCACTAGCCCTGAGTAGGCTTCCATTATGCCGTAACAGACGCACACAGCATACACTACAAGTGCTACAACTCTTGGAAACAAGAAAAACATAAATAATGCAAGCAGCAGATAGGCAGAGGTAAACAATGGACGGAAGAGATTAATAATATATATTTATATTCCGTTAAGTAGTATTCCAGTGCCTACAGCTTTACAAATGCCCCAAACTGTTATAACAAGGGTATGTAATTTGTCAAATAATCTATCGCTGAAAGGTGTGTGTGTACTGTCTGGTTAGCTACTCCACAAGGTAAAGCAGAAAAGGACACCATCACACTCACACTGTTGCACTAGTGCAAACACTAAAAACCAATATAAAGTCACCACAGTCCAACAAAAAAATCTAAAACTACGCAGACAACAACTCAGGTTTTGCTTGTTACCAAGGAACACAGATTTAAAATCTTGAGGGACTGCAGATAACTGACAGACTGTCACAGCTCTGGCACCCACAAGTCAGTCAATACCTGTGGGATCTGCTGTCCTCCCATAGGGGTGGAGCTTGGAGGCGTGTCAGATGCAGTGGTGGGCGGGAACCGCGACCTTATTGCCATCCCACCTCGAGTCATAGATGCGGTGATCATCTTTGGAGGACAATAGACAAAAGTAAAACAAGAAATGCAGTGCAAGTGGCGTGAGGTAGAGGAGTGCATGCAAAAGCCAAGAGGAGGGTAGGGATCCAGGAGCACCCTAAAAACTACAGAAAATCAGCACTATATAGCATCCCAAGCAAGGAACACCTGCACTAAAAGCTTACAGACCGCAGCAGTGTCAGTGCAGCCCCAGAGGTCTCTTAAAGATCTATGCACATTATCCAATTCCAACTTCAAATCTTTGCCTTCAATCATCAGATGTTTTTATTACGTAAGAATAGTTGTATATTACCAACAAACCCCCCCCCCCCCCCAAAAAAAAAAAACCTGATCATTTCTTCTCATTCACAAACAATGGTATTAAGACAAGGCTTAAAAATAAATTACAAAACTAAAACCTTTTTCCGCTTATAGGATACATACGACAATGCCGGTCAGAACAACAACGCTGGCATCTTGAAGGAGTTCATATCGACAGGGGATTGGTAATTAAGCTTACCTTCCCCCTTTCACCCTTAAACCTAACCCTCCTTAGTATCAGCTTAACCCCCACAGCCTGATCCTAACAGTTCCTACTAGTGCTTAAATCTATCCTCCACACCCTGTTGACTAAACCTAACCCCATCCCCCACGGCCTAGCCCTTACACCCCCCAGGAGTGCCTACTTGGGTTACCCTCCCCGGCCACACACCAGTCAGCACTGCATACTCATCGATATGCATACCAGACGTCAGTGTTCCAATGTCGGCATCCGGATTGTTTTGATGATCCGGTACCAGTTTCCTGAAGGCAGTGGGGGATGCCAGCGTCTGTATGCTGAACGCCACCATCCTGACCTCCAGGATGCTGACTGCATCTCCTCACTAATATTTAAATAAAATACTCTTAAAGCAGATATAAAATATGGTGTACTAACAGTACTGCTCTGGTTCTAAAACGTCAGTCTAGAGCACTTACTCCTCTGCATTAGCAAAGCATTGTATGGGTTAGCTTTTCCTTTGCCATCACACCCAGTTATTGTGATTTGTGGGTTAACAGCTGCTCTATAGAGCTTCCAGGAGTAGTGACTGGGCATTACCGCAGTATAGAAGGAACTGCATGACTGTGTAGCAGCTTTTCAGTAAATGTCACATGCAAACAAGTCTCACATTTGAAACAAAACCAACATGAAGCCCAAGTCAGCAGCAGCATCTCTACCATCTCTGCAGATTTCTGGTTGGTAATGCAGCAGTACATGGGTGTAGTAGTGTGTGGAGAAACCTAGTTACTATCTGACAGTGTTTCAGAAAGACATTCACCCAGGTAGAAAAGATCAGATGGGCAATATACCTCATCCTTTTCATAGATCTCTACACAAAACTAAAGCCACCTATTATAGAGATTACAAAACATCAAAACACAAAATGGGTAGAAAGCATCAAAGTCCATGCCATGCAAGGAGAAGCTTCATGGAAACATCTGCACAAGTCCTCTAGATCTGGAAACCGGAGAGCTGAGCCTTGAAACAATTGCAAAGTAATTATATATATCACAACAGTTCTCAACCCTGACTGCAGGAAAAAAAAGGAGAGGTTTCACAGACTCCATGAGTAAAATACAGCAAGCCAAGTACACAATAACCCTGGCGGGGAAGGATTGAGCAATCCCAGTGGAGAAGACCACATTTTACTTAAACCTCTAGTCACCCTGCTCAAACTAAAAGACACTCGTCCTCAAAGCAAATACATGCAGGCCCTGTAGCCAGCAATGGTTTAAACACATCTTTCCTAAAGATGCACCCTGCTCAGTTACAAACATTAGCCTATTAGTACTCACCGTCTATCACGTTCTTGTTCAGCATATGGAACACATATATTAGGATGTATTAGTACATAGCACAGTTAATCAGAGAGATCTGGGTTTAAGCCACAGTGACCACACAGGAGTAGGCCTCCTCTAATTCCAGCAGGCGTTATTGTTGCACCCAAAACAGAAAGACCTACATTAAAGGAGCAGTGCAAGTTATCGGCCATACAACATGAACATTTTTGGTCCAAATAGAAGTATGCGGTTTATAGAAAAGAAGTAATGAAAATTTAGAAACATATGAATTTATAAAATAAACCTGCAATGCTGCTTTAAGTGGTTTAACTTGCAGTTAGAAATTAATTGCATGCATACAGAGAGAGTACTTTATGGTCTCTTCACACGCACAATTACCTGGTTTCCAGCAGATACCATGTGAGCCTGAGCTGCCTGTTGCTGAGCCGCTTGCTGCTGAGCTGCCTGCTGCTGCTGCTGCTGTTGTTGCACTTGCTGTTGAGCTGCTTGTTGAGCCACTTGCTGTGCGTGTTGCTGGGCTTGCTGCTGGGCCTGCTGCTGAGCTTGCGCTTGCTGTTGAGCCTGCTGCTGAGCTTGCGCTTGCTGCTGCGCCTGCTGTGCTTGCTGCTGAGCTCGCTGGACCTGCTGCTGACATAGACAGAAGTTACACGATAACAAAAATAATGGTTACTTAAGTAGAACAAAAAAAAACATGCACAATATAAATGCTAAATTGTTAGCTATTAAAAATCTGGACTTTATGTAAAGTAAAATACCTGGAGTATCTTCAGCTGTTGTTGCTGCTGCGGTGTGAGAGTTACAGACATTACTTGGGATGGGATTTGTCCTTGGAGTGTCTGCCCTTGTGACACTAGGGACTGTGCCTGCTGTTGACCGGAAAGCAGCTGCTGTTGACTCTGAGCTACTTGCTGCTGCTGCTGCATCTGAAGCTGCATAACTTGCTGTGGCTGCTGCTGTTGCATTTGTTGCTGCTGCATGGGCTGCTGCTGCTGTTGTTGTTGCTGCTGCTGCTGCTGTTGCATTACCTGCTGAACCTGCTGCTGTTGTTGTTGCTGCTGCTGCATTTGTTGAATGTGTGCTAATCGCAGTTGCTGTTGTTGTTGTTGCTGCAACTGCTAAAGAAATAGAAGGTAATCAAAAAATCTTAACCATATGTACCATTAAAAACAAACACACACACACACACACACACACAAGGATTAACTAAGACGCAAATGTAATCAATATTTTCATTTAAGAGGTCAACTCAGTGGTTCCCAAGCACTGTCCTCAAGGCACCTTAACAGACAAGGATTCAGGGCTATACATGGAAGTGCAGATGGTTAAATCAATTGTCTAAATATGCCACCTGTGCACAAGCACAGATACAATTAAAACCTGGACTGTTAAGCTGGGTAACACATTAAACGACACTGCAAACTATGCAACGCAGTGAACGGGTTCCCTTGAAAAAATATAGTGCATACACATTAAATGTGTTAACAATCGATATTGGGCTTGGGAACCACTGATGAAACTTATAAAATATTTTGATCTCATACAGAGGTTCTCATACAGTTAATGTTTGCCAGGTCACCTAACAGGTATACAGGTGCACTCATTACTCACCGACACATTTTAAAAGATCTGCAGGTAGAGCAGATTCTGTGAGATCTAGAAAACATGTACGGTTTGGAGTCCCTATGACAGAGTTTGAGTACCTATTATCTACTGGCTTTTTTTCACTTAGGCCTGCCATGCTAATAAATCACACTGATACTGTGGCTGGCTAACTCCAAGTCTGGTTTTACCCTGGTTTAAAATAAGCCACAGAACCTCTCATCCATGAACTTTGAAGCAATGATAGGGGGAGCGTAGTTTTTCTGAAAATCCTTAGGTAACATCTGTACCTAGTAAACCCCATTCCTGACTCAAATTAAACAGCAGAATCATCCCTTTTTATGGTCGTACAATAGTAAGTACAACAAATGCAGTACAATTAATTCAGCCAATAGAGTAATTACAATCATAGCACATTAAACTAGAAGACATACCCCTCCAATACACACAAAATCAACAAACTGTATATTCCAAACCATGGCATATATACTCGAAATGCCATACCATAAAAGCAGAAATGTACTGCACACATGAAAAATCAAAGCTATGAAAAGGATGGGGATTTACTGTACAAAATTGCACAGAGACGCGTGTCGATACGTATACACGAGTGATCCCAAAGGACAGAAAATGGGTAAAAAAAAAAAAAACCATACCTTGCTACATACATGTTCTCTCCAGTAATCACTGTGAAAGTGCATGTGTATTTTCTTGGGTTCAAATAAACCAATCTGCATTGTATATGGCAGTGCAAACCAGATTCACCTATTAGCAAATGGAGTTCATGAACACCCCACAAGCAAAACAGAAAAAAAAAACTCTTGTACAGCAATTTTATCCAGTAATTAATATACCTGCTGCTGGTTCTGCTGTTGCTGCATCTGTAGCTTCAGTATATGCTGTTGCTGGGCTGCAGCTTGAAGCTGCTGTGCCTGCTGCTGTTGCGCTTGCTGTTGTTGTTGCTGCTGCTGCTGCTGAGCTGCAGCAACTGCTGCTAACTGAAACTGTTGCTGCTGCTGCGGTTGCATAACATTCTGCTGAGCAACCTGAAACTGCTGCTGTTGTTGTTGTTGCTGCTGCTGCTGCTGTTGATGTTGCTGTAAGGCTGCTTGTTGCTGTTGAAACTGTTGTTGCTGCTGTTGTGCCATTTGTTGGAGCTGCAGCTGAGCTAAAGACATAAGGTAGGATGTAAGGTTGACTTAACTACTCCATATATAGGAGGCAACAACGTTGAATGCAGCCATACCTCCAATAGTCACAAGGTTATAAGTCTATCAATACAGAACATGTGTTTCATGAACAGAAATCAAACACCATTGTAACTCAGAATCGCTGCATCACAGCAGTGGTTGGATTCTGACCAGGGACCCATCAGTATGGAGTTTGCATGTTATCCATGTGCGTGAGGTGAATTATGAAAATAAAGCGAAATACCTGATTATGGCGCAGAAGGCAGATCATAGAAGAAACTTGTTATTCCCATATAAAAATATTAAAAACACAGCTCTGCACACCAACCAGAAGCAAGCCGTTTCTGGTGCCATCAACTGTTCTCACATTGGTGCACAGTAGGCCTTTAGCCTCTCCAGGGATATTTGCACATAAGTGTACGTTTACTTTGATTAAAAATTAATGGTGGTTTCTTATTGCAAAGCTTTTTTGAAGTCTGGATATAGATGATATATTTCGAACTAAAAATTGTTCAATATAAAATCAATATCCAAAATCTATGTACAGACAACTTTATAATGTTTGCACATTTTATTGGTACACGACAAGTATTCAACAACAGTTTGCATCAGTAAAATGGTGTATTTGTTCCACACAATAGAATTACAATTTGGGGCAATAAAAAAAGTATGTACTGTAGATGGTTGTAGGAAATGTGCTTATGATATTCTTCTAATGATTTTTTTTGGTATTGTGTCTCTTCAATTCAATGTATTTAGTAAATGTCCACATTTGTGGACATAACACACTCGTTGGTATTTTGGGTCACTGTATTCTATATGAATTTTTGTTCCAGTTCTCATGCAGTCAGCTGACAGTACTGGACAGACAGGTCTGTGTGTGGTTCCATAGCTGGCTGCTGCCGCAGGGGTACAGGCTGTGCTCTGATTTGCGAATAAAAGAGATTATAAACTCTACCACCTAAGTGGCTGAGCCTATGTAAGGGCGCTTGGGGAGATGTGTGGAAATTGCCAAGCTGCTCACACCTGGGGGTGGTAAGGCCCCTGTATGCTTAGATCTAGAAAAAAGAAAGGTGAATGGTGGAGCGCTGATTTTTTAAATAAAATTATAAAAAAAGTTGACCAATTGGGTATTACAATTTATTATACTATATCATGAAAAATATATAAAACACAGATAAAACACAATTTTGAATAAAATTCAATACGACAATATTCACCCCTACACGGGACCTGCATGGGAAATAGAAATGTGGATAAGTCTCACTTGTTCCTGGTGATGCTCTCCTGTTTAATGAATGGATAAACTGGATTGGCGGGTGTCCATAAACCTGACTTGGAGCCGATGGTGATGTTCTCCCTTCGTGAGGAAAAGTGGTACACATCTCACGGAATGGAGGGCCTCGCAAAATTATCAGGTGGTGGTGTCCCTTTGTTGGCAAAGTCCAGTAATTTACTTGAATATAGGAGAGCTGGTCCAAGATGAGAAGAAATAAATTGTAATCCACAGGGTCCAGTACAGGGTGAGCGCCTAACGCGTTTCGTCATACACAGATGACTTTATCAATGCCTTTGATAAAGTCATCTGTGTATGACGAAACGCGTTAGGCGCTCACCCTGTACTGGACCCTGTGGATTACAATTTATTTCTTCTCATCTTGGACCAGCTCTCCTATATTCAAGTAAATTACTGGACTTTGCCAACAAAGGGACACCACCACCTGATAATTTTGCGAGGCCCTCCATTCCGTGAGACGTGTACCACTTTTCCTCACGAAGGGAGAACATCACCATCGGCTCCAAGTCAGGTTTATGGACACCCGCCAATCCAGTTTATCCATTCATTAAACAGGAGAGCATCACCAGGAACAAGTGAGACTTATTCACATTTCTATTTCCCATGCAGGTCCCATGTAGGGGTGAATATTGTCGTATTGAATTTTATTCCAAATTGTGTTTTATATATTTTTCATGATATAGTATAATAAATTGTAATATCCAATTGGTCAACTCTTTATAATTTTATTTAAAACAATCAGCGCTCCACCATTCACCTTTCTGTGCTCTGATTTCCAACAGGGAATTGACTACCCCAGTGCAGTCAATGAGCAAATGTAATCTTAAAATGGCAATAACCCTTGCAGTCAAAATCCGCAAAGCTCTGATTATATAGTATGGGAACTTAGGGTAAGATCAGGTGCTAGAGGCGGTTACGGTATAGTATGATAGACAATGCTTAATCAGCAGTCACTAGAAGTCAAAACTGTCAAAATGTCAACACAAGCTTATGGTTGACAAAAGGCAAGGTCGACAGTTAAAAAGGTCAACATGTTTTTCATGATTTATTGGTGTCTATGTAATCGTATGTCGACTTTGACACCGTATATATGTACCGCATCCCCTGGCATGGATCACTTCGTTTGTCATGCGTCGGGCACAATGCGCTCAGCACACTATACTCCAACTCTGTGCCCACTTGTATAGTAAAGTATCAATATCCAGCTTTAAAAAAAAAAAACATCATGAAAAGCTCCTGTCGACCTTTTGACTGTCAACCTTTTGGCAGTGTCGACATAAGGTATGTCAACCCTTTTTAGGTGTCAACCTAGACATTGATTATGCACTGACTGCATACCCGAGAGGTGCCACATTTTTGCAATAGCAGTGTGCCATTTGTATAAAGAGTAATACACTTACTAGGCTGGTTTCCTGCTGATACACCAGATATTCCATGTGGCGGCATACCCGAGGCACCAGGTTGTGACTGACCAGGAAGGCTCATTTGTTGTGCCATTTGTGCCATTCCACTGATGCCTCCCATTTGGGGTCCAGGAGGACGAACCATTTGCATTCCCGGTGCACTAACGGGAGCTGCGCCTGTCAGGTTCTGAAGAGCATTCATAGGATCTGTGAGACAAATTAAATACATTACAAAAAGAACTATGGATAAAAAATTTTTTTTAATAAATTATAATATATAATAAAATAGTGAAGTTCTTACCACTTCCAGATGCCTGGGATTTCTTGTTCTCTGTAAAAAGGAAAAAAATAAATAAGGACATACTGAAAACTAGGTTGAGGGGTTTTAAAGTGTACTCATAATAAAAACCTTTTCTCGTACTCCATCTAGAGGACACCCAACGAAGCCACTCTGGGGTGACCATAATGATTGAGACCATTCATACATTGCTCCCTGCTATCAACATGCTATCTTGTAGATAACAGCGCCCCTGTCACCTTGCACACTTCTCCTTCATGCATGTGGGAGAAGCTGTATCAGCGCTGATACCACTTCTTCCCCCCCTGATGTAATGTAACCTCTATCCTGAATTCCCTGTACTGAATTATCCAGATGTCCCAGAATCTTACACTAGGGGTACAATTGGGTCCATTGTGGGTATTTAAGGCTCATTGGTCTTGAAAGAACACATACAAAATAACAGGATTGACCCTGAAGGACCGTTTTGACGAATTTGGGCGTGAATGGTCACGTTCGCGGCCGAATCTTGACAATCCATGGCCGTTTACGTGGACAAGCCCCCTTTTTGCCGATCGCCAGCCGTGACATTGAATCCTGCCTGGCTATATGCGGTCGAGCAAAACAAAAATCGGGCCAGGGCTGTCGGGACGGATCGACAGTCCTGACCCGGGATTGAATACCACCCATAGAATAATAATGAATTAACGGTGTAAAGGATACCGAGAAGACAAAGACAGAAGATGTTTAATAAAGAGTATTTTCTATATATGTTAGATGATGTTATGTGTAGCAGTCATACTACCTTTTCCTGGCAACACAGCAGACCCTAGTCATACTAATCTCCCCCCTCCCCTTTACCCCCACCCCAGAAAGGACAAATAATTAGGATTCAGAGGGCAGTATTCAATGAGAAAAATTTGCCGTGTTTTATGGCGAGTTTGTGCTTTTCTCGCTTTGGACGGAGAATTTTGGTCTCAAAAAGCGAACAACCCTATTCAACGTTCCCTTCTCGCCGTCTTTCTAAGTGATTTTCGCCATGTCTCTCAGTGTAGCAATTCTCCATCTTTTCATGGAGAAGTGGAAAGTGAACTTTTAAAATTAAAGTTTTTTTGTTTTAATTTTGGTGTAAAAAAAAAAAAAAAAATCAGGAATTTTATTCTGTGAAAGGGCGTGCTATTTTTATTCATGTGCTTATAGCACATGTATATATTTAATAAAAAAAAAAATATATATATATATATATATATATATATATATATATATATATATATATATATATATATATATATATATATATATATATATATATATATATATATATATATATATATATATTTTTTTTTACACAGAGCAGCCAGCAGTGGGCCAGAGCCGAGAGTCGCTCATTAGATATTCATATATTCACTGCACCCGATCATTACATATGCACGAACAGGTGCAGTGAATACCCGGTCCCCTGTTGGCACTCCCGGGGGGCAGCCTGTGCTGCCTGGCTCCCGGGGAGCCCACCTCCCCCCTCCACATACGTTCTGGGGCAGGCATAGAGACTTCCATCTCCCAGCCTGCCGCCGTCCTCAGGCTCCCTGCGGCAGTCACCTCATGACGCCAGATTGGCTGAGACTCCCCGCGAGGGGCGGCGAGTCTCAGTCACATTGAATACTCTCTAAAGTCCCGTGACTGAGAATCTCCGCAAAAACACGGCGAGTGCATGGCGAGAGGAAAAAAAAACTCTCGCCATGCACGGAGAATATTCTCATTGAATACTGCCCAGAGACTGATATAGATCCCCACTGCTCATATGATCAACAGATCAAAAGCTAATTGGCTCGAGGGGTTATTCTAATTTGTTTTGTCCCCCGTGCTAACGATGTTTTGCAGCTGCGCATGCACAGACGCATTTATGCATGTGTGCAGATGGAGGGTGCATGCGACCACGGCAAACAGAGTTTTGCGTTTCATGACATCACCGGACGCGAATCAACCAGAATAAGGGTCTCAGGGGCAGATTTATTAAGCTTGGAGAAGAGATAAACTGGAGGTAAAGCGGAGAAAAGGTAAAAGAAGATAAAGCACAGCCAATCAGCTGTGTTTGAAAAAGACAGTTGGGAGTTGATTGGCTGGTGCTTTATCTCCTTTTACCTTTTCTCCGCTTTATCTCCAGTTTATCTCTTCTCCAAGCTTAATAAATCTGCCCCTCAATTAGTTACTACAGTGGCAGTTACCATTAGCATGTGTGTATGGTTCTCATGGTTAATGTAGTATTTAAAAAAAAATTGCAACCAAAAGCCAGGACTCAGGCCAGCTGACCTTAAGGGAATATCTACTGAGATTTTGTGGGAGCATTATGTCAATAGTCATGCATCCTCCAATTTGGCAAGTGTGAAAGCTATAATTGGGAGTAAGAGGTATAAAAACACAATCTGTAGTATAGAAAGAGACTTACGGATATCTCGAAAGTGAATAATGAGTCTGGCGACCAAAGACAGGTACTCCTCCTGTAATCAGAAAGAATGACTGTCAGTAAAACAGAAACAAGTACTGCAACATGGGAGTAATATGCAAGAGAGTAGTTCATCAACTCAGCATCGAGGTGATTGGATGTGAGAAATGTTTTCTAACCGTGTTTCTTCTATCAATTTTCAAATACCGGGTATAAAATCCCAACAACATACTTGTGTGAGGTATTACACTATGCTAGTGACACCTCGATAGGAATGAGAGCACTATCTAGTAAAATTACTATTATAGGGTTTTCACATTGGTCACAGATTAGCTTGAAAGAATAAAAGGTGCACACACACTAGAACAATTTTTGGGCTGATTGGACGATTTCCGATAAATCGGCCGTTATATCGTCCGATGTTTACCGATCGGTCGAAAATCATCCGATTTTGGTCCGATGCGCGGTCCCGTGGATCTTTAGCTGAATCTTCTGAACTTACGTGCTGCACAAAAGATCAGAAGATTTAACAAAAGATCCATAGGAACGCACACGGGATCTTAAGAAAAATCTTTGGTAAAGATGTGCGCTTGCCTGAAATCTTTTGTCCAGGACGGACAAAAGATTTCAAGGCTAATTTATGCGCACATCTTACGATCGCAGATCTTTCTAGTGTGTGGGCACCTTAAGAGGAACACTGTTACATGATACATCAATAAAGCTTAATTGTACCATGATCTGGGGAATATATGTGTGTTTCTTGCTTTAAGAACTGAAAAAACGATTAATGTTCCAATGATGGCACACTCCACAGCTAGATAATGCAGTTGATTATGGGTCAATTACAAAAACAGCAGCTCCCTGGTCTAATGTAAAAGATCGGAGATTTACCAACAATACCAATATTTTTATACTATTTTCCTATTGCAGTCTGCTGGATGGTTTTCATCACCCATTTGAATACTACAGCCACTGGCATGGGGAATGAAATGTAACAAAGAACGGTATACAAGACAGTTATGAAACACTATGCCCAATGAAATTGGTGCTCACATATCAGAGTGCTATTAACAAGCATATGGATAACCAACTTCTATAACTTCACAAAACTATTTGGGTGAAATAAAAAAAAAGGCTTTCCTCTATTCAACAAATGTATAAGCCATGTACAATAAAAAAATTTTTAAGGCTAGATGCTGCCAATCAAGTGAACTTCTTAACTTAATCACCGCAAATCTCTAACACCTCTATTTAAAGCATTCGTGTTTATGCTATCACCATGCCTAGAAAAAAAATTATTGTGGGTACTTGTTTCCTAGCACGGCCACACCGATTCTAATCTGGGGCATCGCAGGTAAAAAAACCTCATCGGTCGCATCGCATGCGTGCTAAAAAATCGCATGCGATGGTCCCGACGCAATGCCCCCGATTTCCCATAGGGAACAATGTTAAATGCCTCAATTTACCCAAATGAACGGAGAACAATGTTAAATGGTCCTGAAACCCCCCAAAACACCCCAGAACAGTGAAATGGCTCCCCAAAATTAGTTAACGCCACCCCACGATCAACGTGAACCCGAAGCGTGGCGAGCGCAGCGAGCCCGCGAGGGGCGGCGGTACGCGTCCTCCGACCTTTTCATACCCCCACTATCCACGTCGGCGTGGAGTTGAGAATAGAATAGTGTGGCGAGCGCAGCGAGCCACCGTGCCCGAAGCGTGGCGAGCGCAGCGTGCCCCGCGAGGGGACGCGGATACCTTCACAGTTATACGCGTCCCCTCTCGGGCTTCACAGGTGTCCGTGGCAACGCGGACACCTGTGAAGCCCGCGAGGGGACGCGTTTACCTGTGAAGGTATCCGCGTGCGCTCGCCACACTATTCTATTCTCAACTCCACGCCGACGTGGATAGTGGGGGTATGAAAAAGGTCGGAGCACGCGTACCGCTGCGCTCGCCACGCTTCGGGTTCACGTTGATCGTGGGGTGGCGTTAACTAATTTTGGGGGGCCATTTCACTGTTCAGGGGTGTTTTGGGGGGTTTCTGGACCATTTAACATTGTTCCCTGTTGATTTGGGTAAATTGAGCCATTTAACATTGTTCCCTATGGGAAATCGGGGGCATCGCGTCGGACCATTTAATGCTTATTTAGCCGCATGCGACCGACGCGATTTTTTTACTTTTCAATGCATTTCAATGGGAAATCGGGTCCATCGCGTCGGGGGCCATCACATACCACTATTAAGGGCACAAGATCAATGCGATTGTGGCCGTGCTAGGAAACAAGTACCTTATTGTGTAATGCTTCTCCGGGGAAAAAAAAATAAATTGTTTTTAGGCTTCTATTATTCCTGGTCAAAAACACCCTCAATTGCATATCCCAAACAAGTTTAGGCATTTTATGCAGCCAAAACCTATGGAAAACCTGCTTTGGGGGTCCAACCTCACGTTTGGAGGCTGAAAGTGCCATATTAGTGCACACTTCTTCACACAGTTAAGGAGGCTGCAAAAAGGTCAGCCCTGCAGCTAAAGGGAGCAACAATTGAATTGCTCCATTTTGTAGCCCCCTAGAGGCCACTGCAGGGAAAAACAATCAATCGCCCCCAGAGAATCAATTACTACTTACAAGTATGAGTTGGGATTTTCACTGTCAGCATGCCGCTGTCAGCAGTCCAATGAAGTGAAGTAAATGAATGGGGAGGCAATGGCTAGTATCAAAGCTAGATTTCCACACATCATACTGTGGGCATTATATACTTGTGTAAATTTTATAAGTTTTGATCAGAATTGTGCAGACAACGCAGACAGGTTAGGTAGTGTCTCAACCTGTCAACTTTGGATGAGAGCACAGCTGCCGATACTTGTGCAATATACAAAAGTGCAGTACAACAAAATGGCATTATTAAAGCAGAGAGGGCCACGTCGGACTTCACTTACACGTGTTTTAGCTTTCAGAAATACATGACTTTCCATCTCCTTGCTAGATTTGTTGTGAGCCACCCCTGCTTTGCGCATGGCATCATCACTGAAATACAGAAAGACAGTATTTTATGAGACAAAGCCACAAGTTCATAGGAGGCAACTGAATTGTTTATTTGAATTTATCTCCCATCTAAAGTGCTCATGAGTAATTCCACTGATATGCGTGACCTGCCCCAGAGATGCACTTATCACAAGTTTCAGATCACACTGCTTGATGGGAAGCTCCTAGCATAATCTACATTCGGAGCGTGGATATCAGTGCACTGATTGAGAATTGGGAGGCCCGCATATAAAATCTGGGTAAATATTATCATTGATCAATTGGATAGGAACTTTTGCCTCAGTAGTGGCTCCATTTGTCTCAGTCATAAGGATTATCCACAGTGCCTCAAATTTTGTATATACAGTTATTATGAAATGTTGATTTGTAGACATGTATGTGTTTTAAAAGACGGTAATTATATTTAAAAATTAAAACGGGAACTTGTTCTCAAAGATATATTGTTTTTAATGTGTTGATTGAGCAGCGCTTAATCTTAAATAGAAGATTAGCCTGTTATACTCTGTTCCTTTTTCCAAAGAGGTTAAAAATTGCCTCATTAGTTGAAGCTGCAGCCCAATTATAGATTCAAAAATAAAAGTGTGGTACTTGTGTATTTTGGCGGCGCCCGATTTCAGCAT
Source organism: Crinia signifera (assembly GCF_055691185.1). Taxonomy (NCBI): domain Eukaryota; kingdom Metazoa; phylum Chordata; class Amphibia; order Anura; family Myobatrachidae; genus Crinia; species Crinia signifera. Next base: position 353,213,589 of record NC_139217.1, read on the forward strand.
CGTACGATGAACGTATCGCATCGCGATTTTGACCCCCTATACGATGAAAAATCGTATAAGCACCCTAAAGGGTGCTTTTGAGCACCCTAATGGGTGCTTACAATGTTAAATGCACCCCCACGCCACCCCCCCACTATAAACGTGAACCCGAAGCGTGGCGAGCGCATACCCCCACTATCCACGTCGACGTGGAGTTGAGAATAGATTAGTGTGGCGAGCGCAGCGAGCCACCGAGCCCGAAGCGTGGCGAGCCCCGCGAGGGGACGCGGATACCTTCACAGGTAAACGCATCCCTTCGCACGCTTCACAGGTATCCGCGTCCGCACGCCACACTAATCTATTCTCAACTCCACGCCGACGTGGATAGTGGGGGTATGAAAAGGTCGTAGGATGCGTACCGCTGCGCTCGCCACGCTTCGGGTTTACGTTTATAGTGGGGGGTGGCGTGGGGGTGCATTTAACATTGTAAGCACCTATTAGGGTGCTTATACAATGTTTAATCGCATCGCATCATATGGCATTGTATGCCATGTACAATGGCATACAATTTGAAAATTGTATGCCATCGTACACTAACCAACGAAATCGCGTCGCATCGCATGCGTTATGGTATGCGATGGGCGCCGCCAAAATACACAAGTACCAAAAGTGTTTTTGATATATGCTATATCACCATCAGATCCAGACCAGTGCTTAGATTGTTTTGAGTTGGATTTTCATTTATGTTAGATCACCATGTTGCTGATCTTGTGCAGTGAACAGTAGACTGCGTCCATATATATCATAACATCATTTAGCCCTTCCTATGTAGGGTACACACCAGGACATCATGATCGTGCACGATTTCCTTTGAAATCACACGATGGATTGGCGTACGTGACCTGCACCTAATCCCACATAGAGGACAAATCTTTACTGCAGTAGGTAAAATATCCAATCAGACAGATGCATAGGATCGGAATCTTGCTGAAAACAGGTACGATTCTGCTCTTTTTACATGCAATCAGTCGCACAATGTTTCGAAATCTGGTGATTGGAGCCCAACTGGTCCTGGTGTGTACCCAGCTTTACGGTTTGGCTGGATCATCTGAAAATCCTTGCATCATATGGCCATGAGGGTCTCTAGACCGTTTATCAAATGCATAACTAGTACAATTATCATGTATATAAAACCTTTAAGTAGGATTCACCGAGCTGTATAAATAACCACTGAGGTTTCCCATTTTAGTGACTGAACAGTTACATTGTGTGTTCTTTACATTATAAACACTTATTTAGCAAAAGCATATTTATGCTTTACAATTGGGAACAAAACATTACTAAAAACTAGTCTGAGTACTTACAGAAGTAACACTACACAAAATACTTGTGCCACTCAGTACATGACTGTTGTTACAAGAGCACTGTAAAAGTGAAAATAGGTAGCATTCCTGTAATATAATAGCATGTGACGAAGAATATTACAGTTCCACAAACACAATGGTTGTCGCTCATCTGTTCTTCGACTGGCGGAACCAGAATAACTCAAGCATTTTGAAGCACATTACATAGGTGTACCATAGAAAAATGGTTACAAATGTTTTCATGCCATTAATATTGGGAGATAGAGGTGTGCCAGTGACACTCTTACATGGATGACTGCAATTTAGGAATGGCCACCATAGACTGGGGAAGCCTATGTCTTTTAGATTACCAAGTATACATTAGACTTTATAATAAACAATATATTGCAAACTGTAAAATTTAACTGAACACCATCAAAAAAATAATAATGTAATATTAGATGTTTAAAAGATTGCAGAATGTAACAAACACCATATCAGGGGCAATCAGAAAGTTTGACAATTAAGCGTATACTTAACTATCCTAAACCTAGGTCATCTTTAAATCACAGCAGCGATCTCTTTCCTCTGCATATAAAAATAAAACACCTTATTCAATTAAGCAACTCCTATTACTACCCACACAGTCCCTTTAAAGCCAGTGTATGAGAGTAAATGGCTGTTACTGGGGCAAAGGAGTGGGGAGGGGTTTGGGCTGACACCCGGTATCATTGTTCCATGAATCCAGCCAGAGTCTTCCCTCCACTGCAGTCAATGCCAGTCCCACGATCCCCGATATAGGCGCTGCACGGACATACACAGACTGCTATACAGGAGGCAGCTGCTCCCGATCCTTATACAGCGCTATCCCTAACACAGCGGGAACTGCAGCCGGACACTTCCCGCAGTAACTATCCGGGCACGCTGTTACCAGAGGTCCGGGCTGCGGCCTACTTCCCCCGACTACAGTTGTATCCTTAGGACCATACACTCACATCTGGCTGACCAGCTTCTGCCGGAACCCCGCGCTGCGCCAATCACTCTCGGGGCCGGTGACGTCCATCCTCGGTGCTGCTCGGACCGTGTCTCTCGGAGGCGCACTGCTCTGCCCGGCCGGAAGTGACGCCAGGCGGCGTGGGAGCGGGCAGTGAGCAGCTGCTGTTGGGCAGAGACAACTAGCTAGCAGTGAGGGCGCCGCGGCGGCAGCAGCAGCACTACCAGTCACTTCCTATAGGCCGTACACACTCCCCGGGACTGGGCCGCGGCCACCACACCCCCTTACGCCTATTGGCCGTGGTCCCCCCAGCATCAGGAGAACCCCCTGCTGTGACACAGCAGCGCCTCGTCCTCCCCGCCTGTGTGGGGGCCCTAGTAGCGCAGCGGCCACAAATCCTCCCGGTGCCCCGTCCCAAGCCTCCTGCTGGCGCTATAGTGTGACCTGCTGCTATGTTTCTGTGCTGGGCGCCGCCATGTTTGGGGAAGTGACGCTGCTGTAGCCCAGGTGCTGGCAGAGGGGAGTCAGGTGAAAGGAGCGGATTTGGGCTACAGGTAATAACGACGTCACCCGGGGGGGGAGAGGGGTTCTGCTCACCACATGGCCGGCGCTGGAAGTGTCCCAGGTAGTGACAGGGTCGTGTCTCACTGTACTCCCTCCCTGTGGTTGTGGCGATAGTAGCAGCAGCAGAGATGCCAGGTGACGCTACGGTCTACCGTGCGAGCACCCACACTAGGGCGCCACATAGGAAGTGGTGCAGGTGGATGCCAGGTGGTAGCTCGCAGTGCAGTGACAGCCAGCACTGGCAGTAGTGACCCTATGGGTATTTGAGCCTGGTGATATTTGCTACCCTCCTCTATACATGTGTTAGACAGCTATGTCCAGTGTCTCAGGTAACTACAGGGTGTGAGCCCTATTTATCTACTTGTCGATTGGGAATAGATGCCTTCATTAAAAACAAAAAGTTTACTTTTTGAATAAGTCAACAGTGATGAGCATTTAGTATTCTTTCACTTTTATTATTCTACAGCTGCTCCTTGTAGTAAAGTTTGTTTAGTTTCTCTTTAGTGCTATGTATCCTATGAGCTTCAGTGTTCACAAGACTATAAAACACTGCATCCTTGTGAAATAATTTCTTTCATTTTATATCTACAAATATAGAAAATTTGAAAATACTGAAGTCATTATTTAACATAAAAGTGTAAATAAATAAAAAAACAATATACATATGGGTCATTCCTTGAAAAATATTATGTGAATGGTGACATTGAAAATCCCAAATCATTATATTGTGACCCCATAAAATTAAATGTGAAACCTTCCTACCTAAATACATGCAAGTCACATGACCGCAATATTCGATATTCAGAACAGCACTGTTGGATGTAAGATCAATTCTTATTAATTTTTCAAAAAGTTTTGTGGCTATAAAAGAGAGAATTAATTATCAGTTGAATAAAAGGGGACGCGGACAGCATTCCGACTGCCATCAGAACACCGGCACCAAAACTTCAGAGATCAGGATGCTAATACCAGAATACAGGCAGCTAGCATCCTGATCGGTAAGTATGCAGGGATGGGTAGCGTGTGGCTGGGGGAGGGTTAAGTTTAGTGGAGGGGAGGGGACTGGATGGAGGTGAGTGGCGCCCGCACCCAGCCATCCCACCACCACCCGAGGAGGTATGTGGCAGCCGCATCCCCCCCTGCCATAAATTGGGTGAGCGGTTCCCCCCCCCCCCCCCCCATGGAGCAATCTCGCAACACACACATCCCCCAGGGAGCGACGCAGTGGCGGCGGCTGCATCACAAACACCCCCCCCCCCATGTGGAGTGGGTGAACGGCGATGCCTTGCAGCGGTTAAGTCCTCCATACCGTACTGTGAGTTTCTTCCTGGAGAAGTCGCAGCTGATCCCCCTTAAGCTGCCTGTGAACTTCCTGGATGGCAGGGAGTAATGCGGTCCTTTTACATGTGATGTATCGCATGCGATCCCATTCCCTGCAGCTTGGAGTCTGTCCGAGTTGGAGGTTGGACGTGCAAACAGGTCTGAAATCAAATTTGATGCGCGTCAGATGTCAATCACCTGCAATTTGAGCACTTTTCACCCAATTTCTCTTCCTGGTGATGAAGTCTCAACAACGAAACTAGTAGGGATGTGGCCCGGAGCTGTGTTGAATTGCTTTGCAGTAAGCTGTTCTGCCATGTGTTTCACTTATATGATGTTTTAACTGCGGTCTTTTAAACCACCCACTCTGGTACACGTGAATGACAGCAGTGTTTTAACTTTAACTTGTAAAGTAAAGTTACTGGATGTGTGTGTGTGTGCATTATTGATAGATTGTAATGTAAGCTGTCAGTTTGTTACTACAAACTTTGTTTTATCACTGTTTCCAATTGTAAAGCGCAATGGAATATACTGTGCTATATTATATAATAACCTCGACGGTGGGCTACCGCCCTGCCCTGAAAAAGGAGGGATTGTCTCCAGGTGAAGGGGTTGGGCGGATAGCGGATATGGGTGGTGCCTTTATTATATATATACATACCTGTTTGTATGCACATGTTATGTGGCTTGACAAAAACGCAATAAAGCGTTAAAACGTGTTACCTGTGTGGTCTGAATTTTAATTCTTTTACAAAGCCCGGAGTGCCACCGTCGAGGTTATTATACGTTTGCTCTGAGGCATACCTCCCGTATGCCTCAGAGCAAACGTATAATAACCTCGACGGTGGCACTCCTGGCAAGTTCTTCTGATTATTTCACGTGAGCGCCGACACATAGAGATTTCATAGCGTCCAACATGACCCATTGCATTCGGTCCACAATGCTCTGTTTCTGGACGTCCCTGGTAATGTATGATTGTCATCACCTGTGTTGAAACCCTTCTCGTCAATTACCTAGTTCCACACAGGTTCTGGCAATCCTACATTACCAGGGAAGTCCAGGAGCAGAGCATTGTGTACCGAATGCAATGGAGGGTATGAAATTTTTATATATATATACAGTGGTCGAAGTGGAAATTTTGAAGTGGGGGTATGGAAATTTTGAAGTGGGGGTATGGAAAAGTAAAGAGTGAATATAGTGCGCACCTTCGGACACCCCCCTGTCCATCAACGTCCCCTGCCAGACTGCCCCGTTGTACAGGGGTATTACAAAAGCACAATATGCGCTGCTGAGTGATCAGAGAGCATTTTATCTTCAGATTAAAGTGGCGGTATGGCATACCCCCGTATACCGCCCCACTTCGACCACTGTATGTATATATATATATATATATATATATATATATATATATATATATTGTGTGTGTAAGAGGATAGGGGGTCAGTGACCAATGATGCTTTATGCTACAAGGTAAAATATTAGAGAGAGAAAATAAAATATAAGGGTTTTTTATTAATACATATATTTAACACAAAGTATGGCGTAAATCTTGTCATACGACTGATTTCCTCACATATAAGACTAGCTACCACTCCTACTGTAATGCTTTGGACACCAAACAAACATACTACCAATCTCTCATCTCTTCTCATGCCACCAATCCTAAGTGACTTTTTAACACATTTAAGTCTCTTCTGTACCCTCCTCCCCCACCGGCTACCATCAGTGCACAAGAACTTGCCTCCTACTTTAAGGACAAGATTGATAACATCCGAGATGAAATGGTATGCTCTTCCACTACCTCTAACCCACTTTCTTCCCCACCTGAAGCCTCTGGCACTTTCTCTTCATTTGAGCCCACAAATGAAAAGGCAGTATCCGCACTCTTCTTATCCTCCTACTCTACTACCACTCCTCTTGATCCTATACCTGCACAAGTCATTAAAAATCTATCTCCTGTGCTTATTCCAACCTTAACTAAAATCTGCAATCTCTCTCTTGCTACTGGTACTTTTTCATCTCTGCTCAAACATGCAGTGATTTACTCCCATTCTGAAAAAACACAATTCTGACCCTAACTCTCTCTCTAACTACCGTCCTATCGCTCAGCTCCCATGCATCTCCAAGCTACTGGAGAGACTTGTCTACTCTCGCCTCATAAACTTTTTTAACTCTCACACTCTATTAGACCCACTTCAGTCAGGCTTTCGTTTTCAACACTCCACTGAGACAGCACTAAAGTGGTGAATGATCTGGTAACTGCTAAGTCTAAAGGCCATGACTCACTACTTATTCTTCTAGATCTTTCTGCTGCGTTTGACACTGTGGATCACACTCTTCTTTTACAAACACTACACACCCTATGTCTTAATGATATGGCCCTTTCCTGGTTCACATCTTACCTATCTGATTGCTCTTTCAGTGTTCGCTTCTCTGACTCTTCACTACCTCTGTCAGTCGGAGTTGCGCAAGGCTCAGTCTTAGGTCCTCTGCTTTTCTCCATCTATACTTCCTCGCTTGGCAAACTAATCAGCTCTTTCGGATTTCAGTATCACTTATATGTGGATGATACTCAAATCTATCTATAAACCCCAGAGTTGTCACCAGTGGTTTTGGGCCGAGTCTCTGAATGTCTGTCTGCCATCTCATTTTGGATGTCTTCTCGCCAACTCAAACTCAATATTTCCAAAACTGACTTATATTCCCACCAACTAAGAACAGTTACCATCCTTAAATCTCCATCACTGTTGACAACTCGACAATCTACCCTACCCCACAAGCTCGTTGCTTAGGGGTCATCCTCGACTCTGACCTGTCCTTTCTTCCCCACATTCAATCTGTCTTTAAATTATGTTACATGCATCCAAAAAACATCCAAAATACGACTGTATCTCACACAAGACACTACTAAATCTCTTATCCATGCGCTCATTATATCCCGGATTGATTATTGCAATAGTCTCCTAACTGGTCTTCCCAAGAACAGACTCTCCCCACTGCAATCCATTTTAAATGCTGCTGCTAGGCTGATCTTCCTTGCTCATTGTCTGCTGATCCGCTCTGCCAGTCCCTCCATTGGTTGCCTGTATCTTTCCGTATTCAATATAAAACACTTCGACTAGCATATAAAGCTATTAACCATACTGCACCAGCATATATCTCCTTATTTATCACAAAATATCTCCCATCTCGACCACTCAGCTCTGCACAAGATCTGTGTCTCTCTTCTGCATGGATCACTAGCTCCCATTCACTATTACAGGACTTTCATTGGGCTGCTCCCACCCTATGGAATGCCCTTCCACACATAATAAGACTCTCCACTAGCCTCCAAACTTTCAAGCGTTCCCTGAAAACTCACCTCTTCAGGCAAGCCTATCATATTTAAATTCTACACGCATAACCCTCTGAGGCACTTATGTAATATAAAGCTTACCTTCTGGACTTGTAACTTGGTAGGACTGCTGTGCTATTAATGGTGCCTGTCCTTGTGTTTCCCTCCTATATCCCTGTAGATTGTAAGCTTGCAGCAGGGCTCTCCTACCTCCAAGTCTGTCTGTTACCCGGTTTGTTTTATCACTGTCTACTATTGTAAAGCGCAACGGAATCTGCTGCGCTATATAAGAAACTGTAAATAAATATATAAAGCAGGTATAGTACATTTTTAGTGTCTAAAACGGTAGTCCTCGAGCTACCAACAGTTCACATTTTCCAGACAACCTAGCTGCTGCAAAAGGTGTCATCATTAGTGACTGACACATTTTAAGTGATCCACAGGTGGAGCGAATTACTTCACTTGTGATTCTGTGAGGAGATCTGGAAAACATGCACTGTTGGTAGCTCTCGAGGACTGGAATTGGCTACCCCAAGTCCAAAATATGTAAAAGAGGCTACAAAAAGGCAAAAAAAGGTGGGGGGTAATAAAAAAAAGACCTAGCAACATATACAGAAAGCAGCATGGTCTTTAGGTGAACACACCTCACCCAAATCTAAAGGTGCGTACACACGGGACAATATGATCGTTGGCAATACATTGCTAGCAATATATTGCTCATCAATCATATTGCTCAGTGTACTGTTTTCATCTGCGACCAGAGATGGTCGCAGATGAAAATGTCACACTGAGCGACCATTCAGGGTCTGAAACCGGGAGCGCGCACCCGGCGATTTTTTTCGCTGGTGCACACTCCAATCATTGGCAATATGGTCGCTCAGCGACCAGATTTTCAGCGATATTTGCGATAATCACTCCCGTGTGTACGCACCTTAACTCTCTGCACATGTTACACCAGCCCCACCTGCAGTGTACTGGTTTTTTTAACTGACATTGGCATATTTATTGAAACGTTGGAAATACGCAAGTGGCGTCTAGCCTCTGCTTTTTCAAATGTGTGTGTGTGTGTATGTGTGTATATATATATATATATATATATATATATATATATATACACGCACCAATCGACGGCTGCAACGGACTCACTTGTAATAAAACTCTCCACACACGGCTTTACTGTCAGCAACGTTTCAATGTGCGTTACATTGTCATCAGGCTTCGATTACAATCGCGGGCGTCGGGGGTAAAAAATCGCGGCCATCGCGGGTACATTAAAATCGGGTGCCAGCGATGACCGCGATTTTCCCATAGGGATCAATGTTAAAAACGGTGATTGACCGCGATTTTAATGTTAAATGCCTCAATGCCCGCGATTTGGCCATAGGAATCAATGTTAAATGGGCCACAGAGCCCTAATAGTCACCGTGAACTCTGAAATGGCCCCCACAAATGTTAATGCCATCCCACGATCAATGTGAACCCGAAGCGTGGCGAGCGGCGGCGGTACGCGTCCTCCGACCTTTTCATGCCCTACTATCCACGTCGGCGTGGAGTTGAGAATAGAATAGTGTGGCGAGCGCAGCGAGCCACCGAGCCCGAAGCGTGGCGAGGGGACGCGGATACCTTCACAGGTAAACGCGTCCCCTCGCGGGCTTCACAGGTGTCCGCTTTTCGCCACGGACACCTGTGAAGCCCGCGAGGGGACGCGTATAACTGTGAAGGTATCCGCGGGGCTCGCTGCGCTCGCCACGCTTCGGGCTCGGTGGCTCGCTGCGCTCGCCACACTATTCTATTCTCAACTCCACGCCGACGTGGATAGTAGGGCATGAAAAGGTCGGAGGACGCGTACCGCCGCCCCTCGCGGGCTCGCTGCGCTCGCCACGCTTCGGGTTCACGTTGATCGTGGGGTGGCGTTAACAATTGTGGGGGCCATTTCACAGTTCACGGTGACTATTAGGGCTCTGTGGCCCATTTAACATTGTTTCCTATGTAAAAATCGCGGGCATTGAGGCATTGAACACTAAAATCGGGTCCAATCTGATTTTTAACATTGGTCCCTATGGGAAATCGCGGGCATCGCGTCGCACCCGATTTTTAGTGCATTCGATGGTCGCGATGGGCGCCCTTCTAGGTAAAGAGTACCTTTTCTTTTTTAATCAGGGCTCCTCGGAGTATCAGATTTTTGTTCACTTCCAAATGTTTCTCAATTATTAAGTAAATTGTGTTTATATATCATGCTTAGGGTCAGTTATATGGTAATGGAATGGATTAACTTCTGTTTGCCCACAATTTACATGTTACATTGGGCATAAATCATTTTAATTGGTCATGGACCATTAATTTAGGGCCCTAGGTGCACACCATTTAGGAACCACTGGTATACGGTGATACCGGTTTATCTTCTATGTAGTCATACTTTTCTAGTTTGTGCTCTGATTGGCAGCATTGTATGTGGCTGATTGGTTGTTAGGACATGAGAAGGATCTTTAGAGGAGGCGTTGAGGGGGGGGACCAGAGGTATCCGTGTACTGGGCCCTGAGATTTCTGTTGCTCTCCCTCTCTATTTTTCAAAGAGCTAATCAACTGATGTTGTAAAAGTTCCCTATATTAGTATTGGAAGGAGATTTTGCCGTAACTGATGCAAAAAGTTTCAGTAAATGATGTAGATCAGGCATGTCCAACATTGGCCCTCCAGATGTTGTGAAACTACACATCCCAGCATCCTTTGCAATAGTTTTAGCATTGTCTGATAGCAAAACTGTGGCAAAACATGCTGGGATGTGTAGTTTCACAACATCTGGAGGGCCAACATTGGACATGCCTGATGTAGATATTCAGTTTGAGTCAGTTCAATAAAACTCAAACATATTGATTTATCAAAAAACAGGTACACCATTGATAATCTGGCACCTAACTGTGCACCCTCCCACCTCCTAAACCAAAATTTCCCACAGTCTGACTCCCTCTCGCAGTCTAACTGACCACCTGCATACTAACCCACCCTGCTGCACCTAAACCATCTGCAGCCTAACTGACTGACGCCAGATGTGTCCGGATTAAAAGATGTGCCATGTTGACGTAAAGTGTAGATAGTTAGATTTGGGTGAGTTATTTTGTTTCTATGCAGGGTAAATACTGGTTGCTTAATTTTTACACTGCAATTAAGATTTCAGTTTGAACACACCTCACCCAAATCTAATCGTTTACATCAGCCCCACCTGCAGTGCACATGGTTTTACCCATTATGGAAACAAATTTGCCCTGGGATCAGGTCTACTCTGAATTAGGACCATATACCATTGCTGAGTGTGTCTGTTCTGAGATACAAGCAAGACTGTACTAGTAGCACCAAGGCAGAGAGAAACAAACCAGGGTGTAAAGTTTCATAACAGTTTTCCTGCTAATCAGTTGAGTCTGATACACTGCCCAGTCTGAAATTGTATGAAAGGAGTTTGTAGTGGATGTTATAATGGTATGGGGCACTCTAATATGGCATAAAATAAACTGTAGGCTAATGTAATGTGGCACAATGTAAACTTGACAGCACTTTAATGTCATATTCTGATCTGCTCATTGTAATGCAGAGGGTACTATAATGGTACATCATAAGAACCGGGGCACTCTTATTTGGCACAATATGAAATAGGGGCAGTATAGTTTGGCATAAAATGAACTGGGGCATTGTAATGTGGCATAATTTGAAATGGAGGGCACTAATTGGTATGGTATGAACATGGGGCCATGTAATGTGGCATAATATGAACTGGGCACTATGTCTTAATGTGAATTTGTGGGTACTGTGTTGAATAATGTGTACTGGTAGCCCTAAAATGTGCCATCATGTGAACTCTAATGCTGGATAAGCAATATTAATATTATAATAAAAATAATAAAATTTGGTACTTGTTTTACTAGCACGGCGCCAGCGATAAAAATTGTATCCATCGGGACCAGCCCGAAATCGCATGCGATTCGATGGACGCGATTTTTACATTGGAATCAATGTAAAATGGTCCCTGAGACCCGATTTTACGATTTTACATTGGCCCCAATGTTAAATGGCCCCCAGACCCCAATTTTTATTGTTTCCCAACCCTGATGGGTCAAATGCCCCCCCCCCCCCCCATTGTTAACGCCACCCCGCGATCAACGCCAACCTGAAGCGTGGCGAGAGCAGCGGTACGCGTCCTCCGACCTTTTCATACCCTCACTATCCACGTCGGCGTGGAGTTGATTTTATATAGTGTGGCGAGCCACCGAGCCCGAAGCGTGGCGAGCGGACGCGCATTACTTCACAGGTATTACGCGTCCCCTCGCGGGGCTCACTGTGCTTGCCAAGCTTCGCGCATGCGATGGACGCGATTTTTTAATTGTTGGGGAAAAGGCTAAAAATAGCCCTGAAATCGCGTCGGTCGCGTCCATCGCATACCTTAAGTTAAGGTATGCAATCACCTACGACGGGCGCCGTGCTAGGAAACAAGTACCTAACATTTTATTTATTTTATTTGTAAAGCACCACAAGTGGTTTGCAATGTTGTACATATGGCACACATTAGAACAATATAGGGTACACAGAACTAGATATTACAATAATGGAAAAAATTACGATTTCATGTAATAGGTAATTAGAACCACAATTCTCAATACACAATAGGACTGAGACGTAAGGGAGCAAATGAGTTGTCCGCATACTATGGGGAATGGGCTGCCGTAGGAAGAGATGTGAGTATAGATGGTCATTGAATAGGAGAGAGTTGTATTTCAAGTGTTAGAGAAGAGGATTGTGAGGACAGGATGGAAGAGGGCCCTTCTCCAAGGAGTTTACAATCCCTATAACCACCTGTCTAATCTTGCTGGTTGGAACAAAAATCTGGTTATATATGAAAGCACATGACAATCTTTGCTCCGAACAGCTGGAAATGGGCAGAAATGTCTGTTTCGTCTGTCTTACGGTGTTTTGGAGCAAATGGTTAATTGTCATTTGTTCCCACACATTATTAGATTTTTGTTCCAACCAGAAAGATTGGATAGATAATCTTATAGTGTGTATCCAGCTTAATGGTTGATAAAATAAACTAGACACAACATGGTGGACAAGTTCACTGTAGCGGTGGTTGCCAAACTTTTTTTTTAAAGTATTGCAGCCTAGAGTATCAGAAATATGTTCACGGTACTCCAAGGCCAATAATTTCTTATTCGGACATTTAGAAAAAAAAATTAAGTAAATTGTGTTTATATGTCATCCCGAAGGCCTCCTTCTGCTAGTGCGATTTGGCCCCTTTCATCCGATTCAGAGGCATCGGGCCAAGGAATCGTATGAAAAGAGCCCATATTACATGTGTTTAACTTCCCATCCTATCTGCAGTCCAGTGTGCCTTGGAGTCGGAGATAGTCATTGCTGCACCAAGGATCCATCAGATCCTGCAGCTAGGAAAAGGATCGCCTAAGATACTGTATGCCAGTGGTTCCCAAACTGTATGCCTAGGCACCCTGGGGTGCCTCGGGACACTTGCAGGGGTGCCTTGGATTGGTGGTCCAGGACAAATTTATAATAGTTCTGGGCAAAGCAATAGGCAAAACCAGAGTTGGTGGCTGCCAATCATGAATTATATGGGCAAATAAAAGCTTATCCTCACTAAGGGCCTTATTTTGGTTCATTCTTTCTGACAAAATCCTTCTTAGATGGACAAAACCATGTGCACTGCAGGGGGGCAGATGTAACATGTGCAGAGAGAATTAGATTTGGGTGAGTAATTTTGTTTCTGTGCAGGGAAAATACTGACTGCTTTATTTTTACACTGCAACATAGATCTCACTTTGAAGTAAAACCCCACCCAAATCTAATTATCTCTGCACATGTTACATCTGCCCCACCTGCAGTGCACATGGTTTTGCCCATCTAAGAAGGATTTTGTCAGAAAGAATGTACCAAAATAAGGCCCTAAATAATTGATCCTAAGGATGACATATAAACACAATTTACTTAATTTAATAGTTTTTCAAAAGTTATCAAAAAGAAACCTTTGACCTAGGGGTTCCGTGGAAAACATTCTGATATTCTAGGGTGCCGTGGTTCAAAAAGGTTTGGGAACCACTGCTGTATGCAAAAGGACCACATAACATAAATTGTATGTGATCCTGCCTCCCAGGAGCTTCTGGGTAAGATGGCGTGGTATCGCCTGCGATTCCTCGCTTTAGTGCATGGGGGCCTTTAGGGCTGATAAGGGACAGGATTAACTTTTGTTTGTCATAAAATTTTAATATGGGAAGCCATAGGCACTAGTTTTGACTATTATACTGAGCAATTTGAATTTCTCCTGGACCACCAACCCGAGACACCCTTGCAAGTGTTTAATTAACTGTTTCATTTAATTATTACACCTCAGAGTCAGTTCTCACATACAACTTTCACCCCTCCTTTTTCTATAATTTAAAATTTCTCTTCTTTATTTTCCTAAACATTTTACACTTTGCTTTATGGAAGTTTTGGTCCTCAATACTATTTCTAGTGTTATTTTATGCTTTAAAGTGTGATTTTTTTTTTTTATGGTTTATTTTGTAATCTGCTCGTTTGTTATGACTAAATAGTGTGTACACACAGTGTAATAGCTTTGCTATTTGATCGGGATCGAATCGCACGGCAAGCCACAACGCATGCATTACATTTTTACTACAGTATATAGTACAGATCTGTACTATATAGTCATTGCTGAACTGTCTATTTGGTTATTCGATTTGTGCTGAATGGGAGTGCGCATCGGGATCGAAAGGTTAAAAATATGTTCGATCTCCATTCGATGCCTAAGCGATCCCGATTCGATTTGGACTATATAGTCCAAATCGAATGGCAAATTGTACAATGGGTACACACCATAAATTTTTTTGTCTGCTTTTTTCTGATTTCTCAATAAGATTATATATATATATATAAATAAACAAGGGCACTACTATGGAGCATACTATTAAGATACTATTAAGATATCTCTAAAGAAGCATTGCATAGGAGCCCCTTCAGTATGCTGCTATGGGGCTCACACCTTTCTAGTGACATGGTGCAGATGTTGACGTTCTCAAATCTTACAAGTTTAGAGTGTTGCAACTGGGTCATATATGGTATATGAAAGTAAAGAAACCAAAAAAGTATTTAGATATTTCATCCTACCAAGTGAAGGTAATGGTGGTGGATGGAAATGGTATGTTAAGGAATACGGTCTTAAATATTAAACTTCAAACATTGTAAAATTGTCATGAATCTTGGTTAGAAATGTGACTATCAGCTGGGATTTGCACTGGGATCAACACCAGCACACTGGTGTTTTTCAATGGTAGCACTCACAAGGAGATTTGGGCTTTGCTGCATGTAGGGGGTGCCCCCCCAGGTTGGTAATTTGTGTGATAGATAAATAGATGTCTGTTTTAGAAATTGAGCAGTAATGCCAACGCCAAAGGAGTAAAGGTGCCCATACACGTACCAATTACCCGGTACTTTTTGTGCTAAAATAGCATCGCATCCCATGCACAACATATGCACAAAGATGCTATTTTAGCACAAAAAGTACCGGGTAATTGGTACATGTATGGGCACCTTAAGTCTATAAAATATTTAGGTCACAAGCCATGGTCAAAAAAGTATTGTACAGTTCGGCGCCTAGGGTTGCTGCTAGAGACAATCAGGAGTGAGCCTGCTCATACAAAGACAGCAATATAATAAATGAGTCAAAAACACTGGAGACCATTCTGTTCTAGCAACTGTTTACGTAGCATAGGCATGTTGGAAACTTCCGCCTCCTGTGATGTCCGCAACACCTAGCCACTACTACTAATACGGGAGAGCGTCACTTGCCTGTCCCAAGGAAGAGGAGGATGATGCCAGCACTAACTTTAATGAAAAACATGTGGGGGATGCATATAGCGAGATGACGACAGCTGATGATGAACCTGGAAAGTTGAAGCGTGTGACGTGGTACAGCAGCTTCTCCATAAACAAATCAGCGCTCCATATCCTAGAAATAACAACCTCCCTGATATATCACCTCATATTGTTGCCATTTTATGTAGTGTTGTAATACTTTATGATTTGATTAAAACAATTAAAATATTTTTTTTTTACAATAAAATATTTTTGAAATATAGGCGCTTTCCATGTGTAGCAGTTCTTCACTCAAAAAGAACCTTTGTTTTTCACGATGGTGTGTTGTATCTGGTTACTGGATAGACGATCGACAGTTGGGGGTTCGACCACTCTTGGTCGACAGTGTCTTGTTAGACGCCTAAAGTTAGTTGACCGCATCTAGATCGACAGTGTTGGGAGTTAGACGTAAGCAGTAGATCAAAGGACACGAGGTCGACAGTTAACACGTCAACATGAGTTTTTCATGTTTATTTGGTGCCAAATGTCACAGGGGTCCCCATGGACACTGAATATGTTCACAGTGTCTCCTGCATCACTTGCTGTGCTTGGGCATGGTGCCTCACTATGCTTGGTACACTATTCGGTACTTGTATACTATCACGGCTCCCACGATGGGCATCGCACAGAGAAAAATCGCATTGCGATGTCATTTTTCACAGAAATCATGGACATGTGTTAAAATCATGTAAAATGCATCCCAAATGTCATTTTTCACACTGTATCACCCCCACTATCAACGCCAACCCGAAGCGTGGCGAGCGCAGCGAGCCCGTGAGGGGCAGTGGTACACGTGATACGACCTTTTCATACCCCCACTATCCACGTCGGCGTGGATCTGAGAATAGAAAGTGTGGCGAGTGCAGCAAGCCACCGAGCCCGAAGTGTGGCGAGCGGACGCGGATACCTGTGAAGCCCGCGAGGGGACACGGATAGCTGTGAAGGTATCCGCGTCCCCTCGCGGGGCTTGCTGCGCTCGCCACGCTTCGGGCTCGGTGGCTCGCTGCGCTCGCCATACTTTCTATTCTCAACTCCACGCCGACGTGGATATGTGGGGGTATGAAAAGGTCGTAGGACGCGTACCGCCGCCGCTCGCCACGCTTCGGGTTGGCATTGATACTGGGGGTGATACAGTGTGAAAAATGCCATTTGGGGTGCATTGTACATGATTTGAACACATGTCCATGATTTTTGTGAAAAATCGCATCGCATGCGATCACACGCGATCGCATGCGATTTTTTTCACAAATTCATTAAAAACCCGCAAAAATCGCATCGCATGCCATAGCATACCATTACATATGGCATGCGATGGGAGCCGTGATAGTATACAAGTACCCACTATTCTAATCTAACTCTATGTCCACTTGGATATTAAAGGTCAAACCTAGTTGGGCTGCACCAAAAAACATGAAATACTTGTGCCAACGTGGTGACTGTCGACCTTGTGTCTGTTGACCTTGTCTCTGTCGATCAAACGCTTGCGTCTAATTCCCATCACTGTCGATCTAGCCGCTGTTGATTATCTTTAGGTGTCTTACTAGACGCCTTCGACCTAGAGTGGTCAGTTCCGTAACTGTCGATCTAGACATCATTGACCCGGTGACCATGTACGGTTGTGTCCAGGCCATGATTAATTCATTAATCCATGCTACCATTTTTCTTGTCTACCATGTTTATATTACAATAAAATGACTGCATTAAAAAGTCACAACTGTTTTGTTACAACACATTGTTGCATCAGTTACAAAGACTAAAGGGGCTATTATTTGTTACAGTAACAAGACCAATTATTCAGGGAGCAATTCATGTGATATTGGGGCAGTTGTATTAAGCCCAGTGAAGAGATCAAGTAGAAGGTGACAACGCAATGCACCAGCTAATCTTTTATGTTTGAAATGTGACAGGAGTTTATTGGCTGGTGCTTTATCACCTTCTAGTTTATCTCTTCACCGGGCATAATACATTTTCCTACCTCAGAATTTGTGAATGGGTTAGTGATATTTTTGTTGTGTCAGTTACAGCTTGTATTCTGTTTGTTTATTAAAATGTAAGCTAAATGAAGGGCTTTCACAGGTCATTATTGTACCACAGCTATACTTTTATTTATCCATAGTTCCCATATAAACATGGTTATAAATATCCAAATGTTCATCAGTTACCATGGAATGACGTTATATATATATATCTCACATGTGTCTATAATGCTGCTAAACACTTCTGTAGCAGGTTGCCTGTAGGAAGGGAGGTTACTGCAACAGTGATGTAGTGACAGCTAGGCAAGCTTGTTTGTGAGTAAGATAATTAAATACACTGCAACAATAATGTAACCGCTTTTTTAAATATACCAAATCTCACTAGGATGCTGTTCTCAGTATAATTGAAGAATGTTATTGGAGTGGAAAGGTAGTGCTTTATTTGACTTTACTTAAATAAGATGTATTGGAATGTCTGGTTATCCAAACATCATACCATCATATCTACACATATATATTCGCGGTTTAGTGGCCATTTAAGTTGTGTGTGTTTGTGTGTGTATATATAGCAAAATCCCCGGAGAGGGAAGGGTGGGAGCGGCACTCTACAGGACTTCAATGGCTGGGTAAATAATGTCACATCACAGGTACAGGGGTGATTGACGTTTCGGTTTAATAAAACCTTTTTCAAGATGATCTTGAAAAAGGTTTTATTAAACCGAAACGTTGATCACCCCTGTACCTGTGATGTGACATTATTTACCCAGCCATCAAAGTCCTGTAGAGTGCAGCTCCCACCCTTCCCTCTCTGGGCAGTATTCAATGAGAATGTTCTCCGTGCATGGAGAGCGTTTTATTTAGCTCTCCATGCACTCTCCATGTTCCGGAGCCTCCTGCTCCCACTATTCAATGTATTGAAGACTCGCGGCGAGTCTTAACCCCTGCAGCGGACGAGCGTCCGCGGCAGGGAGCTAGCAGGGAGCCGGGGGACGGAAGCAGCCAGAGAGATTATAGTCTCCCTGGCTGCTCCAGAGGAATGTGGAGGGGAGGGGGGCTCTCCGGGACCCAGGCAGCACAGGCTGCCCCCCCCCCCTATAGCCAGCGGGGGACCCAGTATTCACTGCACCCGATCGTGCATATTAACGATCGGGTGCAGTGAATATATGAATATGTAATGAGCGGCTCGAGCGCTCCGGCCCCCTGCTGGCTGCACTGTGTAAAAAAAAAATAAAAAAAATAAAATATTTTAAGCACATGAATAAAAATAACATGCCCCTTCACAGAAAAAAAAACTGATTTTTTGACACCAAAATTAAAAAAAAAAACCTTTTAGTTTAAAAGTTCACATTCCAGCTCCCCATCAAAAGATGGAGAATTACTACACGGAGAGACACGGAGAAAATCACTTAGAAAGACGGAGAATATTTCACATTGAATAGGGTTGCTCGCTTTTGGAGAGCAAAATGCTCCGTCCAAGGCGAACAAAGCACAAATTCTCCACAAAACACGGAGAACTTTTCTCATTGAATACTGCCCTCTGGGGATTTTGCTGCATACTGTGTGCTGGGGCACTCTTGAGCGGACACCTAGGCACAGTTTGACTGGTCACCTTTGCTATATATATATATATATATATATATATATATATATATATATATATATATATATATATATATAACTGCAAAATCATAGTCAATATTGGTTAGTACATACTAACACACAGCAGCCAGGAAAATCGCACATCAGCCCAGGGTTTTCATACACTCTAGCCGTGGTTAGTTTTATTGTGCAGTATAAAAACAAAACATAAAAATACATTGTAGTCTGTTTGGGCACTAAAGGTGCCCAAACACGGAGTGATGTGCTTCGTACTTTTTGTACTAGATCTCATTGCATCTAGTACAAAAAGCATGCAATGTGCTACAGCAGATGCCATGCAATCTAGTACAAAAATTACGGGCTGCAAATATAGTTTGTACTATGTGATCACACAGGCAAAACGTGCAGTGTATGGGCATCAACTAAATATGATAGATTCCCTCTCTTACATTGTTGGTACCAATGCTTTTACAACAAACACAGACTTATACATAGTACTTCTCATAGTTCTTCTTTCTCTAAAGTTGCATAGTTTCTCTCATGCACATTTAACTTTCTGATTAAATAGATAAGAGGATGTTCTTCACCCTCTGATTTCTGGGACAGGATCACAAATATCCCTTCATCTTTTGCATCCGTTTTCACCAAAAATTATCTTTGAAAGTCAAACATCATCAGAACTGGTCTGCTTCTGGACTCCATTTAACGATAACTTTCTGTTTGCCCTTAGTAAGGTCTGTCCGTGGGACAGCAATGGTGGTAAAATTGGTTTACAGCTACTGTAATTTTGGATTGCCTCGATTTTATTAACTCTGGGTTTTAACAAACCTCTATCAATGGTGTATCCAAGATACTTTACTTCATTCTTCCCTAGACAACATTTTTTTGGGTTGGCTGTTAATCAAGCCTTCTGAGTCCGAACACTGCTTGCAAGACCTCAAAACAGGCAAATAGATGATTGCATCATCCAAATAAGCAGCATTATAATATCTATGGGGCCTTAGAATGCTATCCATCATCCTTTGCAAGGTGGAGGGTGCTCCATATAACCCAAATGGCAACATCTTGTATTGGAACAACCCTTCTGGTACAGAAAAGCTGTCTTTGGCATTCTCAGTAAACGGCATTTGTCAATATCCTTTGGTTAAGTCTAGAGTGGTGAAGTACATTGCAGTTCCTAATCTTTTAATAAGTTTATCCACCCGTGTCATTGGATAGGCATCAAACTTCAACACATTATTCAAGACGGGGAAATTATCGCACAAGTGCAAACTCCGGTCCGGCTTCGGATTAAGCACGTTAAGTTCAATCAAAGCGCGTTAAGTTCAAATTTTACATTTCTTTAGACACTGATTCCTGTATGGATTCTGGTATTCTATAGGGATTTAGGTTAACCTTAACCCTTGGGTCAGTGATTATGTCATGTTTAGTGACTTGTTTTATGTGGTATAACCAAAAACGAATCCTTTTCTTTTTTTTATGAGAAATAATTTTGCCTACTGTTGAAGGGTTTTAGCAATTTTTACTTTGGAAACCAAAGGTCAAAACCCAGTTTACTGGAGCTACTGGGGTGGCTAACATAGCTTCCCTAGCCTTCCAAGATTTTATCACATTAACAAGGAACATCTATTCTGGCTTTTTTTTCTTAGGCTGGTATACTTTATAATTAACCTCCCCCACTTTTTCTAGGATATATAATGGTCCAAAAGTTTACGTTCTATTGTTGGAACCAAAACGAGCACTCTGTCCTAGGGAGGAAAGATGCATAGCTGGGCATTGTTATTGTACACATGCTGCTTTTCCTGGTGGGCCTTTTTAAGCTGCTCTCTCGCTATTGGCACCACTGCAGCAATCCTTTTCTGCATCTGCAAAACATTCTTAGTAAAAGTTTTATATGGACTGGAATGATCCTTTTGGCAATGTCCAGTAATCCCCTTTGGTGTCTCACATACAACAAATCAAATGGTGAAAACCCTGTTGAGGATTGTGGAACCTCGCGTATGGCCAGCAGTAGTAAATAATCCCATTCTCTTCCATCTTTATCCACCACTTGGGGGGTTAATACATGGAAGTTCTTAACTGAGTAATTTCAAACAGGCAGCATAATTCTTTTATGTTTTTGTCTGCATAAATAGCTTAACCGGATCAGTCTGGATTTCCTTAGGTTTTCCCAACCTGGTAAAGACATACTGGGTGAAATTTAATAGGGCGAGAGATTCAGAAAATGAGAGATTTGGTAAGAAATCTCCAGGTTTTTTTAAAGTAGCAATCATTTACACTGCAAACTTAAACTGGTTTTGAAGTGTAATATGATTTCCACTTTAAAAAAAAATTGGAGATTTCTTTACAAATCTCTCACTTTCTTAATCTCTCAGCCTATTAAATTTCCCCCACTAGGTCTTAGTGGATGTATTGTGCAATGGTATCGCTTCCAGGTATCTGGTAGCGAAATCCATTATCACCAAAATGTATTGATGGCTGTTGGTGGATTTTATTGGAGATCCAACCAAATCCATAGTTATTCTTTCAAGTGGAACCTCCGTAACGGGACATGGAGACTTTCACAATGTGGCATTGGAGTATTTTACTGGCATTTAGGGCACAATATTAAGAATATCGTTTTATGGACCCACGGACAGAAATACTACTGTTATATTCTCTGGGTTTCTTTCGTACCCCTAGATGACCTGCAGTTGTGTAACCATTAACTAAGTCTAATACCGTTCTTCTATATGACTCGGACTACCAGTTGCCCCACAATATCTTCCCCTTTCTTAGCACCTTGATACAAAAACTCCTGACATGAGTATATGACAATCGACTGTCAGGGTCTTCAGGGCTTCCATCAATCACTTTTACATTCTCTCTAGCTCTTTCCAGAATAGGGTCATTCAAATGCTCTAGATTCTTACAGGTGCAGTCACTAATTAGCCATCTCAGACTGAAGAGCTAAAAACCCCTGAATCAGTTTTGGCTAGAGGCCTTAATTCTCTTGCACATCCATACCCACATGACCCGTTATCTGGCTTTTTTCATAAGCCCCAAACTCTACTAAAGTCTTTTTAGCAGAAATCAACATTTCCTGGAAGTTTAAATCGCATAGTTCAAATACCTGGGACAATCATATCTCTTTACCAGTGCTTTTATCACATTTTGTAGTCAAAAAGCATAATCTAGAGCTCAAAGCCAAAAAACATCTAAGGTTCCTGCTCCTGCTATCTACCTCGTGTCATCCTTTATAGCATTTGAACCTGATCTTATGTACTGAATTTGTTCTGAATCATTTATTTCTACATTTTTACACTCTGGTAGAATGAGAGTAGGGAAATATCCCCTCTATTTGTACTAAATACCATTTACAGTATATCATTATGGAATACTGACCCTAATAACTTTGTCGAGATTCTGGTGAAATATCCTGTCCAGGTGGGCTTTATCCTGCCCATCCAGTGGTGTGACAACACATGACATATCACTGAAATGATGCCCTTCATTGACTTCCTTCACTGGCACTTGTTTTACCATGGTGTAAGCCTTTGACAGGTTTTGCTAGCCATTTATACCTAAGGGGCTTCACAACCTCTCTGACGCAATCCTTGATGGAGTTCTATTTCCTGTCTCATTTATCATTCTTTTGCCCTAATTATTGTCACCCAGGGCCGGATTATAATTGGGGCACAGGGGGTCAGTACCTCTGGGTCCCCTCTATCTAGGGCCCCCCTGTGGTTGGCATGTATTTGAAAAAAAAATATATATATTTTTTAAGCTAATGGTTTTGTGCATGAGAGTGGGGTAGTGCTGCAGCTTCACCTATTTGCCAATGTGACAATGATTAATGGCGCTGATCATCAGGAGTCAAGGCACACTGACTGCACAAGTGTGCAATGCATTACTGGGAGTTGACTAAGTCCCATAAGAATTTGCACAAGAGGTCAGAGGCTGAGAGGCTTGCGCTGAGCTTTGCTTGGTGGAGCTCATCATATGCTTCTCAGGCCCATGAAGGATAGCAGCAGCAGTTGCCTTGTCATGGGAGGGTTCTTAATCAGAGGCAGTGCTGAGCCTGTCAGGGCTCCTACAGAGTAAGGCACAGAGGGACAAACACAGGATTTTCATGCAGTGTGTGTGTGTATGTATATGTGTGTATATATATATACACACAAAAAGACCTGCACTCTCACCCTCAAGGAGTTAACCGCTGGGGTGCCGTCTATGTAGCCGAGTTCAAAACGGACCCAGCTATATGTATACAGAGACTTTTCCCAAGTAGGGAAAAAACAGCACTCACCAGACTTAAGCAAAGTTTTCAAAGGTTCAAAGTCCCGATAGTTTTAATAAGGTACACGCTTACCGACGTTTCGGTCCCTTAGGACCATTCTCAAGGCAGCAGGGTACAGTCAGAATCACAGCAGCAGCACTAGAAGCGAAACAGGGACAAGTGAGCGTTGTTCCGGGTCCCGCTTATATGGGGAGTGTGACCTCCCACCACCTGATTGCGCTCCAGCCGCTGGAACGCAAAACGTCACTTCCGGGTAAACCGGAAGTGCGCGGCCGCGATGTAGAAGCGGCGCTGATCGCTAAATACTGCGATCAGCCGGTGGCCAGCACTATGTAAAGGTGCCCAATCGACAAGCGCACCAGGCGGGTGGCTCATGTTGGTAAACGGGGGTGTCACTACGTGTACATGAAGGCGTGTAACGCCAGTGTCACACAGCATCAGCCGCTGATTGGCTGGTGCGGGTCACATGTCCAAATATTATGAAGCTGTCAAATGCCGATGGATAACCTCATACTACATAGTGCTGCAAGCGGGACCCTAGACAACAGGCATAGGGGGGAACATGAGATGCATATCATAATAGAAAAAATGTGTGACCAGTGTTACAGGCAATAGGAAGAAAATCAAAAAATATCACCGCAGACACATGTCTGTAAAAAACAAAAGTTTAAAGTGTAAGCATGGCGATGTGCCACCTTGGCGCATGCGCAGTGCAGAGTACATAGTGCATCGAGAGGTCAATCAAGTTATGTGGGGAGGGGCTCCTTGTCCACCCTCAGATAGTGGGGCTATTATTATAGCGCCAGCTTGGTATGATAGCCCCACTATCTGAGGGTGGACAAGGAGCCCCTCCCCACATAACTTGATTGACCTCTCGATGCACTATGTACTCTGCACTGCGCATGCGCCAAGGTGGCACATCGCCATGCTTACACTTTAAACTTTTGTTTTTTACAGACATGTGTCTGCGGTGATATTTTTTGATTTTCTTCCTATTGCCTGTAACACTGGTCACACATTTTTTCTATTATGATATGCATCTCATGTTCCCCCCTATGCCTGTTGTCTAGGGTCCCGCTTGCAGCACTATGTAGTATGAGGTTATCCATCGGCATTTGACAGCTTCATAATATTTGGACATGTGACCCGCACCAGCCAATCAGCGGCTGATGCTGTGTGACACTGGCGTTACACGCCTTCATGTACACGTAGTGACACCCCCGTTTACCAACATGAGCCACCCGCCTGGTGCGCTTGTCGATTGGGCACCTTTACATAGTGCGGGCCACCGGCTGATCGCAGTATTTAGCGATCAGCGCCGCTTCTACATCGCGGCCGCGCACTTCCGGTTTACCCGGAAGTGACGTTTTGCGTTCCAGCGGCTGGAGCGCAATCAGGTGGTGGGAGGTCACACTCCCCATATAAGCGGGACCCGGAACAACGCTCACTTGTCCCTGTTTCGCTTCTAGTGCTGCTGCTGTGATTCTGACTGTACCCTGCTGCCTTGAGAATGGTCCTAAGGGACCGAAACGTCGGTAAGCGTGTACCTTATTAAAACTATCGGGACTTTGAACCTTTGAAAACTTTGCTTAAGTCTGGTGAGTGCTGTTTTTCCCCTACTTGGGAAAAGTCTCTGTGTATATATATATATATATATATTATATGTTTATATTAATCCATCCCCCCCCCCCCCCTGCAAGTGACCATTGACCAAGTTTATACTGCTTTTACTCTGTGTTTTGAGAGTGTAATTCTCCCGTGCAGTTTGTGGCCAGTAATGACAAGTAGGAGGGGGCTCCCCGATCTAAAGTGCCCTGGGCCCCCCGAAGGCTTTGTTGTCACCCCAGCATGTAAAACTTGTTCTTCCTAAGCTGTACCTGGCATGAATATAGTTAATACCCAGGATAAAATATCCCTCGTTGCTAATGTCATCCTCCTCACCCTTTCTTACCTTCCCTTCCCATGCTGTTTAAATAATTGCTGACCTAGTGTTCTTATTGGGTTACAAGGTTAATTAACTGTAAGCCTGTACCTCAACCATTCTAACTTCCTGTTAATCTGATGTTGTGTATCTGACCACCAAGACTATAAACATAAAAACAAACTGTTGCTACTCATTTCTTGCATAGCATTTGTTTTGTTAAAGCCAATGTTTCACACATTTTTGTTGCTT
The DNA here is from genome assembly GCF_055691185.1 of Crinia signifera. Lineage (NCBI taxonomy): Eukaryota > Metazoa > Chordata > Amphibia > Anura > Myobatrachidae > Crinia > Crinia signifera. The sequence goes on from NC_139217.1 coordinate 353,239,056, forward strand.
CCTGTACTTTTTGTTTTTAGATTTAATAATAAACACTGTAAGAGCAATAATGCATGATAACATAGAGCAATGGTTCCCAATCTGTGCTCCATCACATCCTACGGGAGTTGCAGGGGTGCCCTGGTTTGCCCTGGTCCATGACTAATTCATATTATTTAGGACCAATGTAATAAGCAAATTGTGGACAACCAGAAGTGAATCCTGTCCATTACTACACAATTGACCCTAAGGATGAAATCTAAATGCAATTTACTTAATGGCATATTTTGTTCTGATCAATGAGAATTTTTAGACCTAGGGGTACCGTAAAAACAATTCTGGTACTCGGGGGGGGGATGAATCGAAAATGTTTTTCATTAAAAAAAAGTATTTTATTAATTTTTCAGTCAAATATTTTCTTTCAAATTCACAGATACACCGGGGGTCTCTAATCACAAAACAGATGTAAAATGTTTTCGTAAGGATGATTGATTGGTCTTGGATTCAGAACATTTCTGGAAAAGATGGCAGAAGACCTTGAGGTGTCGAAGCCAGATCATGTACCCAAGGAGCAAACACTTACACAGAACACCTGCAAAACCTATAGAAGTAGAGGGCACTCTCAAGCTCTCCTTAGTGGTCTGGTGGGTCTCCGTGATGGAGGTATATTGTTTGATGTTGTACTTAAGTTGGAGGGGAAGTCTGTAGAAGCTCATCGGATTCTCTTAGCTGCATCTTGTGATTATTTCAGGTACAGTATGTTTTCTTATTTCAAAGTTATTTCTTAGTATTGTACTGTATCTTAGTACTTAGTATCTGCAGCCATTATTTGCACGTTAGCTATGTTTTCATAGCAGTATACAGATGGCCTTGATGCCAACAGTGGCATCCCAACAATACAAAACCTGATGGATCTCAGTAAGTATTTAAACCTTAGCTCACCCCTCACAAAGCCTAACTGTAACCCTCTCCCAAGTGCCTAACCCCAGTACTGCCAATGGGATCCCACTGTTGGTATTCTGTCGGGATGGAATTGCAACCTATTATTGACAACCTTTATTATAATGCAGATTTTTATTTTTGGAGACATTCATTTTGTTATCTACTCATTCTTGTGAAATGCAAAATGTGGTGTTATGCTAAGTTGTTGGAGTATAAATAAATTGATTTGTATTATAAGCCTTTTATTTATAGTGTATTTTTATTAATCTAATGAAAAACTTATGCAAATAATAACTCCAACATGCCTGCTTTCTTATGGGGATGCCCAGTGTTTTTCTGGGCGCACCCACCATTTTAGTGTGCACACCCAGGAAACGCTGGGAGTCCCCATGCAGCAGCCCACTATTCTCCAAAAGGCATTCTACACACAGCAGGTCTGCACATGCGTATTTTCACCCATACGCATGTTCAGACCAGCATCATCGTTCCCCGGATTGAGTTCGGGATAGACCCATCAAACATGAATTAGCCCCTTGATCACCCGCATCCTCTAAATTGACTACAGTTTTAGAAATATTGAATGACTTAGGGGTGTGGGTCATTAGGTAGACAGTCGACCACTATTGGTTTACATGGTTAAAATGCCAACACAATGAAAATGTCGACATAACCATGGTGGACACAGGAAAAGGTGGAAACAAGCTTTTTTTGTGTCTATGTTAACATATGACAACATGGACACTGTATAAGTGTACAGCTTCTGCTCGCCATGCTTCAGGCACACTTTTATATACTCCCTCTATGCCCACTGGTGAAGTATGAATAAGTCGGTTAAAAAACCCCCCACAAAAAACATGAAAAACGCATGTTAACCTTTTGTGTGTCAACCAGTGAGTGTCAACCTAGACACTGTTGACCTAATAACCATATACCGTAAATTAGGGTGTTTCCAAAAATGGGAAGAGTTTGTGTTTTATGGATATCTGTCATCTGACAACTAGTGTGATGCCCCCTAAGCTGCAGAATGATTTACATTCTGCCGATGTTTGGAGGTTGGTGAAGAAGCAGCAAAACAGCACTCCAAAAATATGGGGGCATGTCGGACCCATTTTTTGGGCTTGTCAAGGCCAGTGTCTGTGTCATCCACCATGTGGCCAAGTTGTGAATCCTCTGAATGTTATTCTAGTCTCGCTTCTTAGTAAGTTCACAAGAAAAGACTTGATACCGCACCTTATGTATTAAAAAAAACAAAAAAAACAATGTTGTTAGGAAAAATGCCAAGGGAATGCTTGAGCTGCTGATATTGGGGGTTATTCTGGTTCACTCCATCTGGCAAATTCCTTCTCAAATGCACAAAACAATATGCACTGCAGGTGGGGTAGATGTAACTTGTGCAGAGAGAGTTAGATTTGGGTGGGGTTTTACTTCAAAGTGAGATCTATATTGCAGTGTAAAAATAAAGCAGTCAGTATTTTCCCTGCACAGAAACAAAATAACTCATCCAAATCTAATTCTCTCTGCACATTTTACATCTGCCCCCCTCCCCCCCTGCAGTGCACATGGTTTTGTCCATCTAAGAAGGAATTTGCCAGAAGTGAACCAGAATAACCCCCATTATCATCAAAGATTCTGATCTTAAAATAATAATGATTGCAGCAGAGGTCTGGCTTAGACCATGTTGAGTTTGTTATGTTATTTTAATTTTTTTTAATTCTATGTATGTTTTATTAGAGGTATGTTTGCAGGAGGGTTACGAGAAATGGATCAAAGTGAGGTGCAGATCCATGGCATCACTTACAATGCTATGTGCAAAATCCTGGATTTCATATACACATCTGAGCTGGAACTCGGTGTACACAATGTTCAGGAGACACTTGCTGCAGCTTGCCAGCTTCAGGTGGGTGCAAAAAAACAAAGGGAGATGGGTGGGACTTTTGAAGTGCCACATTAAAGATATAAAGTATGCTTATGTGGGTTTTTTATTATTATTACAGTAATAAACTAGGTTTAAGTATGGTTAAAATTTGGAAAAAGTTTTCTACTGTATTAAAGACATTTGCTATAATATTAATATTAATTGTATACCATATTTACCAAGAGAGTACTGCTCAGTCAAGCCAATGAATATCTCTTTGGATGTGCCATTTCTACGTAATAATTTGTCGATGCGAAGGGATATATAAACATTTAGGGAAATATTTGAAAGAGCTGTATTTATTTTGTTTAATGCAGCGGTTAATCTGGCTGCTGTGGTGAGTGCCGTGACTCTGGGGTGCTCTGGGTGACTTACATGGGAGTTACTGGTTGGTGGTCCAGGACCAAATGAAATAATGGTCAATGTCATAAGCAAAATCTGTGCTAGTGCATGCCATTTATTAAATATGCTGATAAACAGAAGTGCATTTTTGATTAATTCTCAATAATAAAGTTTTAGTCAATGAAAAAAAATGAAAAAATGCAGAGCGCCATGATTCAAGAAAATTTGGGAACTGCTGGTTTCATTTGTCAAGTGTGTCAATATATGTCCAGGAGTCACACTGAGTGCAAAACCAGAGCATTTTCCTCTTGCAAGTCAAATAGTCTCTCCCATATGTCTTCTGCTTCTGGATATCCAATACTCCTGATACGAAAAAAAAAGTCCTGCCTCTGGTAATTAACGCACACGGTTCACACACCATTGTACATTAGAGCAGCCGTATACCTTTATCGGTCACATTGCTTTTATACTTTACAAGAAAATATTTTTCATCATGCTGCAGTACACCATCAGATGCCGCCAATTGATGGTTATGGTCGGTCTGATGTTGCCAAATGGCCACAATGTCTGAATTTCAACAGATTTATGAGTTGACATAAAAAAAATAATTCTTACGTAGTTGTAGCCATTTGGAAACAATATAGATAAAGTTAAGGATACTCTGAATGTATGTTTGACTATAACCAGTGCAACTATGAATAGACGCCCATGTCTAGCTAGCCCTACCTTGTTACCATCCTGGAACACCCCCTGAAATTCCAGTTCTCTGGGGGATATTTTCTAAGCCTGTCCGTGCCTGTTTGGCATCAATAAGAATGGATACGAACGGTATCAGCCACAATACTAGGGCAGGCTATGCTCAGGGAGAGACCCTCACAACCTTTTATTTTTAACTCTTACCATGCAGCTTACTGATCTGTGCATGCTTCTGCAAATACGAATGCAAAAGATGCCGTATTTTCCATTAATATTTTTATCTTCATTTGCCTCCGAATTCGCTCAAACGAATGGTCGTAAATTTGCTGATCTGAACTGTGTGGCCATATACGTCCAAGTTCTATCGATGGTCTATTCATTCGATCTTAGTACATTTTCCTGTCTGTGTCCAAATTCAGATTTTGTCCCCCGGCTGTAATCATCTGGATGCATGTGCAATGCGACTCAGAATTATGAGAATTGCGACTCAGATGAATGTGCAGACTTAACTTGCATCCCACGTCAGCACTGTGTCCACCTCTGAATCAGGTCCTGAGTATCCAAATAATTATGTCCACCACAGTGGCCGTAACTAGACTTTTTTTGGTGTCCTCTGCCAGAAAGAGAATGTCCTGACATGAAGGTAGAAGTGCCCACCTTATTATCCTTTCTATGCCAGCAGCCATCACCTGCCCTCTCCTCCATTGTCCTCTTCTCACTATGGGATGTGCTAATGTATAAGCATGAGGAATTAGGTATCATGGATAATACACATTCTATGTCAGTATAACCAGCACATATTACTGCTTATCTTATTGTATTGAATTACATCCTGTGATTAAACCAGCAATTATCAATGCTTACTTTAGATGATAACATCTGCCAGGTATTGTTAGGGATCATAAGAAATTTCTTAATGTTATTGACTAGACTATTGTAGTGTATTGATTAAGAACATAAATCAGCAAATACCGCTGCTTTACTTAATCTTATTGCATTGCTGTTGATGATAACCTTTGCCAAGGATTGTTAGTAAATGCTAGAAATTAGCGCAAATACTAGATTATATAATAGCGATTGGAAATACATGCAATAATTGTCATTATAAACCACATTTATTACTACTTCTTTTAGTGTATTTTGTGGTCAGAATCCGTGAATTGAGGGTTTCTATCATTTTTTTGTTGATCCCTTTCCCAGGCAATGAGGGAACAGGGATTTGCCCCGATACTCCCCTGATATGAGCCCCTTAAGGTCAGCTGCTATGTATAGGCACAATTATGTTTTCTTTGGTATTGGATTGGAGCTGCAAGCAAAGGAATGAAAACAGTATAACATTGTTTTCTTAAATACGCCATTATGGTCCAGAATACATGTACTATACATTACAATAGAAAAAATATATTCGCCTTAATGATTTTTCTTAGGATATTGTGCCTTAATACTGTGTATATAAAATTCCTCTAAAATCCTATATAATATTCCTATATACACTGCCTTATATTTTATGTCCAATATAACCATATTTGTGTTTACAATTGTAACTAATTGATCATACATTACATATACCCCATACATGCCGCTCTGGTATATTAGGCTATAAGCAGTGTCAGACTGGGGCATGAAGGGTCCACCAGGGGAGAATGCAGTGGTAGGGGCCAATGTTACAGGCTTGGCTAACAATAAGAGTGCGTAGTCACAGCCACTTTATGTATGCATAGTAAATATTCCTAGAGCATGCATGGTAACAGCACTGCACTGTATAAAATAGCCATAGTCCTGTGCTATATAATTTATACATATAGTATAGTATATATACACATCACATTCTGGAACCTGATTCCTAGAGGAGGGGGTGGGCACTCACGCAGTGGTGCCCACTGGGGTTTCCCTTGCACCCTGTGGGTCAGGCCGACTCCGGTAGTAACAGAAGTATCCTGGGCAGATCTGTCTTACACATAAACAGGGGTGCCAGATGGTGCCGAATCCAAAGGTCAGTAGACCGACGTCGGAATCCCGACTGTTAAAACCCGACAGTCGGGATCCCAACTGGCAAGGGCTAGACTTCCTCATATGTTGTTCCCCCATAAAGGGAGAATAAAACTTTGGCGAGCGCAGAATCCTGGCAGTTGGGAATCTGACCATCAATCCCAACTATCAGGAGGTCATACCACCATACCCCTTTACCAGTACAGAAGAAAAGAAAAAGGCACACAGTGGTGCACAAGCCACATACAAAAATATAAAAAAAAATGGAGGCAAAAAAAAGGGAAGCTGTCCCAAAAAATACAATAGTAAACAAAAAGTTAAATACTAAAGATATCCTTTCATATTAAAAGCTGATAAAATAAGCATTCATGGGAGAAGAGTGAGGGTGAGTAAGAGGAGAAGAGAAAAAGAGTGGGAAAGGACTGAACTGAGAAGAGGAGATTGCCACAAAACATCTAGTGACTTCATATTGCTCTGTTATAAGTTGGCAGTGCTTTAGAATTTTAATTAGTACAAAGTGTATGCAGCACAATACCAAATGGAAAGTCACATTTTCAGAGATCTGGACTTCTATCAGGCAATTTGAAAAATACTTTTAAATACCTTTGTAAACGAGCGGCTTTTTGTTTCAGATTGCTGAAGTCATTAATTACTGCTGTGACTTTCTAATTTCGTGGGTGGATGAGGAAAATGTTGTGGAGGTGTACAAGCTGGCTGAGCTCTTCCACCTGAGTCATCTTAGTGAGCAACTGGATTCATTTGTGCTGAAAAATTTTATCACATTCTCACGCACACAAATATATAGGCAGCTTCCACTGGAGAAAGTGTACTCTCTACTTAGCAGCAACCAATTGGAGGTAAGATGATGAGGAGCTTTCTCCATTTCCAGTACAGGCCTGTGATCAATGACCAGTGCATCTACATGGTACAGCATTACAGACAGCATGGATGGCATACTGGATAACATTACTACCTCACAACACTGAGGTCATGACTTCAATTCCTGGTCGTGGCTTATCTGTGTGGAGTTTGTATAGCCTTACCATTTTTGTGTGGAAAAAGCACTGGTAGGATTAGTGGCTAAATCCTTGCTTGGGGTGGATAGCAACGATGTAGTAACACAATAGGGAAACCACTCCACCAGACTACCTGCTTTTTAAGATATAAATATCTGTAATCCACTGACAGACATATGATGATTGCTGTTTTAATATTAGCAGTGGATCTCTTATAGGGTGTGGGTTTTTAAATAGATAGATAGCTAAGAGGTCAACCTGCAATAGGCCAACAGGACCAAAGGGTCCATATGCAATAGGTCGACAGGGTCAAAATGTCGACATGATAAAGGTAGACACATGATAAAGGTAGACTTGAGTTTCACATTTCACAACGGTTGACAGTGACCCCCATTGAGTGTAATACATCCCCTCGCATGGCTCGCTACCCTCGGCACAATAATATATTCTCCCTCTATGCCGACATGGGTGGTAAAGTAAGAACAAGCCGGTAGAAAAAGAAATCATGAAAAACTCATGTCGACCTTGTCATATGTCTACCTTTTTAATATTGACATTTTTACCCTGTCGACCTATTGCATGTCGGCTTGTTTGGGGTAGGCCTAGCGACTGTCTATCTAGACACTGTAGATGTATCAACCGGAACCACTCTTATGGAGCACTGTGTCATTTCTAAGTAAGCATATTATTAAATAGCTGGTATACAGTCCTTAGGTCGACATGCATGTGGTCAACCACTGAAGGATGACACATGAAAAAGGTTGACATTACTAAGGTCGACAGGGTCAAAAGGTTGACACAAGCATAATGTCAACAGTCAAACGGTCAACATGAGTTTTTCACTTTTTTTGGGGGGGGGGGGGGGGGACCACGCAGATAGTATTTCATAGCCTACCATCAACTATGGCATGGAGGGAGATTATAATAGTGTGCCGAGCCTGAAGCATATCGAGCGCAGCGAGCCTGAAGCATATCGAGCGCAGCGAGCCATGCGATGGGATGTGACCTTTTTTGACTGTCGACCTTCACATTGTCACATTGTCGACCATAATGCTTGTGCCGACCCTTTGTCTCTGTCAACCTTAGCCATGTCGACCTTTTTTCATGTGTTGACGGAAGCCCTGTGGTCGACCCAATGCATGTTGACCTTAATTTGGTCAAACCAATGACCCATAGCTAAAATTACTACCTCACAACACTGATATCATGAGTTCTATTTCTGGTCGTGGCTTATCTGTGTGGAGTTTGTATATCCTTACCATTTTTTGTGTGGGAAAAGCACTGGTAGGATTAGTGGCTTCTGAGCAAAATAAAAATAACTTTGTGTGTGTGTGTGTGTGTGTGTATATATGTGTGTACGCTGACAAAAAAATAATCCTAGTGCATGTGTGTACGTGAGATAGGATAAATAGTCTGTAAACTACACTAGGGCAGGGACAAATGTGATTGACTGAAATATTCTCTGTGGAATATGTGTGTGCTATCTAAGTAACTGTTAAGTACATATTTAAATCTGTACAATATAATACTAAAAGAAGCATTTATTTATTTATTTACAGTTTCTTATATAGCGCAGCATATTCCATTGTGCTTTACAATTGTAAACAACAGCGATTAAACAAACTGGGTAGATCCAAACCGACATGGAGGTAGGAGGGCCCTGCTTGCAAACTTACAATCTATAGGGATAATAGGAGACACAGGGATTCAGATGAAGACTTTGATCTTAATTTATAAAGCAGGTCACAGCATACCAGATTAATTCAGTAGGCAAGTGAAGTTAACGGCAGCAGCATACAGGTAATCACGGCATATACAGACTCTTGCAAATGCTCCAGTGTTCCCTACCAAAGCCCAAACTTGGCCTATCGCTTGGGCAGCTAATCCACCATTAAGAGCATTTGCACTCTGCCCTGGAAACACTTATATAAGGAGATCACAGGTGCTGCTGATTACACACCTGGCTTCTGCTTCTGCTACTGCTCCAAAACCTGGACTGGATCCTCTACATTACTCTCACAATAATGACACAAACAGGTCTTACACAAGGCTATGCCCCCTCACATGGCTGTACCTGGTGTCATCACCCACAAATACAGTATAGTTATTTGTTTGGAGGCTTTTGGCTGAGTGCCATCATTGACATGCTGATTAGGGAGTGCATTATGGCCACAGCAGAGAGAGAAGAGCATAGTTTGAGAAGTATATGTAAGTATTTTTGTTTAAAGGATGAAGGAGTTTTTGATGTTGTTACACAAATTTGTCTTTCAGGTGGGTTCTGAAAATGAGGTTTATGAAGGAGCCTTACTTTACCACTACACCTCCGAGCAGGTTGAAACGGATCAGGTGAGCCTGTCGGAGTCTCCCAAGCTACTAGAGATAGTGCGCTTTCCGCTAATGGAGTTGTCGGTTCTACAGAGGCTTCACAACAAGCTGGGGCCCTGTCCTCTCAAAGTGACAGTATCCAACGCTCTGGAATATCATAGGAATGAAATCATGCAGCCAGTGCTTCAGGGGCCTCACACGCAGTTGCGCTCTGAGTTCAGCTGCGTGGTGGGCTTTGGCGGAATGTACTCTGCCCCTTATACAGTACTCAGTGATCAGGCCAAATTTTTGAATCCGCTAACAGGCGAGTGGAGGCCACTCACAGCACCTCATACTCCTCGCATGTCTAATCAAGGCATCGCTGTGTTCAATAACTTTGTCTACTTGATTGGGGGTGACAACAATGTGAGTGGATACCGCGCTGAAGCACGATGCTGGAGGTGAGGCGCTTTCTCATTATTCAGATCAGCCGCATATTGTAATGTTTTATACATTTTAATTAGAACATAAATAAAATCCACTTGTTTATAATGATTTATTACCTCTGATATCTGCTAATTAACATTGCAAATAGAGATTAGAAACACTTGTAGGTACTTATGTATTATCTGGGCTCCCATGTTAAATGCACCCCATTTTTTCATACCCCTACTATCCAACTACGCATGGAGTTGATTTTATATAGTGTGGCGAGCGCAGCGAGCCACCGTGCCCCGAAGCGTGGCGAGCGCAGCGGTCTCATAAGAAAAATGGGAGCCCAGATATTACATAAGTACCCACTTGTATGTATTTGAACCTCACAGCTGAAACAAAGGTGATCTAATTTGATAGAGCAACTTCCATTTTATGTTTTTTTAACAATGTAAAGGCCCCTAAACCTTAGCCACTTGTACACTCATTTTACCCACGCTTTTTACATGACTCCTGTCCTGTGTCCTTCAACGAGACCCAAACTGGATTGTAGGCATGGTATAGTATATTAAGTCATATAAAGATACAATGGCCTGGCACTGCCATGATTATTCATAGTCCCCACGGATGCAATAAGTGATGTCACTGCGAGTTACTTCACCAGCATTTTGTTGTGAAGACTTCTCTGGGGGAATATGACATTGGACATACCCACACTGTCAGTTTGCAGGAGGGAGAGCAGAAGATCTATCTGCCTTTATAGGTTTAACATAGTTTATGTCATCTGAAGATGATGCAAATTAAAGGGCCAAACCCCAAGAAGGTTTACAGAATGGTACAAGGTAACAAATACAAGTAAAAACTAATACTGAAAGACTAGATGGTACTTGTTTCCTAGCACGGTGCCCACGATATTAAATTGTATGCCATCTAATCGCATATGGCATGCGATGCGATTAAAAATTGTATAAGGACCCTAATGGGTGATTATAATGTGAAACACACCCCCACGCCACCCCCAATATCAACGCTAACCCGAAGCGTGGCGAGGGGCGGCGGTATGCGTCCTCTGACCTTTTCATACCCCCACTATCCACATCGGCGTGGAGTTGATTTTATAAAGTGTGGCGAGCCACCGAGCCCGAAACGTGGCGAGCGGACACATTTTACTTCACATGTTTTATGCGACCCCTCACGGGGCTCGCTGCGCTCGCCACACTATATAAAATCATCAAATTAATCTTATAGGGGGGCCATTTAACATTGAAAGCAGAATATACAATTTAAAATCGCATTGCATTGTATGGCATTGTATGCCATATACAATGCTATACAATTTCAATATTGTATGACATGGGGCCATCTCGTCGCATCGCATACCATTGTATGCCTTATGGCCGTGCCGTGCTAGGAAACAAGTACTGACTAGATTTACTAACCTGTAGTCTGATATAAAATGCTCTGCAGGACATTATTAGAAATTATTTTGACACCAGAGACCTTGCATGCTGATGTGTCTAACCTAATTCAGAAATTGTTAGTGTCCTCCATTAATATCTTGATATATTGCTACTAGGAACCGTTCCATCTTCCTGAACAAATCAGTTGTACTTCAATATCTGCAGAATCCCGAATTTGCACTAAAAAGAGCGCTACCCTATGGGGCTGTGAACACTTTTGCTGAAGATTGAGAAGCAATAAAGCCGCTGATTTGGCTGGGTGAAAGCATTTGTCTGGGATTGAATCCCGCACCCACCAACACCCCGTAATGTTTTTGTGCCTATTCAGTAACATTCATTTTTGTATTTTCATATGTTTATGCAAGAAAATTATACTTTTTCTATTTATAAGGTATGACCCCCGACACAACCGCTGGTTCCAGATACAGTCCATGCAGCAGCCCCGTGCTGATTTGTCTGTGTGTATTTTGGGGGAGTTTCTCTATGCAGTGGCGGGCAGGGATTATCATGCTGAGCTTAAGGAAGTGGAGCGGTATGATCCGTATACCAACTCGTGGGAATATGTGGCACCACTTCATAAACAGGCAAGAAAATGTGTGTGTGTGTGTGTGTGTGTGTGTGTGTGTGTGTGTGTGTGTGTGTGTGTGTGTGTGTGTGTGTGTGTGTGAGATATCTCTATCTCTCTAAAGCTTTTGCAGTTTGAGTATTGGAATTCTTGCTTTCCAATATAGGGCAACAATTATAATGCTCCTGATGCTTTTTAGGGATATGGTTTGTGGCTGAATCCTTGCTAGTGGTGGATACCAACTATGTAGTAACAAAATAGGGTAATGAATGCACCAACCTACCTGCTTTTTGGGGTGTATACTCAGCAAAGTTTCCATCCTTTGCTGATAACACAAAACTGTGCAGGATGATTAGAACAATTGAGGATGTCTCCACGCATCAGAGAGATCTAAATAAATTAGAAGACTAAGCAAAAAAGTGGATAAATGCAAGGTTATGCATCTTGGGAAACACAACCAATGTGCTAGATATAAGCTAATGTTAGCGGGGAGGCATTGGGTAATTCAGTAAGTGAAAAGGACCTAGGAGTCCAAATAGATAACAAACTGGGGTGTAGTGCTCAATGTCATATAGCAACAAATAAGGCCAACAGGATACTAACATGTATAAAAAGGGGCGTGGAGACTATGGACTCAAATGTAATTATGCCTCTATAAAGCATTGGAGCACAATTCTGGGCCCCACACTATAAAAAGGACATCACAGAACTGGAAAAAGTCCAATGAAGGGCAACAAAGCTAATAAAAGATTGGAGAAATTAAGCTATGAAGATAGATTGGACAAATTTGGATTGTTTACACTAGAAAAGAGATGTTTAAGAGGAGACATACTTAACATGTACAATTCTATCAGGGGCCAATATAAGGAACTGTCAGGCACCCATTTTGCTTTGAGGAAGGATTCTAGGACACCTGCGTTTAGAGGAAAGAAGTTTTCGTACCCTTAGAAGGAAAACCTTTTTTATGGTGAGGGCAGTTAAATTATGGAACACTCTTCCAGGAGGGGTGTTGTCAGCAGACACAATAAATACATTTGAAATAAGGTTGGACAAACATCTATTGGGTACATCCAGTGGTAAAAACAACTATCATTATAAGCGGTTTTTACATTTTAATTAATAGTGCCTGGTGTTTTATTAGAACACAGGCTCCTGCCAGTATAGACTTGAATTTGAGATTTAAATTATGTTCAGCTTCCTCCACTACAGTTCATGTAAGACTAATAGTGTGTACACACGGTACAATTTGCCTTCCGATGTTGACGATATAGTCAACATGGGATCGGAATCGGATGCAGATCGCAAGGGTTTTAACCCTTGCGAACCCGATCCCGATGCGCGTTTGCGTATCACAAGGCAGAAAGTCTTGTCTGCCTTGACTATATAGTGCAGATCTGCACTATATAGTCAAAATTGTATGCAAATTGCATATGCCTTGAGATCCAATCCGATCTGATCGTATTGGGGATCGCATCTCAAGGCACATCTGACCTTGTGTACACACCATTGTACTCAGAAGTAGATTTACCGTAACTAAGCCTGACTGAACCTACTCCTTAAAGCGGTGGATGAGAGGCACATCTTTTATATTGTAAGTAACTTTTATAGGAATTGACAGACACTCCCTTCTCAATTTGCATACAATGACTATGCATATACTAACCAGTACTTAAGGAGCTTCCGGCTTCCTGTCTGGTTGGTCCTGAAGAAGCTTTTGAGAATGCGTACGCTTGACTGCACACCTAGTGTGTTAAACCCCACTTCCCTTCCCCCCATATGATTGTATTTTGATCTGTTTAGGCCGGTGGCGACACAGGGTATCCGTAGAACACGGATCTGACACGCAAGAGCGAGGTAGTGCACAGCAGCACACCTCAGACACAGCTCTGCTGTCAGCACACAGGCTGTGGAACTAGCGGCTCCAGCCAGCCAGCGGTAGCGCTGAAACGGGATCACACCCGTGTTCAGGCGCTTATCGCTACTGCATAGTGAGCCCCAGGAATATATACATTGTATCTGATAATTGTTACATCCTGGATGAGCATACACACTGTAAAACTGTCAATACCAGACATAACTTTTCCACTCTTAAATTTCAACCACCGTGCTTTATAAAATTATAAAATTATTCAGGGACAGTGTGAAGTGGGGTCCCACTAGGTGAGGATATATTATATCCTTTTTAAATCACTCAATGTTGTCCTATGTGTTTTTCGTGTTTTTTTATATCTTCGCAACTATTTTAATGAAACCAATAAAAGTCATGTTTTATTATTAAATTCTCTTTTGGTGCACCAACCAAAGACACACCTTCTCTGTCCTCTCCAATATATTCATTCTGTGTCTATGGTAGCACACCCTCGCATATCAAAATATTGAATAGTAATAGTGCACAAAGAGGGTCCACCCGCATAATAAGTTTGTGATTTCTGTGCGACTGGCACAGCTCTCCCCAATCTCCTAGTCAACATGGGATCGGAATCGGATGCAGATTGCAAGGGTTTTAACCCTTGCGATCCCGATCCGATCCCGATGCGCGTTCATGTATCACAAGGCAGAAAGTCTTGTCTGCCTTGACTATATAGTGCAGATCTGCACTATATAGTCAAAATTGTATGCAAATCGCATATGCCTTGCGATCCAATCCGATCTGATCGTATTGGGGATCGCATCTCAAGGCACATCTGACCTTGTGTACATACCATTGTACTCAGAAGTAGATTTACTGTAACTAAGCCTGACTGAACCTACTCCTTAAAGCGGTGGATGAGAGGCACATCTTTTATATTGTAAATAACTTTTATAGCACAGTGGACTTTCTTCCATATTTGTATTTAAGATAATATAAATGTTCATTCTAGTACCCGCCATCTTTGAAAACCCATGCAGTTCCTGTTTCCTGCCTGGGGTGTCGCTGTCTGCTGTGGTGTTTCTAGCACAGGTCTGGTTTGCATATAAGTGCTGATATACAGACTGCACTGTGCTCGAAGCACTACAGCAGACAGCTACACCCCAGGCAGAGAAGAGGAACTGCATGGGTTTTCAAAGATGGCAGGTGCTAGAATGAACACTTCTAATACTGTATATTAACTCCTCCTATTCATCTGCAGGTACATGCGCATGCTGGGTCAGCTTTGGATGGGAAGATGTACATTTCTTGTGGAAGAAGGGGAAATAGATATCTGAAAGAGACTAGCTGTTATGACCCAGGGAAGGATGAGTGGAGACATCTAGCCTTGGGGCCAGTGAGAAGAGCTTGGCACGGTATGGCAGGACTTCTGGAAAAACTTTATGTCATAGGAGGAAGCAATGACGATGATGAGGGATTTCGACAAGATATTTTGGAGGTAAAAAACAATAGAGTGATTATATTCTGTCTCTCACTGCTGCTCAGATGTATAATGGGTTAGTTCCTACCAATTGGTGCTTTACAAATGCATTTAATTGAATTGGGAAAACCTACAATGTTGTTTTTATCTACATTCAGTTATTTTTATCCTAGATTTAGCTTTTTCTGGATCTTTGTGAGACAAAATTACAGTGTATTGGTAAAGATACAGGAATTATTAAGCAGCATCCGGAGATGGGCTTGACATGACTAATTGACATTCTGAAGGTGTTAAGCCTGCCGATTAGATTATAGGTCAACATATTGCTTGTCCACTTACCGGTTGATACTCTAACTGCTCACGTGCAGAACCTTTTGGCATCCTGAATGTCCAATAGCTGATCAGATATCCTTGGGAAAAAAATATATATAGATTTTTTTTAATTGCATTTTTTGAGATCACATACCAATTGCAGCAGCTGTAGTAGAAGCAAGGGATGTACAAATAAGCAGACAGGAGATAAAGGTTTGTAATCATGACGCACAGGATACTGGCATAGTAATAGGGGAAATATAGATACATATGGCTACTTGCCAAAGACAAGTTCAGCAGGCTGCACAATACAAAGCATCCTGATATACGCTAACAGTTTGGGAAAGCCAAAACACACACACAAAATGTATGGACCTTATTCTGGTCCACATGTAACACTGCGAATTTGGCTGCATTGCATGTGTCCTAAACGGCGCCCACAGTAAAGCCAAATCCCCCATACCCCCATTGGACCCGTGGCCCCCCGCAGGGCTGCAAATGGATGATTTCCATAATCATCCATTTGCAGCCTTGGGTGCTGGGGAGAAATCATTCCATGGTCGGGCGACCTTTGAATGATTTCTCCAGCGCTCGCAGATCTGAGACACCTGTGTGGTGTCTCTGATCTGCAGGCGCCCTGTGCAGTAAGCGGGCGTACCCATGTCAATGGGGAATCTCCATGGAAACGCCCACCATTTTCATGGGAACACTGAATCCATCGGCCCATTACCCCACACCACGCCCGCCCAGACTTCTGTGTGCGAGCGCTGTCGGCAATCACACACAGCGGCTGCACGTGATATAAATAACTATGCGCAGTAGCCAATCATTCCCCTGTGCGATTCAATCTGAACAGCCCCTATGTGTATGCATGTATGTATGTATGTGTGTTTGTGTGTGTGTGTGTGTATATATATATATATATATATATATATAATACAAATGAAACAAAGGGATGAACGAAAAAGCCCCCCTCCTTAGGAAATATAAAAAAATATATATTTCTGTATGAATACGAAGCCATACAGGGAGGCACCCGGTAACTATCATTTGGCGGCGGGGGCTGCGGCTGTAGGAGGGGGAAGTGTGGGGATCCATTCTTATCTCCCCATATGCGGGTAGAGAGAAGACACTGTTTCATCATTGATAAATACCAGGAGTTCATTGCCAAAGTGATTCACTTTCCTACAACCCCAGAAACGGGATACAGTCATTAGGTCTACACCAACCAATTAGGTCGATAAGCATTGGGTCGACATGCAGCAAGATTGACATGGGTCTAGGTCGATAGGTTTTTAAGTCGACACAAGCATTAGATCAACATGGGCTAGGTCGACATGGGGTTTTTCACTGTGTTTTTTTTTAGCTGACTTGTGTTGACAGGCGGTATTCATGCCCTACCATCCACTAGGGCGTGGTGGGAGAATAAAATATTGTGCTGAGCGTAGCGAGGCACCGTGCCCGAAGCATCACGAGCAATGCAAGGGGATGCGGTGCCCTTCAAACTGTGTCCTGTCGACATTCGGTCAAAAAACCTTGGCCATGTCAACCTAATGCTTGTGTCGACCTAGACCGATGTCAACCTTGACCCATGTTGACCTTGCTGCCTGTCGAGAAACGATGGTGAACATTTGCCTCAGGTTGTTTACATTGTTATCTGCACAATGTGATTTTGAACAGGACATTAAACCTGTCACAAATTTGTACCATCTACTAGAGATTTGCTTCATAATGCTGGCTCTATACAAAGTATACTGTAAATTGTGATTTTATTTCATACTGGGACCTTTCCTCCTGTAATAATATAAAACATGGAGATACAAAACTACATATGTAATGTGTCTATTACAGATAACAACTATGTCTTTCTCCTAAAATAATTGTATCCTTTATATTCTATATACCTCTCCTCTAGGTGGCTTGTTATAGCCCAAAGACAGACCAGTGGTCCCTAATGTGCCCTGTATCTGCAGGGCATGGAGAACCCGGCATTGCAGTTCTAGATAACAAAATGTATGTCCTAGGAGGAAGATCACACAACCAAGGGGACCGCATAGATTATGTACATATATACAATGCAGAAAAGGACTTATGGGAGGATGGACCTCAGCTGGAGGATGATATTTCTGGCATGGCAGCCTGTGTCCTGACTCTCCCCAGATCTGTACTCATCGATGCCGATGTCTGGACGGAGGAGATGTGCATACAATACGTGCAGCATACATCTGACAATGCATCTGAACGTAACAGTATGTCAGACTGGGAGGACTTGGACAATTCTGGGGAAGACTGACCTCTTCTGGTAACACGGGTTTCTGAGCATATGATCAGTGCATCCTGCCGCAATGTACAAGATAAGTGCAATCATCATGCCCGCCTTTTAAGTGTTTTTCTTACCCCACTTTGTTACCTCACTCCATACTTTTTCTTGATTATGCAAATCATTCACTTTGTTGGGAATGTTATTTTTCTGTACAGATAATTGAGCAAAACTAAGTTCTGTCAGGGCACAGTGTCCTTTTCCCCAGACATGCTTTCTTGTTTTTCTCTGCCTGGAGTTCTGCGGTTTGTTCATGTTCCATATTCCCACACCTTGCAGAAAAGCAACTCCCTGCAGGGCTGCAGATTCTTACACTTTGGACTCCGAACATTGAGAATAAACAGCTCTTACATAATGTTTAAGAAAAAAAGTGCCAAATGCAAACAAGGAAATGCAATGTTAATTGTGTTAACCTTCTGGAGTTACTGACAAGTGGTTCATTTGTTGCGCAGTGTAGTGTGCATAGTAGAGCTAACGGGGGAAATTTGTAAAAAATAGGTGTATTTGTTTCCAGAAATACACTTATTTTTGACATTTACTATCCCGAAAATACGGCAATTCGTATTCGTATTGATAGCACATCAATACGAATACGAATTGCCGTATTTTCGGGATAGTAAATGTCAAAAATAAGTGTATTTCTGGATACAAATACACCTATTTTTTTACAAATTTCCTTTAGTAAATTTCCCCCAACATGTCTATAAGAATGTTGTGCCTATAATGACCCCAAATGAACAGTCTCTTGCAGTCCTCACTCAGCCTGACTGTTATAGAGCCACACACAACATTTCATGCATGCAGTTCAACAGCCCTACACGTAACGTTAATGTACAGTAGCGACATACATGCAGTTGCACACAGAATAATACAGCCTGAAACATATAGGTATACTGACGCCTAAATACAGTGCCCCTTGATCATGTTCTTTGTCACAGCTGGGCACCCTGTCTGCCTTTTTATACATACAATATTCACATGAATGCACTTATAGACATAATAATTGTACACATTGTGGTTTCGAGTGTATGTGTAGGGAACTTGGTTAGTTGACATCACTGTACAGCCCACTACGGCACAGTTTAAATTTGTTTTATTTTACTTTGAAATAAAGATTGTTTTTTTTCTTCTATTTTGAGATAAATATCTTACTTTCATCTAATCATGAAAGTGAAAGTGTTATTATACAATCCGAACAGTAGGTTTTGTGTATTGCTTTTGAAACTGGTGTTTTTGGGTTTGCATGTAGCCCCCTACTCTTACTCTAGTATGGGTGACTGTAAGGTTAAATTATGCCACAGCTTATTCAGAACCCTAACTTACCAAAATACAGTACATGGAGGTGCTGTATTGGGCCTGATTCCAAGTTGGACAATGCAGCAGTGTGGATCGAACTGCTCACAGATGGAAGTTTCCAGTTTACCACTGCTGCTCTTTTCTATGACTCTTTTGTCCGTGTATTATTTGTTTGTGTGTGTATATAATATATATATATATACTTTCCCTCTCACACTGTTAGAACTACTACTAGCCAGTACTTCACATCAACTCTGGTAACCAACTCTGCCTCCTGCCTGCCCACAAGACTTCTCCCATACCTTCACCTGCTTATAGACCTTCCTACCTCAACTGATTCGACTCCTACTCAGCCTTTAAATCTTGAAATTGCTCCCACTTATACTCACTGCACTAATGCACACTTACCACAGTGTCAATCTCCACTCAAAGCCACATTTGCTATTGTTGTTTTAATTATATCCATTTCTGGTTAGTTTATAAGCTCTCCCATGAGCAGAGCCCACCCTGCCCTTTCTTTCCACATCTACATTTATTACACCTATCTTGTATACCCTTTTTATGTATATAATGTATTTCCCACTGTCCAGCCCTGCGGAGCAATGTGCTGCTGGGTATGGATCATTGGGTAGACAGCAACTAGGTCGACAAGCATTAGGTCGACAATACTGAAGGTCAACATGCTGGAAGGTCAACATGCAGTAAGGTCGACCTGCATTAGGTCGCCAGTCAAAAGGTCAACAAAGGTGATGGTGGTAATGGTGGCAATTCTTCACCAGCAGGGAGTTTTCATTCACTTGGATGAGTTCCTTCTGCTGGCCCAGTCTCAGAAGGTTCTCTGAAATCATCTCCTCTTCACTCTGCTTCTGAGCTCCCATCAACTGGCAAAAATCCAGCACTTCTCCATCCTTGAACATGCTTCATCTGGGGGCCCTGTTGGACACCGTGAGCTATAGAGTCTTCCTACCAGAGGACAAGAGATCAAAACTTTGACACACAATTCAGTCTTTCCTCAAACACTGCAGTGTCTCAGTGCATCTCTGTATGTGGGTATTGGGAGAGCTGGTATCCTCATTTGTCTGTCCATCAACGTTGTAGAATTGAGGGCAATCTTCCATGCTCTGTCAGCTGGGACAATGCTTCATGGCAAGCCAGTAAAGGTTCAGACAGACAATGCAAAGGCTATTGCATACATAAACCACCAGAGTGGCACAAAAAGTCGTGAAGGAAGTCTCTGTGAATCTGAAATGGGCAGAACAGTTTCTGACATCCCTGTACGCGAACTACATTCCAGGAGTTTTGAACTGGAAAGCCGACTTTCTGAGTCAACAGGACATACATGCTGGGGAGTGGTCTCTCCACGAGGATGTGTTGTAACCTCTTAGTTGATCGCTGGGGTAGGCACAACCAGAAGCTGCTCCCCAGAGACCTCAGTCTACTATGCCCCAAGATTTATTATGCTGGCCTTAGTTTTTATATACTTTTCCTGTCTAGAGTCTGGTGTTGATTAAGAGTGTGGAAGCTCAGTGTGTGTGACAGGTGCTGAGATCGATCTTAAACAGGTTGGCACCAGCACACTGAGCTTTTACAGGTAGTATTATACATTCGCGTCCAGTTATGCAGGCAGACGTGAACATGCCCAACATGCACGTATGCCAGTGTTTCCCAAATTGTTGTGGTGCAGATGTATTAAGCCATAACAAGAGATAAACTTGAGGGTGATAAAGAGTGATAAATGTCCTGTTAACCAGCTCATAACTGTCATTTTTCAAACACAGTGTATAACATGACAGGCAGAAGTTGATTGGCTGGATTTTTATCACTCTTTCCCACCCTCGAGTTCATCTCTTTTTAAGGTTTACTATGTATGCCTCTGTGTGCCTAGTCACCCAGGGGTGCCAGGAGGCTTTTGCAGGGGTGCCCTTGGGCTGGTGGGCTATGACCAGATTCAATTATTTATGGTGATAGGCAAAAGCAGTGCTAGTTGCTGCCAACCATAAGACTTGTTGCCAGTCAGAAGCACAACTGTGCACCACCACATAGCTGAACCGAATGGTGATAGGAGGCACAATACGGCATATTTTTATTCTAGCAGTGCCACAAAAATTATTGCTGATACTTTAGGGCACCATGATTCAAGAAAGTTTGTGAACCACTGATGTATGCACCAAATGTGAATGTTATGGAGGGACATTTCTGCCCTGTTCATGCTTCCACTAGTCCTTCTGTGAAGTGGATATGTCTGGGTTAGGCCATGTAAGATCACAGAATGAGACCACAAAGTGTTGAGGTGCAGAATGCATACAAATCTGCCCTTGGTTGCAGCACTTCTTATCAAGGGGTCTATGTATTAAGCCCTGGAGAGAGGTAAAGTGTTGAGAGATAAAGTACCGGCCATTGAGCTCATAACTGCCATGTTACAGGCTGGGTTTAAAAATGACAGGAGCTGGTTAGTAGTTTATCACCATCCACTTTATCTCTCTCCAACTCTTGACCACCAAGTTGCCTCCCATATTTTTTATTTAATTTTTATTTGTATTCCATGCACCATACTTATACTTTTGGGAGCAAGTGATTGTATACCTGCTGGACGGAAGTCATTCAAAGAAATCCAGCCAGGAGTGAACGTACTGTACACATAAAATTGTGCATGTGGTATGCTGAACCATTAACCACTATGCTATAAACCTATACACTGAGAAAC
Source organism: Crinia signifera (assembly GCF_055691185.1). Classification (NCBI taxonomy): domain Eukaryota; kingdom Metazoa; phylum Chordata; class Amphibia; order Anura; family Myobatrachidae; genus Crinia; species Crinia signifera. The sequence continues at coordinate 353,260,657 of NC_139217.1, forward strand.
CTTTATGTACTTTGCCCTTTTAAAAGTGAGCATGGTACTTTATGGTCTTCTGTACATTTGGTGAAGCACAAGCACATGCATTGATGATTAGGAAACCTTTATGAACACAGATTTGTGAATAGTTGTGAGTGGGATATGCTGCCTTAATATTTTCCCCTGGATTGAGGATCCCAGTTTCTGCTGGATCTCCCTTGTACACCCTCTCCAATGACTAGCGGGATGCTATGGAAAGCTGTCCACTCCCTCGCTCATCTGCTGGTAATACCATCAGTTGAGCGGCTGGGCCAGCGATGATGCGGGATCTCGCATCAACGCACAACACTCAACACTGCCCCTAAACACAAGTAAACTGAGCGGCTTCCAGTTTAACGTTGCCCGATGTGTTAAAGTAGCTTTTAGATTTAGCAGTGAGAAAATCATTAGTTACATTGAGGAATGTTCTCATTTAGGGGCCCATTTAAAAAAAGATTGCATATACAAAGTGGTATGCATGCGCCAAAGCACATTAGACAAAAAATGACTTAACTCCATCAACATTGGCATTGACTGCCATAGAGCCACATCATCTCCTAAGATCGCAGTCATCTCCTCAAGAGATCTTGTCCTTCTTTGAAATAACACCTGCTATACTATACCAATTCCTAGAGACAATTTCCATCTTCCACAGCTTTTATTATTAACCCTACCTCACTTTCTTTAACCCCCATTAGTCTCTGAATAATTTTGTTCCCAACGTCCACTTATTGTTGTGGTCATTTGGGAGCCAGAACAAGTCACTTCAGCCCAGGAACCCTGCACGTTCCTGTTAGTTATCTCAATACAGTTGTAAATTAGTAAGCTCTACTGTATTAGAGTTGTTAAATGACACTTTTTTTTATATATTTTTTTGCATTAACATGACTCTTTCCTAAATAATTATGTAAATGTTATCTCTTGCAAATACATGTCAAAGACAAATTGTGTAATCACCAGCAAGTGTCTGGTTGATTAGAAAAGTTAGGGATGGAATCAAGGGAATTCCATCAATGAAAAGCAATTGGAAGAACAACAAATTGTTTTCCTTACTTAAACGTGTTTTGCTTCATACCAAAACTTCTGATACCTGCATTAGGTAGACTCTGACAAGAACTCAGAAAGCTTCAGCTCGTATTTATGAATTAAAGAGGAGAAATCTGTGAACGGTCATGGTGTTGTTGAAGTAGGGAAGTGTAGAATTAGTTTAGTGCACAGCCAAAGGGAAACTAAAGGTTCAGAATTCTGCACATGTGCAAAATAAATAAATCTGCCTGCACATGCACTGAAAACAGTCATATCCACATGGATGGTGTTCTTCATGGGCGTTCCTGGTAATTAACTGAAAGGTCACCATTCAACACAAAGAACTAATCCGTTTCATGGGATATTTTGCTCACGGCATGGAGCAATGTCTGCTACGAATGAATGCAGTGGTAGAAAACGTAAGAGCACACGTTTTTAGTGTATACGAATATAGATTCTTTCATTAGAATGTAGTGTTCATTCTAGCAACCGCCATCCTTGAAAACCAATGCAGTTCCTCTGCCCTGCCTGGGGTGTCGCTGTCTGCTGTGGTGTTTCTAGTACAGGTCTGGTTTGCATATCAGTGCTGATATACAGACCGCACTGTGCTAGACAGCGACGCCCCAGGTAGGGAAGAGGAACTGCATGGGTTTTCAAAGATGGCGAGTGCTAGAATGAACACTAGAATGAAAATGTGGTAAAGAGACTGAGAATGTGAGCAACTCACAATCAGGCGCCATGTATGCACACACATAATCTTGAAGAAAGGAAACTTTAAGTGAATTGCAGGCAATCTAGGTGCTGTCACCCAGAGCTTTAGGGATTCTGGAGGTGTGAAATTAAATTGATATGTTTTCTTTATAATCACTCCTACCACCAGTTAAGGCTCTAATGTAACGTCACTTAAAAGAAAATAATAATTATATTACAGAAATTGATTGAATTATAAGAAAAAAAGGGTTAATTGGCTTTGTATATACACTAAAATTAATCTAATTCAAAAGAGAGCGCCACACACCTGAACATATGTCTTAGAAAATTCATATAAAATTTATTTATAAAAAAGAAGAAAAGGACATTGAAAACACAAATAAAATCACAAAATACAATATCACAGATATAATTAGCCCAATTGGGAATACAATAAAAATATATATTATCCACTTAATCATAGGTAACTAATAAACCCAGCTCTTAGACAATTTACTGCATATGAGAAATAAAAATATCCATCAAATGTTACTTCCGAAGAAATATACATATAAGTGGGGCCAATTAGGAAGGTGATCCTTTAGAGTCTTTTAAAGTAAATTGTCTAAGAGCTGGGTTTATTAGTTACCTATGATTAAGTGGCTAATATATATTTTTATTGTATTCCCAATTGGGCTAATTATATCTGTGATATTGTATTTTGTGATTTTATTTGTGTTTTCAATGTCCTTTTCTTCTTTTTTATAAATAAATTTTATATGAATTTTCTAAGACATATGTTCAGGTGTGTGGCGCTCTCTTTTGAATTAGATTAATTTTAGTGTATATACAAAGCCAATTAACCCTTTTTTTCTTATAATTCAATCAATTTCTGTATCCTTAAGCGGCAATCTCCAGAATTGCCTATGGGAGCAGCCATAGTAGTTTATATGTAACCAATGTCATTTGGTTTAGTAAAAAAGTAGTGGAGTGTAAATAGAATAATAATAATATCGCGCCCGATTGTTGTAGTTTATAATAATTATATTAGTCTGTTTTGCTCTTCAAAGGACAAAGGACTTGATTCAGAGTTGGATGCAAATCCTGTCACTTCTGCGTCTTTGTATGCAGTCTATCTGAGAACAAGGCAAAGCCTTTGGCTTTCCCGGGCTGTGTTTGGGAGGTGAACTAATAAAACCCCTGGCAGTAAACAGGGGGATTACAGTAAGTAAGAACCGGAATGAGGAAGTAGACATCAAACTCGGCATTCCAGAACTTGTAGTGTCCGGTCTGGGGGGGTTTCCCACCCGGGGGTATATGATAGCTTTCACCAGGAACCTGAGAAAGTGGAGATTACAGCGTCCCCAGTGGCGTAACTATGGAGGGTGCAGGGGGTGCAGCTGCTATGGGGCCGGGGGGGTTGGGGGCCCGGGGCCCCAGCAGTCAATCCCCTGCACCCTTTTGTTTTTTACTTTTGGCTCTCTTAAAGTAGCGAGCGCGGGCAGTCACCTGTCCCGTCCCCCGGCGCAGAAGAAGAGACCCACTGCCAGTGCTGGATGTACCCAGCAATTTCAACTAAAGGGGGGAGTGAGAGACACAGTGCTATCTGTCCTGATGGGGGGAGGGTGGATGGGGGACAGTGCTATCTGTCTTGATGGGGGAGGGTGGGTGGGGGACAGTGCTACCTGTCCTGATGGGGGGAGGGTGGGTGGGGGACAGTGCTACCTGTCCTGATGGGGGAGGGTGGGTGGGGTACAGTGCTACCTGTCCTGATGGGGGGAGGGTGGGGGGTGGACAATGCTATCTGTCCTGATGGGGGAGGGTGGGTGGGGTACAGAGCTACCTGTCCTGATGGGGGGAGGGTGGGGGGTGGACAATGCTATCTGTCCTGATGGGGGAGGGTGGGTGGGGTACAGTGCTACCTGTCCTGATGGGGGAGGGTGGGTGGGGGACAATGCTATCTGTCCTGATGGGGGGAGGACAGTGCTACCTGTCCTGATAGGAGGGAGGGGACACACAGTGCTAGCTATGCTGATGGGGGCTGGAATAGTAGGAGTATGTCTCAACCCTTTGTAGCCCCTATTCTTTCACCATCCACTTCTCTTCCCCCTCCACCTCTCTCCTGATCACATCTCTTCTCTTTTTTCTCTACTCCACCCCATCTCCCTTCTTATTTTACTTATATCCACCTGTTCCCCTCTGTGCCTATCCCCCCTGCCCTTCTCTCCACCCTTTCCACTGTATAGCACCTTTCTCCCTCCCTTAGGGGTAGATTTATCAATTGTTCCCTAACGTTCCTTATGGGCGCAGGTTCGCTTCACCACTTTATCGTGGTGAAGCTCCCCTGCAATTCGCCCAAATTTATCATTAGAGTGTGCTTCGTTATGGGAGTGCGTTATCCCCTGCTGCCGGGGATACGCTGCCTCCCATAACGTTTCCTGCGCTGCCGTCCGCCTGTTATTTGCGCATGCGCAGGATACTTTTTTCTTGCAATACGTACCCGGCGCATGCGCAGTTTTTCATGTTAGGTGCCGCTTGTTGGTCTCCGGCGTCTTCAGTTTAATACTGCGCATGCGCCGGGTAATGTTCGCCGGGGATGTTGTGTACCCGGCGCATGCGCAGTTTGAATTTGCAAACGCCGAACACCAGCAAGCGGCAGGAGAGACCTGCAGCGCCAGACATTTCTGGCGATAAGGACAGCGCCTCAGAGGCGCATAAAGAACTTTGATAAGTGAGGTAAGCAATAAGAGCCCTGTACTGAAAAAAGTACATGCGCTATCTCTCCGCCCCCGCACCGCCGCCGATATTTAACCTGTCAAGCAGGTTTGATAAATGAGGGGAAGCGCTATCCCCTGCTTTAGCGCAGGGGGATAGCGCAAAAACCCCTCTGCGCACAATCGTAAATCTACCCCTCATTCTCCCTCTCTAGATGACACCTCTTTTTCTCTCGCTCTCCACACACCTCTCTATCACTTCCCCCTCCACCTCACTGAGGGGTGAATTTATGAAGCTTGGAGAAGTGTTATCTATCCCCATAAAGAACGTTATGAGCAAGGTGATAATGGTTCAGCCAATCAGCTACAATATGTAAATTGACAGGTAAGAGCTGATTGGCTGAACCATTATCACCTTGCTCATAACGTTCTTTATGGGGATAGATAACAATTCTCCAAGCTTCATAAATTCACCCCTCACTCCCCCATCTTTCTCCCACAGGACCCCTTATCATTTTTTTACACTCCCCCTCCCCTACTCTCTTCTCCTTCCCCACTAACTCTCCTCTTTCAGGGGTGGATTTATCATGCTGCGCTGAGGGGTCTGTGCGCTATCCTCCTGCGCTATAGCAGGGGATAGCGCTTCCCATTATTTATGAAACCCGTTTGACGGGTGGAATAGCGGCGGCGGTGCGGGGGCGCAGGCATAGCGCATGTACATTTTTCTGTACAGTGCGCTTATGCCTTACCTTATTTAAGAACCTTCTTTATGTCCTCGGCGTTGCACTCTGCGCCCTCCAGATTTCGCCACTTTTTTCCGGCGCTGTTAGGTTTTTTTTTTTTTTTTCCTTGAATGCAACAAACTTTATTAATGCACAGTCCGGACGGCAGGGACTGTTTCCTGTCAGAACTTGTGTCTGTGGTGCGTGTCTTATTATTTTTAATGCTGTTCTTGTTTGATTTTTTTGTTGCATAAATTTGATTAAATCAAATGTTTTCATTAAAGTATTAGTGTGTTTTAGTTTGTGTCTGGGCTTTTAGTAGTTAAGGGCAACAGAGAGCCGTCCGCTCACTGCGCCCACTACTGCATCCTCCCGCCTGTCCACCTGTGCAGGGTAACCAACGCGAGAACAACGTTCCCAGCGCATGCGCAGAAGACACCGCCGGCCGGAGGTTCACCCTTCGTTATGGGAGGAGGCGTATCACCACAGGTCAGAGATAACGCACTCCCATAACGTGCGCACACACATTAGTAAATAAGGGCAAAAAACAGGTTCGCTTCACCGCGGAAAAGTGGCGAAAAATACCTGCGCCCATAACGAACGTTCGGCACACAATGATAAATCCACCCCTCAGGGGTGAATTTATGAAGCTTGGAGAAGTGTTATCTATACCCATAAAGAACGTTATGAGCAAGGTGATAATGGTTCAGCCAATCAGCTCTTACCTGTCAATTTACATATTGTAGCTGATTGGCTGAACCATTATCACCTTGCTCATAACGTTCTTTATGGGGATAGATAACACTTCTCCAAGCTTCATAAATTCACCCCTCAATCTCTTCCCTGATCTCTTTCCCCTTCTTTCACTCATCTCTCTCCTCCGTCGTCTCTCTGCCGCTAGTGTCTATTTCTGAACCCTAACTCTTTCACCATGCTTTCCCCTTCTCTCTGACACCCTCTCTCTGTCAGCATTCCCTCCTTATCCATGAAGCCCTTGCTCTCCTCTTTCTTTCCCCTGACCATAAGAGACATTGTAGTGATAATGGTGGGAGGGGGCCCTTTCATAATTTTGCTATGGGGCCCACAGAGATCTAGTTACGCCTCTGAGCGTCCCTGTATGGTCCGGACAGTTTTTACTATATCCCTGGACCATACAGGGAGGATTTATTCTCTCCCACCTCCTCTCCCTGGTGAAACGAGTCACAGGCAGGCCCACGGGACGGGACATCCCTGGACAGGCATGATCCGTACCAGACACTACAAGCTTTGGAATGACAGATTGTTGAATGGAGCCTGTCCAGGTTGGCGGTCCAGGGTCATGTCTGGCTCTGTTTTTAACCCATACTCAAAAATATGTAACTAAGTGATTTTACTCTCCAGTGCATGCTAATACACAAGGGGAAAGCTACAATTGCATACTATCACACCCCAACTGCCAATAGGTTAAAACCATGGCAGATCCAGGATTCTGTTAGGGCAGTGTAAAAGCAGTAATAGAAGACATGACACAAAATAAGTGATTGCACGGACCTAATGTAGGGTACACACCATGATCATGAGACGATCGTGAAACAATCGTACGATTGTCGCACAACCTGTTGGAGCACACGATCTGTACCCAATTCAATGTAGAGGACGAATCTTTAGTGCAGCAGGTAAAATCTCCAAAGCAAGCAAACGACCGGCGGGGACGTGCATTGGATCAGAATTGCACTGAAAACATGTACAATTCTGCTCTTTTTACATACAATTGTTCGAAATTGCATTGGAATTGAAGGAATTGAGCCCAAATCATTCTGGTGCGTACCCAGCATTACATGTCTGAACCTAGTTTTTAGTTAAATATGAAACTCAGCTGGTGTTGCATTTAGTATTAATTCCCTCATATATCTAGATTCCAAAACCGCTGATGACATAGGCAACCGAAGCATAATCCCAGATAAATGTTGGGTATCAGGGCTAATTGGAGAGAGATGCTGGTGAACCTATAAATTAACACTGCTATCAGGATACCCACTTAATTAGAAAAATACATTCTGAAAACTGCAGTCAATGTGGAGCATACTAGGAGCTACATGGACATTCCCATTTCAAGTGCTCTCTGTTTAAGGGGTAAAACTTTACAACATTTTTATGTTACAAGAAAGTAGAGACACTTAGGGGTGCTTCAAGAATCACATTTCCGCCATCACTCTAGATGGGGCAGTATGCAATTGTTTGGGCGCCCATTGTTTTATTTAGCATATCGTCCCCAAAGGTGCCTTGCAAATTGCTAAACATAACTATAGTGCTGCACACGTTGCTAAAAGTCCCATTTAGGCACCCAACGGGAAACTTTCACACACCAGCTTGCAGCTCAGGCAGCTGTGTGAGAAATGATGGCACTAGCAGCATGCTCACCCACATGAACTGCTGCCGGTGGGCACCCTCTGGTAATGGGTGCCCTTCATAGGTGTGCGCAGCCCATTTTCTTAGGGGGTGCACCACTGGAGGGGCGTGTCCATCACTGCCTACTGGGCGTGTCTATTTCCACCTACTGAGCATCAATGCAAGCTAAATAGGTGACTTATTTATTTATATGGGCTTCAGAATGAATCATTCACCTCCATACATATTAGAGACAGGAACAGTGTGCGTCGAAAGTGCTGCAAAAAGTTACACTGTAATGCCCATTACACATAATGCCATGTACAGTAATGCCCATTACACATAATGCCACACACCATAATGTCCATCACACATAATGCCACACACAGTAATGCCCATTCCCCATAATGCCACCCAACATAATGCCCATTACACATAATACTACCTAACATAATGCCCATTACACATAATGTTGCACACAGTAATGCCCATTCCACATAATTCCACACACCGTAATGTCCATTACACATTATGCCACACATTGTGATGCCCATTATACATTATGTAACACATCGTGATGCACATCACACATTATACCACACATTGTGATGCCCATTATACCACACACTGTGATGCCAATTAAACATTTTTTGACACACGTGATGCCCATTACACATTATGCCACACGCCATAATGCCCATTACATATTATACCACACACCATAATAGCTATTACATGATGCCACATAAGTGTTGCTTACCTACATGTTAATTGCTAGGGCCTTCATGCTTGATACCATGGAGGATTACATGCCTGGAGGGCCCAGGAGGACTCTGGAACGGGGCTGGAGCCTGGAGCACAGTAGCACTGCAATTGCCATTGACTTAATGGAGCTGCAGACTGGGCACACTGGGACGGGCTGGACACATGCCATAACTGCCTCCCTGCCCCCCTCCTCATTTCCCACATCACCCATCTTTGCTGGTCCCCTTCTGATTTGTACATTGCGATAGCCAGGCGGGATGAGGTGACTCAGAAGTTTGCTGCAGCGGGCAGCAGGCTCTGGTCTCTTTTCTGCAGCCTGCGCAGGTTGCACAATCACTATCACAGACAGCATTAAAGTCAGCTGTCCCCTACCCCTGATCACTTGTGGTTTGAAGCCCCATAAAGGGATGTGTTAGAAAAAATAATAATTTTAAGGGCTACCATGTGTACGACATACTCATACTGTAATGGTACAGCTTATTTCTTAATCTGGCATTGTGCCCTGTCATACCCCCACTACCAGAACAGACATCAATGTGCAGTTTGTTGCACAGATAAAATCCTCCCCTCTATAAATTAGGTGTTTGCCCCTGATTTTTGTCATTATGACAGTCATGTGGGCAGCAGCAGCAGGAGGACTCCTGTTACTATCGTACATACGGCAGCAGCAGTGGTGGGGATGGTGCAGCTGCAGACTTGAAGTCAGGAGGTAGCAGTGTCAGGAAGTGGCAGTGTCAGGAAGTGTTGCCATGGAGACCCAACAGCAGGCCCAGCATCAGCCGCTGACGCCGCAGCTACCGCCCCCGCGCACGTCACGTCCCCCTTACTACCTCTGTACTTTTGTGTGCACTGTGCAGCTCCGGTGCCGGCTCTGTTTCATAGATGCCGCAGCCGGTGTGTGAGGGGCCGGATTGTGATGGTGTAGCCGCATCCATAGCCCTGCGCGACGAACTTTAATATAAAAAAAAGACAGAAACGTCGGTAATCGTGCAGGGGGTGCCGGTCATTAGGAGGTGCCTGTGCACCCCTGGCACCCCCTGTGTGCACGCCTATGGTGCCCTTCAAAAAATTGTATTGTCCCTGTGGAATCCATGGATTAAAAACATTCCATTCATGGTCCATTCTAGAAGGGACAAAATGCTCTGTTCCTGGACTGACATATCATCTGGGAAAACATTACTCTGATGTATACCTGGCCTATGAGTTAATGAGTGCTGACAAGGTGTGTGTGTGTGCATCCTATTAGTTGGGGCATTTCTATAAAGCAGGAGTGGGGAACCTTTTTTGTGCCAAGGGCCGTTTGTATGGGGGAAAAAATCCTTCAGGGGCCATATGTAAAAAAAAAATTGTACAAATTGTCCTGCTGCAGCCGTCCCACGCTCTGGCGGCTGCCGCTGATCAGGACTGACAGTCTCCGGCTGTTGTTGATTAAGAGGAATCTCGCGAGAAATACCTATCCTCTCTCAAGAATTCGCCTGCACTTGACTACTGGTAAAGCGGGTGGGAGGACCACTCAGACCGGCTACGGGGGCCGCATACGGCCCCCGGGCCTGAGGTTCCCCACCCCTGCTATAAAGTATAATATGAATTGTGGAATATTATGAATTGGATGGATCATGGGCAGTGGGAAAAATGTTGCCTAGGGCGACAAGAAAGAGTACATTTGCCCTGTATGGATGACTACCAAATGGTCCACCATCAATTGTCCCATTAGTGCTGTATATTGATGGCAGGAAACCAATAATGGTTAACCATCACAGTGCAGATAGTGGCTGGGAAGCAATACATTTATTGGCAAGCCAATTGGGAAAGGGTTACATGGGAAAAACCTGAAGCTGGCTAATGTGGGGTACACACCAGGACGATTTGGCCCAAAATGAGCCAATTTAGATACAATCTCGACTGATTGTATGTAAATTGGACAAGTTTTGGGCCATTTCGCTGCCGTTTTGATGCGATCCCGATCCGATGCGCGGCCCCACGGGTCGTTAGGTCTTTTCTGAGATCCTACCTGCAGCAGGCAGGATCTGAGAAACGACCATTGTAGTGGGTTCGGGTCGCAATCGGATTGCGATCACGTCAGGTGCCTTTTCTGTGCGGCTCGGCGGCTCCGTCAGCTTGTGAGTGGGTCGTACGTTCCTGTGACGACCCGCTCATAAGCAGCATCGTGCTGGTGTGTACCCAGCATAAGACCTGTAGCCCTGAAGGAGAAAGAAACAATGGCGCCCTGTCATCGGTTGCAGAGAACCATTGAATCACTTCCGCCAATGGCAAAAGTATTGAGAATCAATTTATGGATGATTACCACGGATGGCCAATAATAGTCATTCTAAAGCTGGGTACACACTGGATGATGTTCTTAATCATTTTGCAGATTCCGACACGTCTGAGCTACAAAATTAGAATGTTGCCCGGAATTACAGTGGACTTGATATTTCCCAATAAATGTTTTACAGATACGGGAAAAATATATTATCCCGGAGGCCAAGGGCTCTATCATGGTGAATAAACTAGGAGTGTATATTGTCCACTTCTCAATTATATTGCTCTTTGACCATTGAAATGCAATACGGGGACTATGTAAAAACCGGACCGGACTAAACCCCGGACCGCCGGACAGGACATCAAAATCTGCAGTCCGGAGCTTGTAGGGTCCGGTCCGGGGGGTGTCCTGTCCGGGGGGTGGCTTGTTCGGGGGTCCCTGTTATAGCTATCACCAGGGACATGGGGGAGGGGAGATTACAGCCTCCCCGTGTGGTCTGGACCGTCCGGTTTTTGCTACATGCCCGGACCATACAGGGAGGGTTTATTCTACCCCCTCCTCCTCTACTTGGTGACAGGTGTCACAGGCAGCCCTCCGGACAGGACACCCCCGAACAGGACACCCCCCGGACCGGAGGCTACAAGCTCCAAAATGCAGAGTTTGTTGTCTGGTCCGGCGGTCCGGGGGTTTTGTCCTGTCCGGTTTTCACCCATACCCTGCAATACGTTTTTATTATTTATTTGTTTGGGGTTTTTTTTAGATTTGTTCTTGTTTTATCAGTTTATAGTGTAATAAAAGTCTTATTTTATTTTCATTTAAAGAAATGGGACTCCAATGCCAACATAGGCTGAATAGGCAATTGATAGGGTTATCCTAAATATATGATCAATTTTCATTATTTTATAATCATTTATCAGAATCACTGTTAATTGTAGGTGTTATTATTTGGAACACCAAGTAACACCTATATTATATTTACAATGAAGATAAAAAAAAACCCTTTAGAGCACAACTATACACGTGACCTCATGTGAGCAGTGTCTACCGTCCGTAACCCCTTTATAGGATTATCTCTGACCAGCTAAATATATAGAGTGATGTAATCGATGTGTGCTACTGACGTCAGAAGCTCAGAACACCCTGCAGGGACTGGCGTCCAATAAAGCAGTATTGGAACTGGAGCGCTCATTGACGTCAGCCAATGGCCCTATCTGATTGGATGAATTGCCAAGGGAATGATTGTACGACCATATGAAAAAGCGCGTTCACGACCATTCAATATGAACTGACAGGAGTGGCAACCAATAGTACGTTGAGGCGCCCCCAATCGAAGTAGGGGGGGCGGAGCTGATGCTGATACACCGGCCTCCCATTGGCTCTGACGCGCATCCGGTTATCTGTATGTGAAAGCCCGCAGTCTCGCCGCCATCTTCCCTATCTCCCAGTACTAGTCTCATAGAGTAGTGCAGGGAGGGGACACAAGTTGGGTCTCACACAGACCGCGCGGGCCTGACGGGACCTGCTGCCTCAGCCGTCACCATGGAACCCAGAGCTGTCCAGACAGCCGCCCGACAGTGACCACAGCCGCCCAGTGACACCCTCCCCGCTCACACCCGCTATCTCCGATCGTCCCCGGCGGCTGCAAGCACCATGTCGTCCGCCCGATTCGACTCGTCGGACCGCCCGAGCTGGTACTTTGGCCCCGTGTCCCGGCATGAGGCCCAGTCACGGCTGCAGGGGCAGCGGCACGGTGTCTTCCTGGTCCGGGACTCGTCCACCTGCCCCGGGGATCACGTGCTGTCGGTGTCCGAGAACTCGCGCGTCTCCCACTACATCATCAACTCGCTGCCCGGCCGCCGCTTCAAGATTGGGGACCAGGAGTTCGACAACCTGCCGGCTCTGCTGGACTTCTACAAGATCCACTACCTGGACACCACCACCCTCATCGAGCCGGCGCCCAGGTGAGCTGCCGGAGTGTGTTCCCTGCTGCCGGGGGCAACTGAGTGCTGTGCATCTCCCCTGGCTACACTAGCTGAGCCATGGTGGCCGGCCTGCTAGGGGTCACCGCACAGTGGTGCTCTCACACAGTGGGTCAGAGGCAGCGCTGCGGAGTGCCAGTGCCTGACCTGGCTGCGCTGCCAGCGTGTCTACTCTGTGGAGCTGTGTCTGCCACCGACAGCCAGTACAGTGCTTGATGAATCAATCTCTCTCTCTCGCTCTCATATTAATTACATTAGATCTGACAGGTTTACCATTAAACTGGACTGGCTATGTTTTGACAGTGAGATGTGTATATATCTGGCCAATTTCTTGTTTTTCATGGTGTCCTGCGAATTCCCTGCTTTGTCTAGGTATACAAAACAAGTTGCTGATTCAGCTTGCTGGTTCCTAGTTATCTACAATGCTTAGAATGCTGATTATCCTTTACTGATAACCCTCTGTAGCTTGTACATCAGTTGAAATCAATAGTGTCTGAAATGGCTGATCAGCTAGTACAGTGGTCAGGGAACTCGGTCCCTTCCCCCCCCCCCCCCCCCCCCCCCCGCCCCCGCACAGTGCATGTTTTGCTGGTAACCCAGCAGGTGTACTAATTACTCAGACACATTTTATAAGGTCCGCAGGTCGAGTTAATTATTTCACTTGTGATTCTGTGAGGAGACTTGCAAAACATGCACTGCGTGGGGTAATGAGGACAGAGTTCCCTGACCACTGAGCTAGTAGGTGGCTGTTTTGTAATGTACATAAGTTCTATATTCTAGTGCGTCTATGTAATAGGTTGTACAGTACTTCTCTGGTCATTTTCCAGTGCTCTTTACAACAGATCTCTAAAGCACCCTTTCAGTGAGCAACTTGAGTTTCAATATACTTTTTAGATGTCTGGTAACATGCTTGGTATGTCCTGAGGAGTTGACACTAGTATATGTGTTAGGGTATCTAGTGAATCTTGGGTATCTGGCGAATATTGAGCATTTCCCTAGACTGCAGAGTATTATGCTGTGGCTACTGATTGCATCTCATATAGGCAAATTGTCATGGTACACAGCGCTCTCAGTAGCAGAGATTTAAGACAGTTGGCATTTATCAGAAGCCATTATGTTTAACTGTTAATCTAATAATCTAATTAGTTGGCTCTTAGATACTGTACTTACTTGATAAACTAATTTACTGAATGCGATTACGGTAGATTTGGCTTATAATACAGGCACTCAAATGAGCATTAGTACTTGCAATGGAATTCACCAAATAGTTATCTCTTTCTTGGTATAAACTTGCTGTATGAATGCAAGTGCCTATAATAAGATTTGGGAATGGGTCTGGGCAAGTTATTTGCATTATATTGTGTACATATAAGCCATGCCAACTTGTATTTTTTTCCTTCTTGTAATAGGTTTCCAAGCCCACCGGTTGGGACAGGTCCTGCTCCTAATGTCCTTGCATCAGAGGAAAACCTGGAGTGTGTGCGGACTCTGTATGATTTCCCTGGGAATGATGCTGAGGACCTTCCTTTTAAAAAAGGCGAAATTTTAATAATTGTAGAAAAGCCAGAGGAACAATGGTGGAGCGCCCGAAACAAAGATGGTCGTCTTGGTATGATCCCCGTTCCTTACGTGGAAAAGCTTTCTCGTCTATCGCTTCATGGGAAAATGGGAAACAGGATTTCAAACAGCTATGGCATACCTGAACCTGCACATGCATATGCTCAGCCTCAGACTCCCAGCCCTCTGCCTGTCTCTTCCACCCCTCCTGGTGTCGTCATCACTCCCTTACCCTCTACGCAGAATGGACCGGTCTATGCTAAAGCTATACAGAGGCGGGTTCCATGTGCTTATGATAAAACTGCTCTTGCATTAGAGGTAAGCTTGGGTGCACACTTTCAGGTGTGTAAGAAATGACTGCTCCCTGAAATAGTTGTATGCACAAGTGTCATTTTCACATTATATTTATATTCCCACCATTGCAAGAAGTTGACGTGACTTTTGTATGCTCTTGATATACTGGTCGGTGTCTCTTCTAAATTGTTTTACATTTGGAATTTGGCAAAGCACCCGTGATCGTAGAATTATTAGCTTTTGTCTTATTTCACCTTACTTAGATGTTTTGAGCACTTGTTGTTTTTCTGCCATGGTTACAAGCTTACATAGTTTTACTTTGACAGAATAGTTTTCTGTATGCTGTTACATGTCTAGAAGTAGGTCTGTACGGTCTTATTTTGAAGTATGTCAATTAGTACAATGTAATCACTAGTCTCCCAGGGTTATACTTTTAATTGGGTTACTTCCTGTAAAAATACTTGGAAGACTGACAAGTAGGTCAGGTTGTTCTACATGAACTTTTAAATCCTCAATGCTTCTTTTTTTTTTTTTTTTTTTAAAGTCCCAAATTACTTTTTAGCAATTGTCTTAAGGTGCCCACACACTAGAAAGATCTGCGATCATAGATGTGCGCATAAATTAACCTTCAAATCTTTTGTCCGATCTGGACAAAAGATTTCAGGCAAGTGCACATCTTTACCAAAGATTTTTCTTAAGATCCCGTGTGTGTTCCTATGGATCTTTTGATAAATCTTCTGATCTTTTGTGCAGCACGTAAGATCAGAAGATTTAGCAAAAGATCCACGGGAGCGAGCATCGGCCGATTATCGAAAATCGGCCAATCGGCCCAAAAATCGTTCTAGTGTGTGGGCACCTTAAGGGGTCTATATTAATACAGTGCTCATTGAAGAGCGACAGGGGGGAGCACCCGCAGCTATTCTAATCAGCACTCTGCTGACTCTGGCCCAGGATAGGTGCGGGCAGAAATCCAACAAAACTAGGGTGGCGATGCTGTTTTAAGCCATAATGTGGCGCAAACAGCATAATTGGAAAAATGCTGGTACTTGCAACTAAACCCCTGTGAGTACCGACATTCTCCAACTAAGCTGCAAACTGATTAGAATATCTATGGGAGCTCTATACCGGCACTATTCACTGCACAGCATATTGAATTGACCTCTAAATCAAGTATTTCTGTCTAACATGAAGAGCATTATTCAAATAGCAGCAGCAATATGAGGCAGCTTACATCACTACTAATTTCTGTAACCCGCCATTGCAGATTTTCTTGCCCACTTCTGTGGAGTGCAAGGAAAGATCTTCAGTGCTGATGGTTGCAAGGTAGTTACGCTACGAGCTACTCGAACACACCTCTTATCACCCGTCTGGGGGTGTTGGTGGTGGTGCCTGATATCACAGCTGTATGGGCAGGGAGATGGGGGGTAGAAAGATCAAAACATTTCAGACCATATGTGGAAGCTGTAATATCTTCCTTCATGGTGGCGGCGGCTGTTAGAGTGTGTACACACGGTTCGATGTTCTGTGCGATCCGATGTACGATTCGATGTTTTGTCCGATTTTTACTTTTCCCTTTTTTTCTCTACTCCTTAAGATATGCCTTAAGATATGCTTAAGATTTTGACTTTTTACCATACAATTTGCTATGCGATTTCCTATTTGATTTACTATACGATTTCCTATGTGCCTTAAGATTTGCTTAAGATTTTGACTAAGTGATTTTGACTTAACAACAGGATGACTGACAGGGCCCTGGAAATCGTATAGCACATCGCATCTTAAGCATATCGCAAGGCACATACGATGCATGCGATATGCTTGCGATTTGTGCTAGATAGAGTGTGCTGCCCACTCTATCTCCCCTCCGATCTCTCCTTAAACGGGAGCGCGCATCGGGCTAGGAAGCCCTTACAATGCATACAATCAGTATGCGATATGCATGCGATATGGCTTGCGATGTTGACGATATCATCAACATCGGAAGCCATATCGAACCGTGTGTACACACTATTAGACACCTTCCTTTTTTCTTTTTTTTTTTACCGATCGCCATGCTGTATACTGCTCACAGGTTGAATGACCAGTGTCCAACCCCTGCAATCTATGCAGGTTGGGTCACTGGGAACTGGACCCATTTATTTAAGGGGCCATTTTCACTGAGCAGAATCCTGGGCAGTAGAAAAGTTAGAGTGTTTATGTATTATTGGAAATGGCTTTGTATGTTTTCCAATTTGCTGCACCAGCCTTAAACACACCTTCATCTCTTAAATTTAGACTTCTTGAAGACAAATATTTACACTTCTTGAAGAAAAAAATGTAATTGCTATTTAAGGTTATTTCTAGTGTTACCATACTCATTGGTGTTCACTTACCTTTAGGTGGGTTTCTACTCTCACTGAAGCAGGGTGCAAGCAGAAGACCTTGATAGATGGGTGCTAAAAACAGTTGAATAGCACCTAGTCATTTTAGACAGGAGTTACAAATGCAATAAACTATTGCATCCCCCCACAAAGTATAATAAAAACAAATCAAACTTGTTGTTATCAGTGTAAAAACCTAAATGTTCATTGGAAGGTTCTCTACTGGCAAAGACCGTCGCAAACATTCCCATGAAGATGTGGGTTTCAATATAAAAACATACACGTTTGATCCCTATTTATTATGCTGTGTGTGGGAATGCACTGTAAATAGATAGGACTTGGAATAACTGAAATAATATAAAACGCATAGAAAAAGTAGTACCCCTCCCTGTCAGTTTACTATATGTTTTTGTGTTAAAGCAATAAGTTTAGTATGTACATGAATTACGTTTAACTTACACTAGTATAATCGTTGTGTTCATATCCTTGCACCACCCTTTTGACAGAAGTAGTAAATGTGCTCTCTAAGTATACAGCCAGCAGGAGCGTGCACGCACTTGGTTATCAGACACAGCAGCTTGGCAGTGAGTCAGTGTGTACATAAGTCCTTGGATTTATCAGTAAGAGGAGGAAATGACACATGGCAAAGTAGTGCGTGCCATTGACTCAGAAAATCCACACATACCTGAGCGTGTGCACTGTTCCTCTGAGTCAGTATACCAACCCTAAGGCCATGGATTCCAGTAATATCCAGTGGAACAGATCACAGCAAAGCTACCTGCAGGGTTCTGATGGGCGTCTTGTGAATCACATGTCTCTAACAATAGCAGATATTTCCAGTTATGCAGAGAAACTAGTTGGGACCTGCATGTGCATTATTTTCACCTGTTAAAGGGTGTCCTCTTAGACTTCGGCTTTCTACAGAGTTCAGAAAGTGCCTCCACAATGGCTGTGTGCTATGTACTATGACAACGTAGTACATAGCTTTTAAAATATTTATTTACATGAAATAAAACAGTTTGTACCTCTACAGCTGCAGAGATCAACAATCTGAGACCGTTCTCCCTGCAGAGGCACTTTCTGAAATCCCTGTATATCTACAGAAAATTGTTATTTCTTTTTCATTTATTTTGTATGTAACATTTAAGGCTGTGCTTTTGCAAGCATAAATACAGGTTGGTATCTTATAATGCTCCACAAGTAAAGGTGCCCGTACATGGTGCGTTTTGAGGGTGCTATGCGCGCTTCTGCGCACATGCCATCGCACAGTTCAAAAGGATGTGCTGCACATACTTTTTGAACTAGGTCCTGATCGCATAATACGCATGCGATTTGCGTGCAATGTGATCAAGACCAAAACGCATGCAATGGTCGCACAGTGTATGGGCACCTTCTGAACTTATTTTTCTGTCCGCTCTTATGGTCTTCATACATAGTTCCTATTTTATGCTGAATGAATGAATCAGGTTAGATGTTTTCCCACTTTCCTTTTCTGTTTTAGTAACTGGACCATTTTTCTAGCAGTCCCTAATTCTATATATGAAGAGATCTGGGGGTGGGGGGGTATATGACTGATAGTGTGCCATTATGTGTTCTCTGGTCTATAATTCAATAATCATGGGCTCAATTCTGGACCTGATTGCAAACAACTTGAGAAAGTATGCTATATATATATTTATTTATAAAGGTGGTACCCAGGTAACTCAGATTAAAATATCTGTAGTGGAAAAAAAGTTTTGTTTTTTTTCTTTTTCCATGATTTCGATGACTAGCAAGGGCTTCTGGAAACACCACTGACAGCCTTACTTCTCAGCACTTTGCCAGATCTTCACTATTGGCACGTTTGTGGTCTAAGCACTGCAGGACAACCTGTATCCAAATAGCACTTTTTTTTTTTTCATCACTGAAATTGGACATTAGTCCTGCATTATGCAGCTATTAAAGGGTATTCTTGCATAGATAATGCAATTTGGTAGCACCGTAATTTTGTTAAGGATATATGGGGTTATCATTTTGCAATATGTACACATGGGCCACTATGGGCACTTTCTAAATAGTTTACTGCTTTACTGGAAGCTCTGAACAGCAATGAATGTATTTATGGCATCTGATCTCCTCATATAGAGAAGTTTGAGGCCCCCATACACTTGTGGGTTTTGGGCTTATTTCACCTGATTCCGACTGATTGGGATGAGAAATCGGGTGAAATTTTCCCCAATTGCATGTTTGGTATCGCATTGCATCCGATTCCAGGTCCCTGTCTGCAGGTCCGAACTCCAAGTTGGCCCCCCTCCGGGAGGTGAGGGACCAGTGTCGCATGTGATACATCACATGCAGAAGGACCGCATGTGATGTATTGCATGAGATTTCCATGAAATCGCAGTAGTGTATGGCCACCTTTATTGTAGTCCTAATCTGGTTCTACATACTGATTTGTCTTTATGTTGCTGTCATTTTTGACCTAATAATGTTTCTTCTTCATTTGTAGGTGGGTGACCTGGTTAAAGTGACCCGGATGAATATTAACGGGCAGTGGGAAGGAGAAGTGAATGGGCGTAAAGGGCTTTTCCCCTTTACACATGTGAAAATCATAGACCCCCAGAATCCAGATGATAACGAGTGACTCCTTAATCTCCGTTTGGTTCTGCTAAATATACCCTCCCTCCTGCCAGATCCTCTGAAGCTTGGCATATACTTCCACTCAATCTTTCAGCAGCCTGGTTATTTGACACTTCTGAAAATAACACACTGCAATGTTCACCTACTGAAGCATGTAACATAGCTGTGTCTGTCCGTAATGCAAAGCTGCTGCTTACTATGTGTTCAAAGGTCTGAACAAGCTTACTTATCTGTGCTGTACTGCCAGCTGCTAATCCTGCGTTACAGTGGAGAACAATGTGTGGTGGCAAATGAGGCTTCTGATGTTTTTGTTTTCCTCTTTTTTTTTTTTTTGGGAGGGGAGTAGTTGGAGGGTTGGTTCCTTTTTGAACAAATTAAAATCATGCCTAAAGGATTAATGAGGACATTGGTACATCGACTCAAAATCATGGCTGCAATACTCTGCGTTGAGAAGTTGTCCCACTTCAGTCATTTCAGAATTAGAGAGATTGTCTTTTGCCCTCATATGTTATAAACTATGAAATTCCCATAACACAGGGGGAAGAACATTAAACTGAGGCCTTTATTTATACCGCAAATCTTATTGATTATTATTCTTCACAGGAACTTGACATCTCTTACAAATGCAATGTTCTGTCACTGGCCTTCAAACAATGAATGAATGGATGTAAATGTAATATTCCACTATGCTGCAGTATGTGTTTTCCTCTCCTCATTGGTGCCATTATTGAGTTGTCATGTGAGGTGTTCAGCATCTAGAGCTCCTGGGGAATCCGTGAATGTTATCATGTTTTTTTGCTTGCCGTTCTAATATATAAATCTGACCCCTCAAGCTGTACTATTGCAGACTATGGGGGGTATTAAATCCCCGTCGCTATTTCTGATGGGGAAATAGCGTGTGGCCACTTATTCGATGCTGCCGTTTCCAACATTCGACAAAATGGATCAGACTTTAAAACCAGTAGGGTCTGTTTTGTCAAACGGCTGTGGTATGTTGAATTCAGACACGCCCCCTTTTCAACAGTAGACAGGCAGAACATTGAATTCCGCCTGTCGATGTACTGGTGAAAATGGACAAGGATTCACACTGTGGGAAAATAATTTGAGGATCCGTGAAGCCACTACATCTTTTTATTGTGGTCCCGTTATCCCAGCTGCATTCATAAAACTTTGTCAGGCTTTTGATTTCTTATACGGTGAAATAGCACAAGAGGAGAACACCAGTTTTCACAACGAGCCAGCTCCTTATTTCCATCTCATGTTTGCTTTGCCTGCTTTTATTGAACTGGTGCAAATGACTATGCAAAGTAAAATTGCCTTGACTCCAGATAATGAAGATGTTAAAATGTTACTATTCAGGCTTCACATACATTTGGTATCCTCTGTCTCCTGAAAACCCAAGCGGATTCTGTTTACTGCCCAATTTTAATACTCCTGCCATTTGACCCCAGATCAGCTTGCCAGGTGCTCTCCCTCGTTCTGCTGCTGAATGTTTTTAGGTTGGCTCTGGAAGCTTTGGGCTTTGAGTGCGTGATCACTGCTTTAGCCATGCTTTACGGATTCATTTTTCGATCCGTATGGATGTTTACGAGCCTGACAAATGTTGAAAGGGAATATGTTATTTGGGACACTTGCTAACGAGGGTAACGTTTTATTTTTGTAAAGGGAGGAAAAATGCATTTGTGCCATTTTGTTTGCTTGTAAATTGTAATTTTATATTGTATTTACATTAATGGGAGGGATTTGTTTTGCGATTCAGTAATTAACATTTTTAACTGTTTTGAAGCCATTGATGCTCATTTTCATAGAATGCATTTTTGTTCCCATTCAATGTTTCTCTGTAACCTTTGGAGGACCTGCCTACATGAGTGCCTTCTCTTATGGGAGGGATGTGTGTCTCAATAGGTTACTTAGAATACACAATAGTTTAGGTATATGCTTTTTACCTAATTTTTGTTTTTGATGGGGGGAGAAATCATAGCTTTGAGTTTTATTTTTTTGTGCTGTAAAATTAACAGTATTAAATTACTTATATTCTTAGAATACACCATGTGTCTTCATTCTTTTTTAAACACTGAAATGTTTTATGTTGTGTGGGAGAACTATAGGTGAATACATTCATTAAAGTAGATATGATTACAGGGAACCAAAGCTCTGTAACATTTCAGTTTAATGTGTAGACTGTTGCAGGGCTGTGGAGTCAGTAGATAAATGTTCTGACTCCTCGTACTTCTGATGCCGACTCTCCGACTCCTCTGTATTAATATGCAAATGTATTTGATACATTCCTTGAAGGAAAGAAAGGCAACATACATATTATTACTACAGAAACTAGAGGCTGGGAAGCTAACAGTCTACTGTATGAACAGTTTAAGCCAGGCATGTCCAACGTTTGGCCCTCCAGATGTTTTGAAACTACACATCCCAGCATGCTTTGCAATAGTTTTAGCATTCTCTAATAGCAAAACTGTGGCAAAGCATGCTGGGATGTGTAGTTTCACAACATCCGGAGGGCCAACGTTGGACATGCCTGGTTTAAGCAAAGGACAAAAACCAATGAAAACAAAGTTTTATTATTTTTTTTTATTAATTGATTAAATGGCTGGATAGTAGCAGTAGACATTAACATCAGGAACAGGAACTTTACCAGTTCAAAGATAAAAAACACATTATTTGGTTGTTTTGTGAACAAAAACAATAGGAAAGGTTCAGAAGTGTTCAAAGCATGAGTTCTGCATGCTTTGTGACGATGACAAAAATCAACGAGCCACAATCTCCGCTGGTTTGCTTGCTCGTCACTGTTTAATTCATGGACACAAGGAACGATTTCTTTACCGAATCGTTACTGGCGACGAAAAATGGTGCCTGTACATCAATATGAACCAGCGTAAGGAATGGCTTAGCCAAGGTAAACAAACTACCCCGTGCATGAAACAAGATCTTCATCCGCGTAAAAAGATGTGCGTCTGGTGGGAGAGCTTGGTTGAATGAATTTTTCGAGTCTACACCAGGTGATTTCTACCAACGAGATATTGAAAACCTTATTGAACGTTGGAAATAAGTTGTAAACTACAAGGGAGAATACATTTATAAGTATTGGTGCTCCGAATTGTGCGTTGCGTGCCATATAGTGAAGCACATGAAAAGCATGCTTTTTCACGGTCACTTAACGTGTTCGTTTTGCGGTTACGTGAGGCACTGCATGTATTGGTCTTTATTCTTACAGTAGAGAAGTCATTAATTATAATTGTCGGAGTCGGTGCATTGTTTGCCGACCCCGACTCCAGGAACTCGAAATTGCCTCCGACTCCACAGCCCTGGACTGTTGGCATTGTACATATCTTTCTGCTGCCTTCTAGCTTTAAATATTTACAGCCAGGCTGCAGAGTCTCTCTCCTCTGTAACAAATGTCTTCCCATGTCTGTGCTTACTGCTCTGTTGTGCTGCTGGTCCCATCCACAGCTAGATGTGCAGAGAGGACAGGTGGTTCTATTGGGACCTGTGGTTGTATGCTATGTTGGTGGCGGGAATAATGTACAGTGTGTGCTAAGAATATCGATAGATAATGATCACTTGGTCAATCCATTCTGCTTTTTTTGCAAAGGTTTAGGTAGAAATGTCTAGAAAGAATCGTTCTAAAAAAATCAAGTGGAGAAGTTTCCCATAACACCCAATTGAGTTTGTAGCTATCATTTATCTGCTATATTCTAATACTAGATGTGGATGGCAGGTCGATTAGTAAAAAGGGTTGATATACCTCAGATTGATATGATCAAAAGGTCGACATAAAAAGTCAACAGGTTTGTTTTATTTTATTCTTTTAAAAGGTGTTTTTTCATACGCTTACCGTCTAAGGTGTACCCGAAGCATGGTCAGCAAATCAGTACACTTATATGGTGTTCATGTCGACCTACACACAAAAAAACCCATGAAAAACTGGGGTCAACCTTTTTCATCTCACTATTGACCTATGGTATGTTAACCTTTTTTCATTTGTTGACCTATTGGCTATCGTCCTTATTACTGATGACCCATACCCTCCTAAAACTGTGGTTCTCAACCATAAGATTCTAAGGGATCGGCACAAGAATTCAGGTGAAATTGGGCTGAATCACAGGTGTTTCTCATCCGCCTGACCTGATTCGCGGTCCCATGCGCATAGAGTTCGAGGTTGGATTTGCTGAACGTTACAGGTGCTTTTTTTTTTTGCACCCGGGATGTATTACATTAGACTTCTCTTGAACTCCCCTGGCAGCTCCCTGGGAGTCCTTTTACGTGCAATAAATGGCATGCGATTTATCAAATGTAAAAAAAATGGCACATTAAAGTGCCAAGTCTGATAATAACCCTCCAGGTAAATCTGGTCTGATGTGTTCTTTAAGACAAGTTGGACTATTGTATGGGACCATAAACTGCACCACATAATTATCTGGCAAACCATCCTTTCAATCTGTCTGGCTGGAATGAAAGTCTGGTAATGTTAGCAGCAAATGACCATCTCTATTTAAATATCAAATATATCTTTATTGTCATCAAATGCTCAGATACAATGAACACGATGGAATTCAAGTATGAACAGTACAGCGTAGGAAAACCAGAAGAAAGCGACATCAGAATACAAG
Source organism: Crinia signifera (assembly GCF_055691185.1). Taxonomy (NCBI): domain Eukaryota; kingdom Metazoa; phylum Chordata; class Amphibia; order Anura; family Myobatrachidae; genus Crinia; species Crinia signifera. The sequence goes on from NC_139217.1 coordinate 353,284,647, forward strand.
GTCATACATAAGTCCAACTATTCCCACTAATTATTCAGAGTATGAATAGCCACTGGGAAGAAACTCTCTAAATTGCCTTGTTCTACACAAAATTGAACAATATCTCTTGTTCAATGGTAATAAAGAGAACAGTTCTCCTCTGGGGTGCAAGGGATTCCTCAAAATACTCTTTGCCTTTGAGAGGAGCCGGTTCCCATATACATGTTGGATACTTGGTAAGGCAATTCCAATTATTTTGTTTGCCAATGATACCACTCTGAAGAGATTTGCTGTCAGTGGCAGTGCAGGTGCCAAACCGTACTAGAACACCGTAGGTGAGAACACTTTCAATAACACTAGAGTAGAACCTCACCAGAGTTCTCTTACACATGCCAGCCAAACGTAGTTTCCTCAAGAAAAACATACACTGGTGAGCCTTTTCCATTACCATATTTATGTGCGTACTCCATAAAAGGTCTTTTGACATATTTACGCACATAAATATTGTCATAAAGGCTCACCAGTGTATGTTTTTTCTTGAGGAAATTAAGTTTGGCTGGCATGTGTAAGAGAACTCTGGTGAGGTTCTACTTTAGTGTTATTGTAAAGTGTTCTCATCTACAGTGTTCTAGTATGGTTTGGCTCCTGCACTGCCGCTGACTGCAAATCTTTTCAGAGAGTGGTATCATTGGCAAGCAAAATAATTGGGGTTGCCTTACCGCCTTACCAACTTACTACTGAACACTGGAAAACAGACAAAAATAGTTCAGAAACGTTTGCTATGAGCCTGATTTTATGAATGATCTGATCTGTCATGCAATTTCCCTTGAAATCTAGAACATTCCCAGCCAAGCGATGATATGCACACACAGGAAGAGGCTTTGATGGGTCATTTGATGATTGCAAAATCATTAACACATCGTTCATCATGACTATACATGTAATGATGTGTGCCGAATATTGGAAGCTCGGTTGTTGTTCTTCTGCATGTTTAAGGGAGCAGCAAGCGAGATTAATGGCAGTGTTTATGCATATTGCATCGTGATCATTCCTGCACAAAGACTATTTTTGAAGGAAAGGTTGTTCAAAATGGTCGAATCATTAAAAAAAAAATCTATGTATGGTCACTAACTCAAGATTCTGTAAGATTTCTGTCGGAAGGAAAGTTACTGACCCAGCAATATTAGCTCACAAGGGCATCAATACACAATATGACCTGTTGGTGGTACTTTTAGGGGTGGAGTTGAGAACCCTTCTTCTGTAAAAATAAGGATATGATCAAAATATGCCCTGTATATGATTGCTCCTTTAAAAATAAATAAGTAAACGCCTCTTAGTTTGGCTGGTATCCCACATGCCCAACGTATATGGAGGATCTTATGTTTGGCGAATGATCTTTATTGTTTGAAATCATTCAGTATGTATGCACTATAAGAGTATGCAGATGTTCAACACACTTAGTAATTGGCCACAACTACTCTGGTCATCACCTGCTTTGTGGTAGATTTGTGATAGTTTTAGCATTCCCTAACAGCAAAACTGTGGCAAGGCACGATGGGCCTTGTAGTTTCACAACAGCTGGAGGGCCATAGTTTGAACATGCCTGCTTTAGAATGTAAACTGTCACGAGCAGGGCCCTCTTCCCTCATGTGCCTTTCTCTACCGTCCAATGGGATACTGGGCTTCACTACTATGGGGATTGAGACCTCCGCAGGAGAGACAGGCACATAAAAGAACTTTCAGTGTGGGTGCACTGGCTCCTCCCCTCAATCTCCCTCCACTAGTCAGTTTTGAAAAATGTGCCTCAGGAGAGGCAGTGCTTCTGGATGCTCCAGAGTTTTTTCCACATTTATTTTCAAGTTTGTTATTTTGGGGCGCTGTGGTGACCACACAGCTGTCCTGCTTCGTGGGTGTCAGGGGAAGGGTCAGTCCCCGACCTCTTCAGGTGCAGAGCTGACCCTGCTACAGGACAATCCAGTCCTGCGTGGGACTTGTCACCGCACAGCATTGCGCTGTAGCGAGCAAGTCCCCTAGCCGCCGCACACCCCTGACAGGTCTGAAGACATCGGTGGTGAGTACAGGCTGGGGGTCCCACAAGGGGTCCCCGCAGCCATTTCTGGTGCGGCAAAGACGACGGCTAGTAATGGCGGCTCTCCAGCAGGGACCGCGTGAACACCGCGTCTGATAACTGGCATAGGGGTGCTGCCGCTGGACCACCAGGGACACCCCTCAGGGTATAATGTATGATATATATTTTACACCTTTAATAATGTCAGTATAAATATATGTAAGCGCCAGCTCCGTGTAAGGGGGCGGGGCTTCACTCAGAGCGGGACCAAGCTCTGCTGGGCGCGCGCTGTCACTTCCTGCTTCTTCACACGCTGCCAGACTCCATTACAAGGGCTCCTCACTGGCGTGGTGGATCCGGGTACTTGCAGCACGGCAGAGACAGCAGGTTTTTTATAGCGATTTAGCGCTGCTGCGCTATCTAGCTTAGTCAGACACTGTGTTGTTTATATCACTGTGTTTAGCGTTACCAGCTCACCCAGATCTGTGAGTTCAGGTTAAGGGTGCACTTGGCTCCCCAATTGCTCTGTTTTTTCCCCACTGATTAGTTACAGACACAGCATAAAGCAAGCACATAGTCTGTTTTCACTCAGAGGAAACACATCCAGCAGTGTGTGCACGTGTGTGACTGCGTGGGGGTTGTGTTTGTTACTACAGACATTGTAGTACTATCTCATCATGGTGAAAAAGTTCACTTGTATGGTGTGTAGCACCAAGTTTGTGCCCAAGTCACAGTCCCAGGTTACTTGTGAGGCTTGTATGTCACCACAGCCCAGTAGTGCTGACACCCAGATCAGTGGGGTTCCCCCACAGCTTGCGGGGCAGTCGCAGGCAGACGAGCAGGAGCCTGCGTGGGCCTCCAACATAAAGACCTTGTTGGATTCTGTGGCTTCACAGCTTTCCACTAACACTCAGCAAACGCAGAGGGTTCAGAGGGAATTGTCCATGTTAGCTGCCAGGGTGGATATTCTTCAGACCCAAAATGTACCTCCTCCTCCCGCACAGCCTCAAAAGAGGCAGGCTACTGCTATGGATCCTGACACAGATGAGGACGATGAGGACATATTGGAGGAGGGTGAGGAGCAGGGTCTGCAGGAACCAGCTCCTGAGGCGGCAGTGCATGGTCCCGAGCCCCTTATCAGGGCCATTAGGGATGTTTTAGATCTCCCAGTAGAGGCATCTACAGAAGGTGATCCTTTCTTCATGACTCAGAAGAAACAGCCAGTGTACTTCCCTGAGCAGGCAGAGTTAGAAACTGCTTTCAGGGCTGCATGGCAAAACCCTGATAAGAGGTTTACTCTTTCAAAAAGGTTCACAAATGCATATCCTTTTGAACCTTTGGGCAGAAAGAAATGGGAGGAGCCACCGGTAGTGGACTCCTCTGTTTCACGCCTCTCTAAAAAGGTGTTGTTACCAGTCCCAGGGGTATCCACCCTTAAGGACGGGGCGGACAGAAGGCTGGAAGCTACCCTCAAGTCCATATATACGGCTAGTGGGGCATCCCAGCGCCCAGTTTTAGCCAGCTGCTGGATGGCTAAGGCAATTCATACATGGTCAACCCAGATTCAGGAGGGGTTGTTGGGTGACATGACTGTGGCCCAGATAGGTGACAGTCTGCGTCACATTCAGGATACCGCTAAGATCCTGTGCGAGGCGCAAAAGGAATTGGGTGCTATAAACGCGCGCAATTCAGCCATGGCGGTTTCAGCCAGACGGGCCTTGTGGCTACGTCAGTGGTCTGCAGACGTAGACTCAAAGAAAAGTGTGGAGGGTATTCCCTTTACAGGAGAATGGCTGTTTGGGAGTGAATTAGACGGTTGGATTTCCAAAGCCACGGCAGGAAAATCTACCTTCCTTCCATCAGCTCCCACGGCTGCAAAGCGTACCTTCACAGGTGCTTCCCAGCAGTCCTTTCGTGGGAACAGGTTTCGCCCCAAGGCCAGGGGCGCCTCCAATGCCAGCAGGGGCACGAGAGGCAAGTTTAGGAAGCCTAGCTCCTCCAACACCCAGGACCGTCCAAATGCCGCGGCTTCCTCTAAGCCTGCAGCATGACGGGGTTTTCCCGCCACGAGACTCTCTCGCGGTGGGAGCGCGATTGTTGCATTTCAGCCATGTGTGGGACGCATCGGGTCTGGATTCCTGGGCCAGGGGTCTCATTTCTCTAGGTTACAGGCTGGAATTCGACAAACCTCCTCCCAGACGATATTTCAGGTCGGCACTCCCAGCATCCCAGGTAGATCAGGTGCTCCTTCAGGGGGCCATTACCAGGCTGCTTCAGTCTCAGGTAATTGTACCGGTGCCAGACACGGAGCAGGGCCAGGGATATTATTCCAACTTATTCCTGGTCCCGAAGCCAGACGGCTCAGTAAGGCCCATCCTGAATCTAAAGTCACTGAACCCCTTCCTGCGTGTGTTCAAGTTCAGGATGGAGTCCTTGCGCTCTGTGATCGCCAGTCTGGAGAAAGGGGAGTTCTTGGCCTCTATAGACGTCAAAGACGCCTATCTACACATTCCTGTTTGGCCCCCACACCAAATCTATCTCAGGTTTGCCTTGGGGAACGACCATTACCAATTCCGGGCGTTACCCTTCGGCCTGTCGACAGCCCCGCGGGTTTTCACAAAGGTAATGGCGGAAATGATGTCACTACTCAGGCTCCGAAGGGTCAATGTAGTGCCATACCTGGACGACCTGCTAATAAAGGCAGGGTCGGCGGAGGCTTTAAGCAGTGCTCTCAAACTGTCCATACAGGTTCTAAGAGACCACGGGTGGATCCTGAACATGCCCAAATCATCGCTGGTTCCGACCCAGAGGATGGTTTTCTTGGGCATGATCCTGGATACATCGGAACAAAAGGTCTTTCTGCCGTTGGAAAAGGTCACTGCAATACAACAACTGGTCAGGGAGGTCCTACAGTCACCTCTGGTACAGATCCATCTTTGCCTCCGGCTTCTAGGCAAGATGGTGGCTTCATTCGAAGCAATACAATTTGGCCGCTTCCATTCCAGGACTTTTCAATTGGACATTCTGACAAAATGGTCCGGCTCCCCCCTGCAGATGCGCAGAAGGATTGGCCTTGCAACAAGAACCAGGATCTCGCTACAGTGGTGGCTAGATTCATCCAATCTGTTGGCAGGCAGACGGTTCCAGATCCAGGACTGGATTCTGGTAACCACGGACGCCAGCCTGAGGGGCTGGGGAGCTGTGACACAGGGAGTCCGCCTACAGGGTCGATGGTCCCCACTGGAGTCGGGCCTTCATATCAACAAGCTGGAGTTGAGGGCGGTTTACTATGCCCTGTTACAGGCAGCTCCATTGTTACAGGGCAAGGCGATCCAGGTCCAGTCGGACAATGCCACCACTGTGGCCTACATAAATCGGCAGGGTGGTACCAAGAGCATGCCTTGCATGAGAGAAGCGTCAAAGATTCTGTCTTGGGCGGAGCAGAATGTCCTGGCCCTGTCTGCCATTTTTATCCCGGGGGTCGACAATTGGGAGGCGGACTTCCTGAGTCGCCACGATCTTCACCCGGGGGAGTGGGGCCTTCACACACAAGTGTTCAATGCCATAGTGGATCTGTGGGGGCTCCCTCAGATCGACCTGATGGCTTCACGTTTGAACCACAAAGTAGCAAGGTACTGTGCGCGGACCAGAGACCCAGGGGCGATAGCAGTGGACGCTCTCACCTGGACCTGGGAATTCCAATTGGTGTACCTGTTCCCACCTCTCCCATTGTTGGCTCGGGTGCTAAAGCGGCTCCGGCATCAGGGGACGGAGGCCATACTGGTGGCGCCAGATTGGCCAAGAAGGGCCTGGTACGGGGACATTCAGGCCATGCTAGTGGAAGACCCGTGGCGTCTGCCCCTAAGAAAAGACCTGCTCCTCCAGGGCCCGTTCGTCTTCCAGGACTTACAGCGGCTACGTTTAACGGCCTGGAGGTTGAGCGGCAGATCTTAGTCCACAAGGGTCTCCATCCCTCTGTCGTCTCTACAATGATAAAAGCCAGGAAGCCGGTGACGGCGTCTCATTATCATGTAATATGGCGCAGATATATTGCCTGGTGTGAGAAGAATGACTTGCCTTCGGCCAGTTTTCGATTAAACAACCTGCTACGTTTCCTTCAGGCTGGTTTGGATAAGGGTCTCAGATTGGGTTCCTTAAAGGTCCAAATCTCCGCGCTGTCTGTGTTTTTTCAGAAAAAGATTGCGGCCTTGCCGGAAGTCCAAACCTTCTTACAGGGGGTGCTGAGGATTCAGCCCCCCTTTGTGCCTCCCACTGCACCATGGGATTTGGAAGTAGTTCTTACTTTCTTAAAATCAGCCCGGTTTGTTCCACTGGAGGAGTCTGAGCTGCGACACCTCACTTGGAAGACTGTTGTTCTGCTGGCTCTAGCTTCGGCCAGGAGGGTGTCCGAGCTCGGGGCTTTATCTTGTCGGAGCCCTTACCTTGTGTTCCACAACGATAGGGCGGAACTCAGGACTAGACCACAATTCCTTCCAAAGGTGGTGTCAGGGTTCCACCTAAACCAACCGATTGTGGTTCCTTCTAGCGCGACACACCCAGATATACCAGATACCTTGGATGTGGTCCTCACCCTTAAGGGGTATGTCAAGCGCACAGCTAGGATCCGTAAGACGGACAGCCTGTTTGTGCTTTATGATGCGCAGAAGAAGGGTTTACCTGCTTCAACGCGTACCATTGCCAGGTGGATAAGATGTACTATCCAGCAGGCTTATGCATCAGCTGGTTTGTCGCTTCCTTTTTCAGTAAAGGCTCATTCAACCAGGTCTGTAGGTACCTCTTGGGCGGCTGCTCGAGGGGTGTCGGCAATGCAGCTATGCAGGGCCGCAACTTGGTCAGGGCAACACACATTTGTGAAGTTCTACAAGTTTGACACCCTGGCCAGGGAGGATTCCCAGTTCGGGAATGCGGTTCTACAGCAGAATCCGCACGTTCCCACCCGTTCTGGTAGCTTTGGGACCTCCCCATAGTAGTGAAGCCCAGTATCCCATTGGACGGTAGAGAAAATAGGATTTTGGGTACCTACCGGTAAATCCTTTTCTCGTAGTCCATATGGGATACTGGGAGCCCGCCTCAGTGCGGCTTTTCTGCTGTCAGATTCTACTTCATGTTAGGCTTATTGCCTTGTTTTCTATAGCATAGACATGTCTATAGCCTTGTTTACAGTTACAGGTGTCCTCAAAGGTTGTTAGGATTCACCTCTTTTTTATATGTTTTTGTTCGTTTGGGTGTGCTGGATGAATCTCACCACAATACATTATCACATACTCCTCACATGCTCTCCTTCGGCACAGTTTTTGCATTAACTGACTAGTGGAGGGAGATTGAGGGGAGGAGCCAGTGCACCCACACTGAAAGTTCTTTTATGTGCCTGTCTCTCCTGCGGAGGTCTCAATCCCCATAGTAGTGAAGCCCAGTATCCCATATGGACTACGAGAAAAGGATTTACCGGTAGGTACCCAAAATCCTATTTTCCTTCCTTTTACCTACACCATCTCCATACTTCCTTCAATGGTATCTAATCCCTCTGTTTTTACGCTACTCTAATACTTAAATAAGTATTGTCTGCTGATTCAGATATGTTTATATATCCTGTACTTGTCCTATACTGTCTGGAACTGTGAAGGTCCAAACACGTGATGCAGTCAGTGGATAGCTATTGTCTAGGTCAGTGATTTTCAACCTTTTTACCTTGCGGCACACTAAATAAGATCTTAAAATTGCCAAGGCACACTGTGAGATCCCCACAGGGCAAAACACATTGGCTCCCACAGGAGAAAAAAACAAACCTATTGGCCCCCATATAAAAAACAATCACACTGGTCCCCACAGGTATCAAAAATAAAATATATTGGCCCTTTACATGAAAAGAAGATACAAGTACATAACTGTTGAACTGGTTGTGGCTGTAAACTGGTTTGGGCATCTCTAGATCTGGGGGCACACTTGAGAACAGCACAAGGCACACTAGTGTGCCACCGCAGAATGGTTGAAAAACACTGGTCTGGGTTGACCTATACACTTGTTTGAGGTCTCCCACTAGCAGTTATTTTCAGCAGGTATGGTCGACATGGGCAAGGTTGACAGTCAAAAAGTTGACATGGGTTCTTCATAATTTTTTTTGTTTAAAGGTGGGTGTTCACACTTTACTATCCAAATGGACAGAGTCAGAATATACTACCGTGTTTTCCCGATAATAAGACATCCCCCGAAAATAAGACCTCCCCCAGATTTTGGACATATGTCCAAAATAAGACCTCTCCCAGATTTTGGACATATTTCCAAAATAAGACCTCCCCCGAAAGGCCGATTCAAATTTCAATCCTGTGCAATGCAAACCTTAAAAACAAGACTCCACTAACCTCCAGGTGATCTTCAATCACCTCTGAGGTATTTAGAGACCTCCATCTTCTACAGATGCCGCTTTGCTCCCGGTCCCAAGGATGCATTGCGGGTGCCGCGTGACGTCGCAGCACACATCACGCGGCAGCAGCGCGGCTGTAGCAGATCACGGAGCTGGTGTTGATGAGACAGAGAGGAGGCGAGTTGTTTAACGGAGGCTACAGTACGTTCTTTAACCTGGGGCATGTTTACAAGGGGCACTGGGGGCATGTTTACCATATCAAGGGGGTTTGGGGCATGTCAAAGATGGCGGTCTGGGGGCATTTTTAAGATGGCGGACTGGGGCCTGTTTAAAAGGAGCACTGGGGGCATGTTTAAATGTGTACCATATTAAAATAAGACCTCCCCTGAAAATAAGGCCTATGGTGTTTTTTGTTGGTTGAAAAAAAATAAGACAGTGTCTTATTATCGGGGAAACACGGTAGTGTGCTCGAAGCATGGTGCACAAAGCTATACATATATATGATGTCCATATTGACGTTGATTACATATGGACACTAAAAAAGAAAAAACCTATGTCGACCATAAGCTTGTGTTGACGTAGACACTGTCTAATATCTTATACTAATATGGCAAAGAGAAGATGCACACAATCAGTAAAGCGCTCCCCATAAACACCATGTGTATAAAATAAATGGGTACTATCCCTTTAAGGAAGTGAATTCAATCTTCAGATCCACGTATATACTCTGTGGAAACAACCTTGGTTTTATGCAGCCCAATTTGCAAGCATATTGCCAAGGAAAAATATAACAGAATTTAGTGCAGATTGTTATACACTGATGGATGATTTGTGAAATGGTCATACACTCACGCTTTACTAGTTGGTATATGCGTATTCATGTATATCCCACTGGCAATCAACCACCTCCTGATTCCACAGCATTTGGACATGGAAAAAATTCAGAGAAGAGCAGAGAATAGTGCAGATTGTACACATAAAGAGGGGTTTTATTGGGGGTTTACAGTCACATATAGGAGACAAGGGTAAAAGCATAAATTGTGTCCCAAAAGGCAAACTGGAACTCGATGCAGCTTCTGATTCCTGGGGCGTGATGTACTTCACTGACCCTCCGGAAAGGTCAGACTCAGGAAACCACGGAGAGCATCCAGTCAGTCCACAATAGGGGTCCACAAAACGTCCAGTATACGCTAAACGCGTTTCGGAGTTAACATTTTTAACATATTTATCCTGTATGACTGATCGGTACTCCACTAATTAGTCCTCAATGGCCATGGGTGCCTTCAATCAAATTCACTTAGATAGTTGAAATAGAACAAAGCAGCACTCCATGGACTTGTAGCATTTTATGTGAAATATAGATACACTTTAATCTGATGTTTCGAGAAGCAACAGTCTCTTTATCAAGGTGTGTATATATATATATAGTATCCGGACTGATCATAGACTGACTCATGATAGACGGTCATATGGTTGACCACTAATGGTTGTCAGTCGAAAGGTCGACATGTAAAAGGTCGACATTCATTTTTTTACTACATTTTCAGCCGTCAAGTAGTGACAGGCGGTATTTCATGCCATACCATCCACTAGGGCAGTGGTAGCCAACCCTAGCCCTCGAGAGCTACCAACAGTTCACATTTTCCAGACAACCTAGTTGCTGCACAGCTGCACTCTTTAATCACTGACAAATTTTAAAAGATCCACAGATGGAGCTAATTAGCTCACTTGTGATTCTGTGAGGAGACCTGCAAAACATGCACTGTTGGTAGCTCTCGAGGACTAGGGCGTGGAGGGAGAATAAAATAGTGGGCCGAGCGCAGCAAGGCAACGAGCCCAAAGCATGGCGAGCACAGCGTTACACTTAGATATTGTACATGTCAACCTATGTCGACATAGAGACACTAAAAACATTTTAAAAACCATGTCAACCTTTTTCCATGTCTACCTTTTGGATGGCGACCTTTTGACCATGTCGACCTTTTACCAGTCGACCTTTTGACCCTGTTGACCTTGTGACTGTCGACCATTAGTGGTCAACCATATGATGTAGACCTAGACACTGTAGATGATTTATACCATAACTATATATATATATATATATATATATATATATCCAACACTGGACCGGCACTCCCCACGATAGATCAATGTAGCTGCGTGCCCTTGTAATAAATCATAGACAGCAAGGTCCCACCTTCCCATAGGAAACTGGAACAGACACGTCACTGCAGCTTGAAGTAGAAGAATCGCTTTATTGACCTCGACGGGCCGTTTCGGGGTTAACACCCCGTTTTCAAGAGGATACCAATACAAAAACACACAGCATTTAAATAGGACACCTTGGCGCCAGAACGCACCACTTACCGCCCACAATTCTCACCGGACCATCCCCGTCTAATCAGGCGCATATCCAGCGAGTCAGCGTCTCTCACACGCCGATGCCGCTGTCATGACAACCCGGCTACACGCTGAGATGTCGGGAGACCGTGTCATCCGGCTTCATCTCACCGCAGCCAATCCAGACAGGACTCCTAGGGACGACGTCAGCGGCTCACACCCGCACAGACGCGTTCCCATGGAGACCCAGCTGTCAAGCCGCAGGAGTCTGCCGTGGCGATTAGCGTGCATTAACTGTGCACAAAGTTACCTGTACAATCAGAACACAAATACATTTTTACAAAAAACATACATAAGAAATACACAAAGTTAAAATGGACTATCAAGCTTTCATCTATTACAATGCAAATCTGAAATAAATTTACAGCTGCCACTAGTGAATAGAACTACTAACAGAGAGATGTAACCTGATCCATTAATACCCCAAACTAGAGATATTCACATACATGATTTGAGTTGTGATAGGAGTATAACTATCCGCCCTGCTGACAAGGGGGGCGGTATAGTTATACAGGATTTAGACAAGTATTGTGCTGAAGTCTATAGACAACTAGCAGATGAATTTGTCTATTGCAAACTAAGATCTGATCCGACAAATAGATACCAGCAGGAATTGTTTAGAATTGTGGACCAGGCTCTTTTGGAGGGTTTAATAAATCAAAAATGTGCATTAGCATTAAAACCTATGGAATCGGTAATACCGGTACTATATACACTACCAAAAGTACATAAGAATAAAGATAACCCCCCTGGCAGACCTATCATCTCTGCCAGGGGGAGTCTATTACAACCTGTGTCCCAATTGTTGGACATGCTGATACAGTCCCATATTTCTGCACAACCCACCTTCTTAAAAGACACTACTGCCTTTTTGAATTTTATATCACAGTGTGATGACATCCAGGAGCACACAATTATGTGTACTATGGATGTATCGAGTCTTTATACCTCGATCCCCCATCAACAAGGGTTGATGGCAATGAGAAACTTTCTGTGTAGCCTTGATGGATTTGATTTCAATATTGACTTGTATATGACTCTATTAGAGCTAGTTCTATCTAGAAATTATTTCCTTTTCAACGGCACTATGTATCTACAGACGTCCGGGTGTGCGATGGGGGCAGCGGTCGCACCGGCCTATGCCAATGTGTTTATGTTCGAATTCGAACAGAGACACTTTTTTGAACATCGTTTTAGCCAGCACATTCGGATGTTCTGTAGATACATAGATGACCTGTTCATGTTCTGGAATGGGGGAGTAGAACTGTTTGAAACAATGATGGCGGAAATCAACATGGCAGATACCCCTATCAAATTCACCTATATGTCCAGCAAAGAGACAGTCAATTTTTTGGATGTGGCAGTCTCTTTGGTGAATGGCAATATCAGCACCACATTGTTTAGTAAACCTACTGACAGGAATACACTGTTATTAGCCAGCAGTCATCATCCTCCTCCTCTTAAGAAAGGCCTACCATTTTCTCAAATGGTGAGGGTCATGCGCATTTGTAGCGATGTGTCAAAGATTGATGAAGAACTGAACAGAGTAATCAATAGATTTCACCAAAGGGGCTACGCTTTGAAAGACTTGGAGGGGGCTAAAATGAGAGCACTGAAACTCAAAAGAACTGATCTACTTAAACCCACTGTAAAAAAATCCAAGGATGTGTTTCCATTTGTATCTCAATTTGATTCATCGAGTATGGTGGTACCCATAGCCACGAAAGCCCTATGGCCGATTGTGGCATCAGATAAAGATTTACCTGTGTTTAAAAAAGTGCGTCCACTGGCGTGCTATACCAGGGGACGTAACTTAAGGGACATCTTAGTGCATACAGATGTTACTGGTTTTGAGGCGGCAGCGTCCTCTCATACATTTAAAAAGAAACCAGGGTGCTATAGATGTCCTAAATGTGTCACGTGTAACTTCATGCGGACTGGGGATAAATTTCAGGATCCTCACTCCTTAAAAAATTATAAAATTAGACATGTATTATCATGTGACTCTAGATACGTGGTATATCTAATTACTTGCCCATGTAATTTGTGTTACGTCGGGATGACGTCACGCAAATTTAAAGAGCGCATGGCACTTCACAGGTCCTCCATCAAAGGGGCACTGGCAGGTAAAAAAGCGGAACAGCCAGTAGCGATTCATTTTAAAACAATGGGACACCCTCTTGAATCCCTCAAATACCAAATTATTGACCATGTCCCCGAATCTAATAGGGGAGGGGATCGGGTCAAGAAACTTTTAAAATTGGAGGCCAATTGGATCCATAAACTTAACACAGTATCCCCTCATGGTTTAAATGAGAGAATTGTGTGGAGTTCATTTATGTGAATATCTCTAGTTTGGGGTATTAATGGATCAGGTTACATCTCTCTGTTAGTAGTTCTAATCACTAGTGGCAGCTGTAAATTTATTTCAGATTTGCATTGTAATAGATGAAAGCTTGATAGTCCATTTTAACTTTGTGTATTTCTTATGTATGTTTTTTGTAAAAATGTATTTGTGTTCTGATTGTACAGGTAACTTTGTGCACAGTTAATGCACGCTAATCGCCACGGCAGACTCCTGCGGCTTGACAGCTGGGTCTCCATGGGAACGCGTCTGTGCGGGTGTGAGCCGCTGACGTCGTCCCTAGGAGTCCTGTCTGGATTGGCTGCGGTGAGATGAAGCCGGATGACACGGTCTCCCGACATCTCAGCGTGTAGCCGGGTTGTCATGACAGCGGCATCGGCGTGTGAGAGACGCTGACTCGCTGGATATGCGCCTGATTAGACGGGGATGGTCCGGTGAGAATTGTGGGCGGTAAGTGGTGCGTTCTGGCGCCAAGGTGTCCTATTTAAATGCTGTGTGTTTTTGTATTGGTATCCTCTTGAAAATGGGGTGTTAACCCCGAAACGGCCCGTCGAGGTCAATAAAGCGATTCTTCTACTTCAAGCTGCAGTGACGTGTCTGTTCCAGTTTCCTATGGGAAGGTGGGACCTTGCTGTCTATATATATATATATATATATATATATATATATATATATATATATATATATATATATATATATATATATATATATATATAGTAACCGGGTAACAGTGGCACTCCCATGGACTTGCCCATCCACAAATCAAACGGACACAGTGTTAAAGTTGCTGACGTTTCGGGATTTGACTTTCTTTATCAAAGCATAAACAATGTTGCACATTGCTTATGCTCTGCTTTTGTGCACCGGTAACCAGCAAAAATACATTGGCAGTGAAATTGAAACCTCTGGCTACAAGCATGAAACCTCTAGCAAGGAACATGTAACTCCTGGCAATGAGCATGTAACTTCTGTCAATGAGCATTTAGGTTAAAAGAAATTGTATGAGGGGGTGGCAGAAATAGTTTTGGCAGGTGGCACAACATTTTTAGTTATGCCAATGATTGTATGGTAGAAGTGTAACTAGAAGATGCAATTTAATATAGTCAAAGCTGCCTTCAATTTTAAAGTGCTGAAGTCTATATTACAACTGCATATTACAGAAACAGAACAGCCTCAGAAAAAAAAACAAAAAAACCCCACAAAGTGATAGTGAATAGGTTTTAAAATGATCTTTGAGTGCACTGCTAATGTTCACCACAGGGTGGTGATAATGACTCACTGCAAAGGCTTTACTGCTTTCTGTGTGTCACTTGCATAGTAGCACATTACTATATCTAAACTATTTTAAAAGGCAAAAGTAACATAATGAACTTACATCCATTGAGGAAACCGAAGCAAACATAACTTACAAGAAAATGTAGAAAATATGCTGTGGCTAGGATCATTATGGAAGTATAAAAATATGAATCCCTGCTTACTGAGTGTTCCCCATTAAAGCTGTTAACTATAGATGTATAAAACTCATATATGTGAGAATTTGGACAAAAAAACATTCCATTTTATTTATACATAATAAAAAAAATAACAATATGCAATACGGCTTTTCTGTATAAATCATGCTGCGCAGATGTAATTGCAGGACATTTGCTAGTATGATGTGGGTTGCTAAACTACCATATAACATTCTCTGTAAGGTGAAAATATGGTTCCGATTGTAAGTACAGCAGTGGTTGCATGTACCGGGCAGATGATGGGGTGTCGGATGTAATACAGCCCCAGTTCGGCGGCCATGTGGGATGCCGGACAAACTCGGAATGTTTTTTGTAAATGATTGCCCCCCCCCCCCCTTTTTTTTTTAAATGTCCGAGTTTGGATGGCATTGTGCACGGCCGCCAAATTGGAGCGACATTACATTGGCCCCCGCTGAGAGGTGAAATATTCATGAGCCAGACAAATCCTTACCAACTTATAAATTAATACATTTAATCAATGAAAGAAACACCTATCTGTAGTAACATGGGAGACCTTTTAAACAAACATAATACATTTGAAAGAGCTGGGACTAGCAGGCAAATACATGGAGAAGCACATGTGGCCCCATAGCTGTCTGTGGCTCTTCCCTATTCAGCTGCTTTCATCAAATTGAATCTTTAGTACCCCCACACACAGGACGGATTGGAGATTTTAACCACTGCAGCAAAGATTTGTCAACCTGACCTCCAATTGGGTGCAGATCGTGTGTGTTTGTATCTCCAATCCATTGAGATGCCCCGTGTCCGGCCATCTAACAACATCGGATCGCAATTGTTTGACACAAATGCACCATTTTTAACAAATCGTGAGCCTGGGTCTGCCCAGGAGCTCCCACGAAGTCACAAGGGAAATCATTTCACAATCGTGTTCGTGTGTACCCAGCCTTAGTCGTGGGTTACTCTTAAACTAAGCAGAACCTGGACTGGATGCAGTGTTATGTAAATGGTTATTGCTTCTCCAATCCACAACAAAATGTGCTGAATGTGACTGTGAATCACTTGCACACATTAAGGGGGTTTCAATCATGTCTGGACTTTTTGGCTAGCCGGCAATCGAAAACTCGTCACTTGGATTGAATAAGCTGAATGTAAATTTGACCGAAAACGGTTGTTTTCCAAGTGTCGGAAAAATCGGCACAGATTGAATACCAACGTTAGTGGCAAGTGAATGGCAGGTGACCTCGGGAGATCGTGCTGATATTACCAGAAATCCTTTTCTGATTGTGGCCAAACAGCACTATAATCAAAGGACAGATATTATTTCCCTTACTGAATATGAGTGACACCTGAAAGAAAAATTTGGTTAAAATAATGTTTACACTCCTTTTGGAGTATTTGAAAGAGTCCCCCGTTTCCTAACTTTCCCTACCTTCCGGTGAGCCAGCGGGGCAGCTCGGCGGCTGTCTGATGTTTTATCCCATGGCTCCGTATTGGACTTGCAGCTTACGAGATCAGTTTCGCCGGCGTCCCGGCACGATCTCTGGTACTGCAGTTGGTAGTTGTAGGGATAGTCGGTGGGGTGCGTTCTCTTCTCTCTGCTCCAACGCGTTTCATCCTTGAAAAAGTATCCTTGAAAAAGTGCCCGTGCGGCATGAAACGCGTTGTGAGGAGACCTGCAAAACATGCACTGTTGGTAGCTCTCGAGGACTAGTGCTGTGTACACACGGGTGAGATATATTGCTCAGCCATATAGGGCTGAGCAATATATGTCTAAGCAATATATTACTCAGTTTCTACTATACATCAGCGACCAGAGATGGTCGCTGATGAAGAAGAAACTGCCGGGAGGACCAGTGGTAATCAGCTGGTCGCAGGAGCATGTTCCTGCGACCAGTGATCACCACAGGGGCAAAAACGGGAGCGCGCACCCGGCGATATATTGCCAGTGCACACTCCCATTGTGGGCAATATGGTCGCTCAGCGACCATATTGCCCGCGATTTTGCACAAAATCGCCCCTGTGTGTACGCACCTTAGGGTTGGCTACCCCAGCCCTAGATTATACCCCTTTTACACGGGAAGCGGTCATCTATTAGAATGAACTTAGGTCTACAGTCATTAGGTCGACCCCACTAGGTCTACTGGCAGGAAGGTCGACCTGACTTAAGGTCGACATGGGCCAAGGTCGACATGACTTAAGGTCGAATTTGCATAAAGGTCGACATGAGGAAGATCGACATGGGGTTTTTCACTGTTTTTGGAGCCGACATGTGCCGACAGGCGGTATTTCATGCCCTACCATCCACTAGGACGTGGAGGAGGTTATTAAAGCTGTGGCGAGCGAAGCGAGCCACCGTGCCCGATGCATTGCGAGCGAAGCGAGCGATGCGAGGGTCCGATTCTCATTGCCAACTGTGTCAATGTCGACTGTGTTGACATTCGGATAAAAAAACAGTGAAAAACCCATGTCGACCTTATGACCAGTCGACCTTCCTCATGTCGACCTTTATGCAAATTCGACCTTAAGTCATGTCGACCTTGGCCCATGTCGACCTTAAATCAGGTCGACCTTCCAGCCAGTCGACCTAATGGGGTCGACCTAATGACTGTAGACCTAAGTTCATTCTGACAGATGTACCGATTCCTTTTACACCGCCTCAAAACCCCGGGTCTTCGGTGGGTCAGACCCGGGTCACAGGTGGTGTAAATGTGTCACGCCTTGTCCCTTTACACGGGACTTCTACCCAGGTCCCGATGACCCAGGTCCCATTTACATCAATGGGGGACATGCAACCTGTAGACTGCAGTATCCGCAGGTTGGAGGGGGGGGTGGTGGTGGTTGTGCAGCCTGCGCTGCTGTCTGCTATACTCTGCAGACAGCAGCGGCGGCAGCGGAAGTGGTGAATGGATGCCTGTGTGCGGCATCCATTCAACTCCCGGACGACGGCTGGGGGGGGGGTTGCACAGGGGCAGCCTAGCAGCTTAACTTGGTGCTGGGCTGCCCCCAGCACAGCGATCGGTGCATTCGGCGGGGATCACCGCGGTCCCGGCACTTGGAGATGATGTCATCTCCAAGCGCCGCCTCTGTCTACACTGCGGGTGGGCACCGCAGTGTAAATGGAGTATATCCCGGATCCGACCCGACTTGGATCCTTCTTCCAAATGCCGGGTCGGATCCGGGATTTTTGGTGTAAAAGGGGTATTAGAATCTACATTGAGAGGTTTAAAATATGCTTTCCCTGGGTTGTATGTTATAATGTTACATTGGCATAACCATTTCATTTATAAGCCCCAAAATCTGAACTGTTTCTGACTCCATCTCCAGCCCTGCTGCAGCTAGCATTGCACTTTTTTTTTTATAACCAACAGTATATATTTATTTATTAACAGTTTCTTATATAGCGCAGCATATTCCATTGCGCTTTACAATAGGAGACAGTGATACAACAAACTGGGTATTTACAGACAGTCAAAGGTATGAGGGCCCTGCTCGCAAGCTTACAATCACTGTTATTGATAAAAGGTCCCCACAAGTTTGTTGTCCAGGGCCCCCAAAAACCTTTATCCGCCCCTGGTAGTGTGGTAAATAGCCCATAGACTACAATCAGCTCCATAGATTACAATCATCTCCCACCATCTCTGAATGGCAGTGGCCAGGGGCGTAAATATAGCACTGCAGCCCCCGCGACCGCGGGGGGGGCGCTATGCATGTGCGGGCGCCGGGGGCTGCAGTGCTATAGTTACGTTAGCTGCAATGTGAAGGGAGCAGGGGGGACGGACGCTGCGGGGGACGGAAGCTGCGGGGGACACAGAGGCGGCAATTACTTACAGCTGAGCCGGGCAGGGGGAGCCGGGAGCTCTCTGTACTGAAGAAAAAAAAGCCCATACAATGAATGGGCAGCCTTTGATTGGCTGCTGAGCGCTCTCTCAGCCAATTGCTGACTGGCTGAGAGAGCGCTCAGCCATTCACAGGCTGCCGATTCATTGTATGGGCTTTTTTTTTTTTCTTCCGTACTGACAGTGACAGCTCCCGGCTCCCCCTGCCCGGCTCAGCTGTAAGTAATTTCCGCCTCTGTGTCCCCCGCAGCGTCCGTCCCCCCAGCCGCCTCGCAGCGTCCCCCCCACCTGCATTGACGGCTACCTAGGGGAGCGGCAGGCGGCGCAGATGGAGACCGGGGGCGCGGCGGGAGAATATAAAGAAATCTTATTCAAAAGACCGGGCGGCCGCTGATTGGCTGAGAGCTCAGCCAATCAGCAGCCGCCCGGTCTTTTGAATAGGATTTCTTCCTATTCTCCCGCCGCGCCCCCGGTCTTCATCTGCGCCGCCTGCGGTCCTCGCCTGCCGCTCCCCCAGGTACCCACAGATATATCGTATCTGAACATCTAGACTGCGGGGGTTGGTGCGGCGGGCGAGTGGCTGGGCGCCCTCCCTTTAACGGCGGGGGGGGGCGCCCAAAATGTAGTTACGCCACTGGCGGTGGCTGCTGGAGCTAATGCAATGGTGCTCAATATTGGTACATCCGGCAGCATTCATTGCATCTCCCAGAGAAACCTGCAGGGGGTACTTAATATTTGCAGCTAATCCCCCAAAACTGGTGTTTTCTGGGAAATAGCCGCAAATATTGAATAATAAATAAATATTGAATAATAAGCAAATAATAAATATAATAAACTATAGTTGGAATAAGTGAATGTTAAAATACATTTTTGGGGTTGCACAAGTAACTATGGGAAACATGAAAAAATGTATGCTTCCTAAATTCAAAAAACAAAACAAAAAAAACAACAAAAAAAAAAACATTTGTATTTGGAGCTTTGTGTAATTGTCTAATCTTCCACTCAGAAATCAGCCGTTTTGTGTATCGCTGTCTGGTCTCCGTGCCAGAGGAAGAGGACATGCAGGGTAGTGTGTGTACTGCAGGCGGGACGGGGAGGAAGAGAGTGAGACACAGGGGGAAGGCGGGAGACTGGCAGGAGAGCAGCTGCGACAAAGGGACGTCGTTTGCACATCAAAGCCGCCGCAGCAGTTGCGGAGTTGGGCAGCAGTGAATCCACATCCACGGTGACCGCGGCTCTCGCCATGTGGCGGCTCTGATACTACTGGAAGGAGTAATGTGAGAGCACCAACACGCAGGCAGACAGTGGTTACTTTATTATGGAGGAAAATCCCTGCTCACAAAACACTTGAAGGAGTTATACGTTTGTTTCCAACCGCATATCATTTGTATTATTAATCATTTATTATGAATACAAAATTATATACTACAGCAGGCAGGTGTTATACAGCTGGAGCAGGTCTATCCTGCTGTACACATTACTGACTGGCCACCTACAACGCCCATCGTGGAAAGTTGGCTGAGCTCAGTAAATCAGCTATAGGGATGGCCATCGACTATCGATGTTCCCAAAACATCGATGGTTGGGACCTAGTGCTTGATGTTCTGGGCATCGATAGTGGATGGTCTAATAGTTTTATCGATGGATGGCTTCCGATGGTAAAAGTTGTGGGCGCACTGCGTGCGCAGCGTCATTGCGTCCAGCGGCATCGCTGCGGGCGGCCGCCCCGCCGGAAGGTGTGCGCATGTGCAAAAGAAACTTAAACTGGATTGATGGCTAAAGTCACTTCTGTGCATGCCCGCGGATCCCAGCCGAGCAGGCTGCCCGCAGCGACCCTTCCCGTTGCTCTGCGCATGCGCGGCTAAGCGATGGCAGGAACCATCGATGGTGGTTCCTGCTCTAGAAGCCATCGATGGCAACCATCGATGGGGGATGTGCCGATGGCCATCCCTACTCAGCTATGTTACATTCTACTTAGAACATAATATTAACAAAACTGCAGTCAATAAGAATATTGAATAAATGAGGAGTTGGTTATTGCGAGTCATGCTCACGTGGCATATTGGGGCAGTACGGATGGTGTAATGGTTAGCATTACTGCCTCACAGCACTGAGGGAATCCCGACAGCCGAAATGCAGACAAGGGGGGGACGTGGATCGGCCCCCCTTGCGGGCTCGCTGCGCTCGCCACGCA
The DNA here is from genome assembly GCF_055691185.1 of Crinia signifera. Classification (NCBI taxonomy): domain Eukaryota; kingdom Metazoa; phylum Chordata; class Amphibia; order Anura; family Myobatrachidae; genus Crinia; species Crinia signifera. The sequence goes on from NC_139217.1 coordinate 353,305,343, forward strand.
GCGGGCCCGGTGCCTCGCTACGCTCGGCACACTCATTTATTCTCCCTCCAGTGGTGTCGTGGACACCCACGGAGGGAGAAAGTGTCGGCATTTCGGCGGTCGGGATTCTGAACGCCGGGATCCCGACCGCCGGGATTGTAACTGCATCCCCACTGAGGTCATGGGTTCCATTCCCACCATAGCTGTAACTGTGCGGAGTTTGTATATTCTCCCCGTGTTTGTGTGGGTTTCCTCTGGGTACTCCAGTTTCCTCCCACAATCCAAATATACTGGTAGGCTAATTGACTTCCAACAAATTAACCCTAGAATGTCTGTGTGTGCGTGTGTACATGTGGAAGGGAATTTAGATTGTAAGCTCCACTGGGGCAGGGACTGATGTTAATGTTCAAATATTCTCTGTAAAGCGCTGCGGAATATGTGTGCGCTATGTAAGAAACCATTAATAAATAAAATAAATATTGTGAAAACTCCTCCCTCCGCCGATCTCCAATTAGTGTTGACACGTTGGGTCAAATGTAATAGGGTGAGAGTTTCAGAAAGTGAGAGATTTTGTGAGAGCTTTCCCATTCTTTTTAAAGCAGCAATCAGTTACATGGCAAAACCAGGTTGATTTTGCCATGTAGTCGATTGCTGCTTTAAAAAAAATGGGAAAACTCTCCCAAAATCTCCCACTTTCTGAAACTCTCACCCTATTACATTTGGCCCGTTGTGTCTCACTGCCCAGCAGGCTCCAGTGCGTATGTGCTAGATTTTGCTTCTCACATGCAGCCTGGAGCCAGCACCCGCTGCAGCCAGAGACAGTGCTGTCAATGCCATGGAGATGTGACAACAACTACAACTTTTGAAATAGATTGCTGTCGTAATGGTAAGCACTGTTGACTATTCATACATTACCCGTGATATCTTTTAGATAACAATGGGGCAGATGTATTAATACTTAACAAGAGATAAATGCAAGGATGATAAGGAGAGATAAACGACCAGCCAATCAGCTCCTTACTGACTTTTTGCAAACACAGGCTGTAACATGGCAGTTAGCAGGTGATTGGCTGGACGTTTATCTCTCCTTATCACCCTTGGGTTTATCTCTTGTTAAAGCTTAATACATCTGTCCCATTGTCAGGTACTTGTTTCCTAGCACTGCGCCCATCGCATACCGTATTTAGTGGTATGCGATGCGATATTCCCGTTAAATTAACAGAAGTGCTTGTACAATGAAATATCGCATAGCATTGCATGCCAGCAAATGGCATGCAATGCAATGCGATTTTTAATTGTACAAGCACCCTGATGGGTGCTTACAATGTTAAATGCACCCCCATTGTCAACGACACCCCCACTATCAACGCCAACCCCATAAATTTCTATGGGGGATGCGATGCTGCCCGATGTATTAACATTGGACAGCATCACAGCGGGTTCCTGAGATGGAATTCTAAAATGGAATCAGCCAATTGTAGCCTATGGGTTACAGACTACACTGCCGGCAGGATGGGGCTCAGCGATGAGCGTGCATGAACTGACCCCCTGGACCCGTCGAAGCAGAGCGCAGGGACGGCCTCCTTTCGGAGCCCCTATCCCTGTATCTTCAGGGTAATATATTCACCCTAAAAAAACGCATATTGCAATGCGATCCAGGGCAGTAAATGCTGCCCAGATTGCACTGCATATGCGATCCAATAATAAATGGGCCCCCATAAGAGACCATTAATACTTTTACCCCTCAAACTGACATGGCATTCTCTGAGGAAGTTTGCCTTGTGTGTGTACAGAACCCTCAGCAGGTGTCACAGTAGGAAAAATACCTTAAAGTAAAAATAATAGAGACTCAGGTCTGCAGCATTAAGCAGTCTTCTGCACTCTTTATCCTGTGTACACACAGTACAATTTGAAATTCGATTTCGACTATATACTCAAAATCGAATCAGGATCACATAGACATCGAATGGAGATAGAACATGTTTTAAGCTTTTTATCCTGATTCGATGCCGATGCATGCTCCCGTTCAGCATAAATCGAAAAGCCAAATAGTGCAACAATGACTATATAGGGGTTATTTTGGTTCACTCTTTCTGACCAATTCCTTCTTAGATGGACAAAACCATGTGCACTGCAGGGGGGCAGATGTAAAATGTGCAGAGAGAATTAGATTTGGGTGACTTATTTTGTTTCTGTGCAGGGAAAATATGGTACTTGTGTATTATCTGGGCGCCGGATATTTTCATCGCAGGGCAAAAAATCGTGTTGCATCGCATGCAATCATATCGCATGCTATGCGACGCGATTGGACCCGATTTTTAATTGTACAGGCACCCAGATGCCTGATTCCTATGTTAAATGCCCCCCCAGACCTGATTTTGTTATTGTACACCCACCCTGATGGGTAATTACTATGTTAAATGGCCCCCCATTGTTAACGCCACCCCACTATCAACGCCAACCCGAAGCGTGGCGAGCGCAGCGAGCCCGCAAGGGGCGGTGGTACGCATTCTCTGACCTTTTCATACCCCCACTATCCACGTCGGTGTGGAGTTGAATTTATATAGTGTGACGAGCGCAGCGAGGTGAGCCCCGCAAGGGGACGTGGATTAATTCACATATATTCCTCGTGCGCTTGCCACGCTTTGGGCTCGCTGCGCTCGCACACTATATAGAATCAACTCCATGCCGACGTGGATAGTGGGGGTATGAAAAGGTCGGAGAACGCGTACCGCTGTGCTCACCACGCTTCGGGTTGGCGTTGATACTGGGGCGTTAATAAGGGGGGGGGGGGGCATTTCACGTAGTAATCACTCATCAGGGTGGGTGTACAATTAAAAATCGGGTCTGGGGGTGCATTTAATATTGGAATCAGGCATCAGGGTGCCTGTACAATGTAATATCGGGTATAATCGCGTCTGCCCGAGAAAGCCTCAAATCGGGTCCCATCGCATCGCATGCCTTAATTAGTGGCATGCGATGCGATATATTGGGCGCCCAGATAATACACAAGTACCGAAAATACTGACTGCTTTATTTTTACACAGCAATATAGATCTCTCTTTGAAGTAAAACCCCACCCAAATCTAATGCAGGGTACACACCAGGACGACTAGGGCCCGATCCCCTCAATCTAGATCCAATTCCGACCAATTGGATGTAGATTGTAGGTAGATTGGGCCCTTTTTTTTCCCTGTTCTGGTCCGATCCCGATCCGATGCGCGGCCCCGCGGGTCGGTCGTTATTCAGATCCTACCCGCTGCAGGTAGGATCTGAAGAACGACCATACAGCCGGGTGCGGGTCGCCATCAGATCGGACCCGCTCACGGTGCACATCGTGAGCGGGTCGTGCCCCCCGGCGTCACCGTGAGCGGGTTGGACGAGACACTGACGACCCGCTCACGATGTGCATCGTGAGCGGGTCGTCGTGGTGTGTACCCTACATAACTCTCTCTGCACAAGTTACATCTGCCCCACCTGCAGTGCACATGGTTTTGTCCATCATAAGAAGGGATTGGTCAGAAAGAGTGAACCAAAATAACCCCCATAGTGCAGACTGAATGTAGATAGTATGAATTGTATGTAAATGACATTTATTTATTGGCTTTAACATTTCTACAGGTCTCCTCCTGGGAGTGGTACAAGAAGTTAGCAATAATACAAAAGACCACATTTAAGTAACAATTAGAGAATTGGCATTGGGTAATCGCACACAGTAGATATAATCCTAATTTGTAATTGATTATGATTAAATAAGGTGCAACAAACTGTAATAGATTGTAACGAGGTGCAACAATTGTAATAAAGTGCAAATAATGTGTAAGCCAATGTGTTTCTGTAATTTGAAAATGTAGATAGCAAATTATCCTGTGAACCACATTTTGTTGCTTTAATAAAATTAGTGCAATTTGGACAAGAAGGACAACCAAAAATGAAATATTTAATTGTAATATGAAGTATAAAATTAAGGTGAAATATGACAATACATGTAGAGGTACCACTATGGTGAGAAGATGACATCTAGTTCTGTATGGTAAGTATTCTCTTGGTATTCCCTTAACACACATTCTTAAATTAAATTAAAGTGTAAACAACATTTGAATTCCTAGCTGCAATAAAGGACAAGATGAAAAATATGGTAGATTAGCTCATAATTCTCCCTCTGAGCGGAATGTAGCTCAGAGGTGAAAGAGAGAAGTCAAGAATCAGGATTTGCTGTTGAGCTCTAGGCCTAGTGTCACCCCTGTTGGGAGACCATTCCAGTGGGGAAACGGGTCTGGTGCAAAGTCATGTGCAGTGCAACGTGGAAGTTTTGATGTGAGGGTATGGAAAAAGTGCAGGCTGTTTCTATGCACGTGCGCTCCAGAAAAGGAGGCATGGTCATTTAAAAGTTGGCGTATACTTATGTGTAGTGTAACATACCATATACCCCTTATACACATTATGCACCACACTAGTAGGACCCCTATTACTATCATACTATCTAGTACTAGTGCTCCGTACACATAATGCCACACAAAATGAGCCCCCCCCCCCCCCCCCTCCGTGTCCTAAATTTCCCTGATTCCAGTTTTCAAAAGTTTGTCAATTCAGTTGAGCATATCTGAACCATATAGTAATATGTATAAATTACTTACCTGGTTTTCTGAGTCTCTTATAGCAAGATGGACTATGGACATTCACAGCCCCATCAAACACCTTCATGTTAAAGCTATAATGATTAGGATACTGTACCAAAATGAAACCACTAAAAGCTGCAGACCTGTAAACAAAGTGCACCAAATTGGAAATAATCTAACTACTCCATGTACATCACAAACTATACTATCCCAAGAAACCACGAAGGCCTTTAAAGCATCAATTACAGTTTGCACAAGTTTAAAACTGAAAAATATCTTCACTTCTGAAAAGATAGTTCCCACGATCACTCTGTGACACTCCAACCTTTTACTTATTCAGTGTAACATTTGGCAATTGAATTGATAACAAGAATTAGCACTGCACACAAACACTAGGTATTTGGCATATTATTAAAGGGATTAATTAATATGTAAATGACACATCAAAGGCAGCCATACGATTAGAGTATGGGGACCAGCTTTCACCAGGCGTTTATAGCCTACTGTAATAGGTTATCAACATTTTGAACACCTTTGCTATCCTGACTATAGAGGGTTTACATTTGGCACTGTTCACCCTTAGGAGAACCTTTATTAAATATATAAAGCTGATATCCCTATAATCTGCATTCACCTTTCTAAAATGGTTGCTAGAATAGGATAACCAATAATATATTTGGTACTGCTTTCCTAGCACGGCGCCCACGATCTAGATTGTATGTGTGGGGCTGATATCTCAAGCATCTTATGTGTTTGTGCGGCATGAGATGATGCGATCGACGAGATTAGCATCTCATGCATCTTATGTGTTTGTGCGGCATAAGATGCATGAGATGATGCAATCCACGCGATGGATGAGATTTTTACATTGGAATCAATGTAAAAAGCCCCCAAAACCCCAATTTAAATTGCTAACCCCCCCCCCCCATTGTTAACACCACCCCACTATTGAAGCCAACCCGAAGCGTGGCAAGCGCAGCGAGCCCGCGAGGGGCGTCGGTACGCGTCCTCCGACCTTTTCATACCCCCACTATCCTTGTCGGCGTGGAGTTGATTTTATATAGTGTGGCGAGCCACCGAGCCCGAAGCGTGGCGAGCGTAAGCGGAATACATGTAAAGTAGTCCGCTGCACTCGCCACGCTTCAGGCTCGGTGGCTCGCCACACTATATAAAATCAACTCCACACCGACGTGGATAGTGGGGGTATGAAAAGGTCGGAGGACGCGTACCGCCGCCGCTCGCCACGCTTCGGGTTGGCGTTGATAGTGCTGGTGGCGTTAACAATGGTTATTGGGGGCTCACGATTTTTTAGCTCATGCATCTTATGGATGCATAAGATCCATGAGATTAAAAAATTGGGTCCATCGCGTTGATTGTATGCCTTAAGTACCTTAAACTTAAGGCATACAATCAATGAGACGGGCGCCGTGCTAGAAAAGCAGTACCATATATTTTAAGCTCCCTGCTTTTTTTATTGTCCGTGTGGCTCCATAATCCCCTCTGCAATATCACACAGCCATAGCTTCTGATTAAGGCTGTACGTCTCTGGAAAAACTGCTACCAGTAAGGTAAGAAGAGCAGTTGGTAGGATCATTTTTCTCCATACCCAGGAATGCAGCTTTAAGATCATCAGCACCTGGGCTTCCCACGTCATTTATGATTCTGTAATCATTGTGATAGAAAAACAAACCCTTCTCCATAAATGTTACACCCTTTTTCCACCAAAATGTCAGGTCTGGCCTGGGTTTTTGGGTCCAACATGTTAGAACTAGATCAGACCCCATTCTCGCAGGCATACAGTATTGATAGGTAGACCCACTTTTCCACCAAAAAAAGCAGGTCTTCCTTAGGTTTCTGGACATGGTTTCATCTGGTGTCAGACCCTGTTTCACTGCACCTTGGACCCTGTTTTTTCCCGGGTCAACCCCATTTACAACTGAACCTGTCTGACCTAAATGTCACTCACAGACACTGCTTTGAGGCGGATCTCTGTATATAGTTAAGCAGAACCCCAAGGCTCAGAAGGCAATTCCCTGCACCCTAATTTTTTATTTATTTTTTAAATAGTGACCCCTTCAGCAGAGATGGGAGTAGTGACCTGGCGCTGCAGGTAGCTTGGTGGGAGCAGGAAACCCAGCACTTTTTTTGCATTCTCTCCATCCCCTCTCTTTCTTCCCTCTCTGTGACAGTCTTTCCCTGCCCACCCCTTCTATACCTGGCATAGGCGTTCTCTCTCTTTCTCTCCCTGACACCCTCTATCTTGTTCTCTCTTTTTGCTGACACCTCCTCTCAACCATCTCTCTCCCCGACATCCACTCTCTCACTTTCCCGGACACCCCTTCTCACCCTGTTTCTCTCAGACACCCTCACACTCTGTCTCTTCCGGACACCCTCTCTCATTCTGTCTCTCCAACGGGTGTGGATTGTTTGGTCTACAACAACTAGGTCGACAAGCATTGGGTCGACACCACTAGGTTGACATGCAGCAAGGTTGACATGGGTTAAGGTCAACCTGGGTCAAGGTCGACATGAAATTAGGTCGACACAAGCATTAGGTCGACATGTGTTTTTAGCTGTTTTTTTCCCCCGGATGTCGACACAGTTGACATGGACACAGTTTGAAGTGCACCGCATCGCTCGCAATGCTTCTTGCACACTATTTTATTCTCCCACCATGCCCTAGTGGATGGTAGGGCATGAAAAACCGCCTGTCGGCACGTCGGCTCAAAAAACAGTGAAAAACCCCATGTCAACCTTTTGACTGTCAACCTAGCGTCGACCAAATGTTTGTGTCGACCTAGATCCATATCGACCTTGACCCATGTCGACCTAGTTGTTGTAGACCTAATCCCTCTCCAACACCTTCTTTCCCACTCTTCCTGACACCCTCTGTCACTTTATCTCCCTCTTTTCCTTTTCATTCCCCCCTCTCTCCAGGTTTCTCCTCCTTTCTCTGACACACTCGCTCTCTTGCTCCCCTCTATCTCCCTCCTACATTCTCTCTCCTGCTTGCATTCTTCTCTTTCTTGCCCCTTCCCCTCCCTTTTTCAGACACAAATGCGCCCCACAGTCTCACTCTCCTCTTTCTCTCATTAACTTTTTCCATGAAGCCCTCTTTCTCCTTTCTTTTACTCTTTCCCTGACTCGCACTTCCATCACTTTTTCTTCTGCCCTCCTAAGGAGAATTGCACTGACAATGGTGATGGGACGAGGGCTTTAAAGATTTTGCTATGGGTCCAGAAAGTTGTTGTTACACCCCTGCTGGGTCAGATAATCCTGAATGAGCCATTGACACTGTACCTTTAGCTTGGTCTACCACTGGTAGCTACCACAGTACGATTCTCAGGTCACTTGACCGGAGTTATTTTTCAAGGACCCTTTTACACCCTTTTGTGACCATGTAATGCTGGCTGTGTATCCAGGTATGGCAGCGGCACTGTATAATCACAGCTACCGTGGTAAAGCCTGGACTCAGTCAGCAAACATTCAGACTCACACTCCAAAGGGCTAATTTCACAGTAGTCTGGTAGCGGGTATAGGAGAGTGTAACCTCATGCAGAGTCCCAGGTACTGCACAAATTCATCAAAGTGTACCTTCCTGCATAAACTAGTACCAAGACCGCATTCCCTACCTCACACTTTATGTCCTGGCCATCCCTGCCATGCTCACTTTTTGTCTTCAGGCCTTCTTGCCTATGCCTCACCTGTCTTTCTCCCCCTCCCTCTAGACCAGTGGTCAGGGAACTCGGTCCTCATTACCCCACACAGTGCATGTTTTGCTGGTAACCCAGGTGCACAGGTGTACTAATTACTCAGACACATTTTATAAGGTCCGCAGGTGGAGTTAATTATTTTACTTGTGATCCTGTGAGGAGACCTGCAAAACATGCACTGCGTGGGGTAATGAGGACCGAGTTCCCTGACCACTGCTCTAGACTGTAAGCTTCTTGAAGAAGGGCCCTCTTCCCTCCTGTTTTCACAGCCCTCTTCTTGCATTTCAATTGCAGCTCTCTTAAGCTGGCCATACTTCTACTGATTTATTGTGAGATCTATCTGATTGGAACAAAAACCTGGTAATATCTGAATGACAGTTTGTCCATTTCCAACATTTCGAAGCAAATGGTCAGCTGTCATTTGCTCTCATTTATTACAAGGTTTTTGTTTTGTAGATGTATGGCCAGCTTTTCTCACTGACTATACCCACATCTCTTCTCACTTGTGTTCATTAATCTCTACCACTGACTACTTGCCCCTGGTAACATGCAGACTGCTCCCCCACATCTCAGCTGTACTGTGTACTTGGAATTATGCTGCAAATTTTTACCTGTGCTCTGTTTTTCTTCATCAGTTACTGTTAGTATTATTCCTGTGTATCCTGTATTGGTCTAATATGTGCTACAGTTTCCGGGCGGCGGGGCGACGGGAACCCTGTCCGGAGACGGACAGGGTTAGGGGGGGTGCGGGGAGGCGGTGGGGACCCCGGGTGACCGCCGACAAGCCGGCGGGGACCTGGGGGAAGCCGTCGGAAGGGGACGCGCGCATCCCCATTCGCAGATACAGATGGCGGGTGGCGGGGGATGGCGGCTGGCATCGCCATCGCCTGCAAAGAAGAGACCCGCTCCATCTGTATATGTACGGCGCGGTGAACCACTTGTGGCACCTTACAAATTAAATGAAATAATAATAAATTACATAAATCTGTATGTTTATATGTATTTACCATCCCTCCTCATGTAAAAACTGATCGTATTCACCATATAAGATTAGTAGGTATAAAACATGCAGTTTTTTTTACATTAAACGGGAGTGGGGGTGCTTCCCTGCCCCGAGACACACCAAATCTGCAGCTAGGTTACACCAGGGTTGCCGACCCTCCCGGAATTTGCGGGAGTCTCCCGAAAATCGGGTCCTTCCTCCCGGCCCCCGGAAGGGTGGGCAACCCTCCCGGAATCAGGGGGACCCCCACTGAGCCCCCCGATCGCGGCATTTATATGCCGCAATCCGCGGGTCTCAGGGGAGGGGGCGGAGCTAAAATGGCACAATCGTGACGTTTTAGCCCCGCCCCCTCCATGGATATCAGTTATTTAGGCTATTTCCCATAATGGGGGCGGGGCTTAATGACGTCACAGTTAAGCCCCGCCCCAAAAAATCGTCATGAAAGCTTCCTCTCCGGGCTTCTCCCGGAGAGGATTTTCTGAAAGTCGGCAACCCTGGGTTACACACAGTGTTTAGGTGCAAAAAATACATGTCCAAACACGCCCGATGTAACCTTATGCCAAAATATTTGGGTAGTTTGTGGTTCCTTCCATTTTTACACCCTTATTGTAATAATAATAATCATTTTATTTAGGTCACACTCTCTCACACATAGTACACGGGATGCGGTCATTTGGTCTACCCATGTCAACATTTTCCCAAGTCGACCATCATGCTGTAGACCAAATAATCCCAACCCTAGGACTCAAGGTGCTTTACAGGTATCAAAGACATAACATAGCTTCAGATCCTCCTATTGTCGAGTGCAAAATATAAAGGGGCAGTGTTCATGGGTAACCAGTGATTAATTGTATGGACCAGTGGTTCTCCAACTCGGTCTTTGGGACCCCACACAGCTCACGTTTCCAAGTCACCCAACAGGTGCACTAATTACTCACAGACATTTTTAAACTTGATTCTGTGAGACCTGCAAAACATGCACTGTGTGGGGTCCTGAGGACTGCACCGTGTGGGGTCCTGAGGAACGACTGAGAACCTGTGGTATAGAAAATGACATGGAAAACTAATAAGTGTATGAATTAAGTTTGAAGCCTACAATGTCCATTCTCCATCATCTTGCTTGTTAATGATGATATTATTCTCCCAGCCATAATGGGAGAAGATTACAAATTTTGTGCTGAGCTCATATACATCTTATTACCCAAAAGTAGTGATCCTATCCTATATAATAAAAGGCTAACACTCATCCTCACCTTTATGGGGGGAATTCAAGTGCTTTGTGTGTAGCAGGCACCCAACAGAGCAAGTCAATTGATGCTTCATTCAGGATTACACAGCCGCCAGTTCTGTCATTACTGTAATGTTGTGCTGTCACTTTGACGGGCTGGTAACTAATTAGGCATAAAGCTGTGTGGATAATTATAATGACACAGATCTAAGGCTATTGATGAGCCTTCCCCAAGTAAAATGTCATGATTAATTAATGTTGAGACGCAAGACCAATTTTTTTTTTTCATATTGGACATTTATTGAAGGTGTAAAATGACACTGACCAACAAATGTACATTTCATCATTTTCACTTTCCAATCCATTAAATTAAAATGACATAAAACATCATTCACTAGAAGGACATGAGATACAAGTCCAAGTTTCTTAAATAAAATCTATTTACAGGTAGTACACTATCTCTACAGAGATCGCTTCTCTAGATCCGTCAACCAATATGGACGGCTTCCTAGTCCAAATAGTAAAGTATCATGTAAACCACAGAACCGGACCCCATGCAGTTCAGCAATCCAATAGGTCGTTTTCAGTGCACAACAAATTAAAATCTCACCAGAATCCACATTTTGTTGGTTGATCCCATTAGAAGTAGTATGCTTATTACACACAAACCTGTGTAACACATGCAACCATTTCAAACCAAGTACATTTGTTGTAATAAAAAAATAAATAATAATAACCATGTGTCTTATTAATGTGCTCATCACACCCAAACAACCCCAGGGAAATGTGCAAAGCAAATGTTATATTATAAACAGAACACTATTCAAAACACACACCAATAATATATATTACACCTATGTGCAAAGCAATACTAAAATAAAAGGGATTTTTTCTGGCCTTAATGCTCTTTAAATGGTGCTCACAAACTACGTGCAAAGGGGTCAAAATGTTGAGGCTCTAACTGGTCACAGACACCACAAAATAGATGCATCTCCAGATGTACACCGTGCCAACCAATCACAATGTAAGACACAAATTATAATTTGGCACTAGTCTATCTACAGCTGGTCAACCCTAGCACTAGCTGCATCGTGGATTTATTCTCAGTAATTGTACAATCCATTATTCTCCTCCTGCGTTATTTTCAGACAATCCATAGAAAAACATTAGCTGTGCTGAGAAATAAAGAGAATGGGGGAAACTCATGAAAGAAATAATTATTACTTTCCAGGAGAAGGTGTGTCCCAGTTTGTGCTAATCGTCATCACTGGGCTATTTCCCTTTACCCCTCAACATGAGAGAAAAACAGATTCATAAAATGAGAGGTGCTTCTGATATTAACTGGATCACTTTCTTCCAGAGATGAAAAAAAAACAAAAAAAAAAAACCCCAGCATATTGGAGAAGGTTGTCAAAGACCTTGTGTAGTCCAGCTGCTATTCTGCTCCCAATTTACCAGCACGTGTATGGGAATAGAGAATATTGGCTCCAGTCTGACATCCCATTGTGTGGGTGGCTCACTGTCCCTTGTGCAGTAAAGTCTGCTGGATAGGAGTAGCCCATGGGCCGATATTGCGCTTGGGTAGGAACCATCCACTGTTCTGCTCCATATGAGCTATACATTGGTCCACGCAGGGACTGCCTAGTCGGTGTTTCCATGGGAATGTTCACTGCACTTGAGCTTTCTTGTACAGACTGGGATGGAGGAAATAAAGGCAGCTGAAATGCATCAGACTCTGGCACTGTGGCAGTATCTGGTGTGAGACGCCTGCCAGGTACTTCACACACATCAAAGGAGCCTGAGGGTGGCTGAGGACATCTCCGCTGGCGGGCCCTAATAGAACACAAAGTGTATTAGAAAGCTAGAATCAATCTTATGTTGCATAGCCATACCAATATTCTTCCAATTATTCTGTACTCACTTCTCATGTAACCATTCTACAAGTGTGTGTGTGTGTGTGTGTGTGTGTGTGTGTTTAATAACATACCTGTATAAAAAGCTTGTGGAAGAGGAGGGAACCTGTTGCTCCTGGTGTGGAGAGGCCGCTAGCTCTGGGGAACTGGGGGTCAGGCTTTGGTTTCCTTCATGATCTGGAACCCATTGTGGATATACTCCTCCAGGTACTACACTTGGCTCTTCTTTCACACAGGCAACCTTGGAGCGATCTGAATAAGAGTACATTTAAATGTTTTAGTATCATTTCTGCATTACTACACAATTCACCTGTAAACCCCTGATATACCCAGTATTAAATAGCAATACCTTCATCGTCATCAGCATCTGCAGGGCTGTCCTCCCACTTCTTTCTTTTCTGGCGCTTGCTTGGGCTCTGTGGCAGGAGCTTCAAAATGTCATCCCTGAAGAAACAAAAGTGTGAGTGTGTAACAATGCTCTATAGTTGAAAAACAAATTTCAAGGTTTTGTCTTTTTCTGCTTTTAAAGAGCCTATGCACTTCCTTAACCACCTGCATACTGCTGCTTTTGCCAGAGAAAGCTTAACACAGTAGGTTTGTGCTGTACAGGGCTGCATGCATGGGCATAACTAAAATGGGGGCAAGGAGTGCTAATGCTATGGGACCCAGAGACTTTGGGGGCCTGGACCCAGGTTCCAAGGTTTTTATACCAATTGCCCAGATTTGCCTGCCATATGACCCATTGTCCACCTCGAATTGTGTGACATTACATTTCCAGTGAGAAGAGTGTGTAGTGGATGTTCTAAACATAAGGGGCACTGACATGTGTTGGAATTTGAACCTGAGGGCACTCTGATGTGGCACAGTATGTACATGAGGCACTGTAATGAATGTCTAATGTAGCATAATATGAACTGGGCACACCGTCAGAATGGGAATTGAGGATACTTTGTGGCATAGTGTGTACTGGCAGATCTACAATGTGACATGTAAAGTGGGGAACTCCAATGGTTTAAAAAAATAAACTAGGGCACTACTTTGATGCATAATATTAACTAGGGCACAACTAGGTTTCAGAAAATGAACTAAAGCACTATTATGGGCATACAATTAATAACTGCCAGAGAAGTGTCTCTCAAGAAGCACTGGCACAGGGGCCCCCTTCAATATGGTGCTATAGGGCCCAGAACATTCTGGTAATGCCCCTGACTGCATAGGATTCTAATGCGGGGTACACACCAGGACGACCCGCTCACGATGCACATCGTGAGCGGGTCGTCAGTGTCTCGTCCGACCCGCTCACGATGACGCGGGGGGGCACGACCCGCTCACGATGTGCACCGTGAGCGGGTCCGATCCGATGGCGACCCGCACCCGGCTGTATGGTCGTCATTGAGATCCTACCTGCAGCAGGTAGGATCTCAATAACGACCGACCGACCCGCGGGACCGCGCATCGGATCGGTATCGGTCCACACCAGGTCAGAAAAGGGCCCAATCAGCACACAATCTACATCCAATTGATCGGAATTGGATCTAGATTGTGCGGATCGGGCCCTAGTCGTCCTGGTGTGTACCCAGCATTAAGCTGAATGTACTACAGTACCTCTCCCTTTAAATGTCTCTTCTGGGGCAGTGTTTAAAAGATATGCAGAAATGTCACACCAAT